>NC_092773.1:8334622-8634622 GCF_047496795.1 Chiloscyllium punctatum
GTTCTGGCCAGCACTGAGGGGAAGGTGCTCGGGAACGTTAAGGTGGACAAATCACGCTAGCCAGTTTCCAGTAGTAGCAGAGAGGGCGCAGCCTCAGAGGGCAGGGACAACCCTCTCAAACCAAGATGAGGAGGAATTTCTTCAGCCAGAGGGTGGGGAATCTGTGGGACTCATTGGCACAGAGAGGGCTGTGAATGTATGTAAGTCAGAGAGAGACAGGTTCCTGATTGAGTGAGGGGATCAAGGGTTATGGATTGGAGAAACATATCAGCCATGATGGAATGGTGGAGCTGACTTGGTGGACCGAATGGCCTCATCCTGCTCCTACACTTTGTAGGGATGAGGAGTGAGGCTACTCTGGAGCAACACTGAGAGAAAATTCCCAGTTGGGAATTGAAAAACTCTTGCCACCAACTGACCGTCCCTCAGGCCTGGTAAAAACAATGACTGCAGATGCTGGAAACCAGATTCTGGATTAATGGTGCTGGAAAAGCCCAGCAGGTCAGGCAGCATCCGAGGAGCAGGAAAATCAACGTTTCGGGCAAAAGCCCTTCATCAGGAATACAGGCCTGGCCCAAACAGGGCAGGTGTAAACAGAGAAAGGGTATTTTCACTGTCAGTCTGTAACCTCTGCACTTTACTTCGGCATCCCCTGTTATCGTGTTCCCTCACTCAGTCTCAGCTTTGTATGGTCAGGTCTCTCAATCTCTCTCTCTCTCTCTCTCTCAGGGTTTTGGTGCACACCAACCTGTTGTTGTCTGTGGGGCACCAGAAGTGCCAGGCAGTGGGCATCACCATCGGTAACCTTCCCACAGGGATGGAGCCCACAGAGCTCACAGTATCGGAGCTGTCTTCATCCAGCATCCCCCCACCCCCACCCCCCCACCCCCCCCCCCCCCCCCCACCCCCATCCTCCCCGGCCTACTGACTAGACCCTGGCAAACAATGGTCCTCCATCTTCAAACATTACCTTGGAATGGTGAGATCTCTTCGGAGGTTCTCATTCAGATCCATGTGTATTCTTTGTTTCCCATGGGGTTTTTTTTCTCACGGCTGTCACGCTCCCAATCCTGCCTGGAAGCGCTAGCCTTTTTTGAGGGACTTCCCACCCCTTCCTCGCCAGGCCGGTTACTCAAGGGCAGCTTGCTCTCACAGTCTCCAATGTTCGGAGGTGACATTCACCAGGAGGACACCTCTAAAACCTCCCGGGATCTGTTCAGGAATCTGTGGCCTGCAAAACGTTTCAGGTCACTCGTCAAAGCTGCAGACTGAGATGAGCAGATTATTCTTAACAAAGATGTTGTGAAACTTGAAAGGGTTCCGAAAAGATTTACAAGGACGTTGCCAGGGTTGGAGGGTTTGAGCTACAGGGAGAGGCTGAACAGGCTGGGGCTGTTTTCCCTGAAGTGTCGGAGGCTGAGGGGTGACCTTATAGAGGTTTATAAAATCATGAGGGGCGTGGATAGGGTAAATGGCAGGTGTCTTTTCCCTGGAGTGGGAGAGTTCAAGACTGCGGGGCATATTTTTAAGGTGGGAGGGGAAAGATTTAAAAAGGACCTAAGAGGCAACTTTTTTACCCAGAGGTTAGTTCGTGTGTGGAATGAACTTCTCGAGTAAGTGGTGGATGTGGGTACAGTGACAACGTTTAAAAGATATTTGGACAAATACATGAATCGGAAAGGGTTGGAGGGATATGGGCCAGGAGCAGGCCGGTGGGACTAGTTCAGTTTGGGATTATGGTTAGCATGGACTGGATGGGCCGAAGGGTCTGGCTTCTGTGTTGGCTGACTGTATGAGGTCTCACCAGTAGCCTGTACTGTGCCCACTCTGTGTCTCTCCCTCAATGTACCACCCACAAGCTGGTGTGTGTGTGTGTGTTCCTGTGGGGTGTGCTATCAGACGGGTGACAGTCTCTGCTGGTTCCCTGCTCCCAGTGCCTTGAATTACCAACTGATACCTGCTGGATTTTCATCAGAGCTCTTTCCAGCTCTCTCAGCTCTCCACACAGAGTTCCGCGCTGGCTGACAAAATGTCCCAGGGTTAGTAAATGAGCAGGAAAGTGAGTCACGTTGGAAAGAGAGAGAGAGAGAGAGAGAGAGATTGTGAAATCAGGCCCAACCCCTTTCTGAATTAAAGCAGAGTGTTGTCCTGGGAGATTTGGAGATGGATAGCAGATTCCAACTGTGTGTGTGATTCTCCTTGGCTCCAGCAACCCCTTTCACAACTCTCTGCAAAACATGTTCCTTAATGCCAAGTGATCCACAAAAGATTGTGTGACGGAGTTGTGGTTAGAAACCACATTTGCTGGCCCCGGTGTCTCGGTATGATTGAATTTCTGATCCAATCTGCTGTCCCACCTGAAAGCAGAGCTCTCTCCCAGCTCACAGCAACATTCACTTTAAAGGCAGCCCCAAGCTGAAGGCAACCAGCGCTGGGGTTGACTCTCTGGGTGAGCTTGCAGTGTTGCTTGGCGTCCGCTACAATTCCACAACTCGGCAAGAGATCGTCCAATAGAAATCCTCCTGATCACTAGCAACAAAAATGTGCCTTTGTATAGCCACCAGGTGTGTTGGTGAACTGGCCTTACCCGGGAAGTGACCAGCCCCAGCAGGCAATGTTAGGGCAGGGAGTGAAACCTTTGGCCTGAGATAGGTTGATGGAGCTGGGGGAGGAAGAGAGAGACAGCGTTTGGGAGGGGCTTTGAGACCAAACCAACAACGAGATCCCACCAGAGACTGCTGGAGAAACTCAGCAGGCCTGTGGAGAGAAAGCAAAGTTAATGACCCTTCATGAGACCCAAGACATGAGCTCTGCTTTCTCTCCCCACAGGTGCTGCCAGACCTGCTGAGTTTCTCCAGCTCTTTCTGTTTCCAATTCGTGTCTTCAAAATATGTAGGGATTCCCCCTCACCTGAAGCAGAGTGTTCCAAACTCTCACAGCTCTCTGACGAGTGAAAACATTGCCTTCATCTCTGTCCCGAAAGGGTGACACCGAATTTCAAGGCAGGGTCTCATCATTCTGGACGGGTCCACACGAGGGATTATCCTTTCCGCACTCAACCCGTCAAGACCATCCAGGACTTTCTACACTTCAGTCACGTCACCCCGTCAGTGTTTACACAGTCACAGTCTGTCCGACCATTCCCCAGAAACCAGCCTGCTCTCTCCAGGTAATGTTCACCTTCGTCACAGGCTGGGCCCACAATCAAAGCTCATTGTGAAAAACCCCAACTTTCACACAGATGCTGGAAATCAGAAACAAAAAGACAGGCTGTTTTCCCAGGAACATCGGGAGGCTGAGGGAGGGACCTTATCATGTTTTATAAAATCATGAGGGGCATGGTTTGGGTAAACAGACAAAATCTTTTCCCTGGGGCCGGGGAGTCCAGAACTAGAGGGGCATAGGTTTAGGGTGAGAGGGGAAAGATATAAAAGAGACCTAAGGGGCAACTTTTTCACGCAGAGGGTGGTACGTGTATGGAATGAGCTGCCAGAGGATGTGGTGGAGGCTGGTACAATTGCAACATTTAAGAGGCATTTGGATGGGTATATGAATAGGAAGGGTTTGGAGGGATATGGGCTGGGTGCTGGCAGGTGGGACTAGATTATGTTGGGATATCTGGTCAGCATGGACAGGTTGGACCGAAGGGTCTGTTTCTGTGACTCTTCAAAAATAGAAATTGGGAAAACTCAGCAGGTCTGTGAAGCGAAAGCAGAGTTAATGTTTTGTGTTGAGTGGTGCACTGACGATGGTACATTTGAACTTGAAGGGTGGACCTTTCAGCTGAGAGGTGTGTGTGTTCTTAGTGAGATGATCAGAGCGAGACAGTGTTGCAGGGACACAGACAGTACCTTCCCTTAGAATGCCTGCACTGAAGCTGCCTCCAGCCCATTACCAGACAGTGCCCTCCACACCCTAACTCCTCACTGGGTGAGAAAGGGTCTATCTCCCATCACCCTCACTTCGGTTCCACCTCACTTTAAATCCATTCCCCTCCCGTTCTTGTTCCTTTTCCAAGTGGGAACAGTCTCTCCCAGTTTACTCTGTCCAGCCCACTCCTGACTGTGAAAACCACAATCAGATCTCTCTCTCAGCCTTCCCCTCTCCCAGGAGAACATTCCCAACCTCTTCAATCTATCCTCGTCGCTGGAGTTTCTCATCCCTGGATTGATCCGTGTGAATCATTTTCGCCCCGTCTCCAACATATTCCCAATCCCTGATAATGTCGGTGCTCCCAAAGTACCCAGTACTCCAGCTGAGACCTGACAGGTATCTTGTACATGGTCACCGTCATCTCCCTGCTCTGGGACTCTGGCTTTTGCCCGAAACGTCGATTTTCCTGCTCCTCGGCTGCTGCCTGACCTGCTGTGCTTTTCCAGCACCACTCTAATCCAGAATCTGGTTTCCAGCATCTGCAGTCATTGTTTTTACCCTGTGGATAAAGCTGAGAACAAGTGGACACTGTATTCCCTGCTCTCCCCACCAGCCCTGCCACCAATAGGATCTGTGCACAGATACCCCCAGACCACTCTCCTGCACCTGACCCTGAGAATTTTACCCCCTATTTTACTTTAAATGGGAAGAACAGTTGAACTTTGCGATGTTTATTCTGTCTCAGTATTTAGCAGCCAACCCCTCGAAACCAGGAGACTAGGTGGCTTATATTCAAACCCTTTCCCTCAAAGTAACACAAGGAAGTGCAGATGCTGGAAATGTGAAACAAAAGCTGAATTTGTCAGAGAAACTCAGCAGGTCTCACAAGCATGTGTGCAGGCAGAGAGAGAAAGCAAAGCCAGTTGTAAATGTTAACTCTGCTTTCTCTCCCTACGGATGCTGCCAGACGTGCTGAGCTTCTCCTGTGATTTGTGTTGGGAGTATTCCTGTTGCACCCTCTGTTTCTAATCTCCAGTTCTGCAATATGCACTCCTTTCCCACCTGGAACACCAACACCCTCAGGATACCTCTCACTGTCACCCATGGAAGGTTGTTCCATTTTTTAATTTATTCATTTTGTGGGACATGGGAGTCACTGGCTGGGCCCAGTATTTATTGCCCTGTCCCTAGTTGCCCCTTGTGAAGGTGGGGCTGAGCTGCCTTCTTGAACCGCTGCCGTCCATGTGCGGTAGGTAGACCCACAATGCCCTTAGGGAGAGAATTCCAGGATTCTGATCCAGTGACTATGAAGGAACGGTGATGTATTTCCAAGTCAGGATGGGGAGGGGCTGGGAGGGGAACTTGCAGGGGGTGGTGTTCCCACGCATCTGCTGCCCTTGTCCTTCCAGATGGAAGTGGTTATGGGTTTGCTGTCTGAGGTATCTCAGTGAATTTCTGCAGTGCAGCTTGTAGATAGCACACACTGCTGCTACTGAGGGTCAGTGGGGGAGGGGGTGGGTGCTTATTGTTACAAAACGGAGGTCGAACCCCTCTGTTAGTTAAACCCCAGAAATGCTCGCCTCGTCTCATCATCTGTTAAAATATCAGTGACAGAGAACTCCCAAATTCCACTATTTAAAGAAAACAGTGGATTTATTTTTGAACTCTAAAAGTGAACATTGAACAACCATTCACAACTCTAAGCCCTCTTTCTCTTCAGTGCTTACTATCTGCCTCCAATTGTTTAACAATATGCTGTTCCAATAAAACACACTGAAATGACATCAACTTAATTTCAAAACTACATAGTCTGTGACTTCTTCTGTGCCTTCACTCTTCCAGCTGAGGATCTCCCTGGGTCGTCTTCTGTCTTTTTACTCTGAATGTGTTTCACATGAAAAGGTACCTTTGATAGAAAGTGTTTCCTCATTTCTTCGAGAGCAAGATGCTAGCTCTCTGGGAGTTTCCCTCTGTACGGCAGTTTCTCTCTGACCAATTTTCAAAATGTCCACATTCTTATTGGTTCGATGTTGACAAAACAATAAATTCAAACTCCATTGGGTTTTACTATCCCTGGGACATAATTTAAACTGATTGGCTCAATTCAAGTTGTTGTCAAAGCAGCAACCAAACCTCAGGTATCCATTTGACAGCCAAATGTTGCATATTTTCCCTTTTCCAGGATACTCTGAGACTGCTTTTGTAATCTCTCATTTCCAAACAGCATTTACTCCCTCTTAAAGGTACAGTATACGCATCATGGATGTGGGGCCAGTCAAGTGGGGGCTGCTTTGTCCTGGATGGTGTTAAGCTGCTTGAGTGTTGTTGGAGCTGCCCCCATCCAGGGCAAGTGGGGAGTATTCCATCACCCTCCTGACCTGTGCCTTGTAGATGGTGGGACAGGCTTTGGGGGAGTCAGGACGGGAGTTACTCGCTGCAGGATTCCCAGCCTCTGACCTGCTCTTGGAGCCAGCCACAAAGCAGGGCATCTTACTTCTGTTTCCCCCTGACACTTCTTGATTTCCATTCCCCCTGGATATGTCCCGGACCTGCACACATGATGGTTGAAGGGTGGGTGGGCGCAGTGCGTAAACACACACACACACACACACTCTCTGGGGCGGTGGTGGTTATTGCCACTTGTCAGGCAGTGGGAATGTGCTTGGGATGGGAGGTGAGTCCCTGGATAGCCTGAGTCTGAGGGGTCAGACTGGATATGGAGCAGGAGCTGAGAGAGAACCCCAGAGTGCCGGCTCCAGACGGAGCTCTTCCGAAGAGCTGACACAGCATTGATGGGATGAATGGCCACATTTCCCACGCTGGGTTCCCTCTGCGTTCAGTTGTCCAAGAGCAAAGCACACAGCACGGGGTGCATCACGAAACCAGAGCTCCCTCGCTACAGTCTGCAGGAAGGGAGGATTGGACAGAATTCCAGAGCTCCAGTCCCACCTGCAGCAGGATTCAAACTGACAGCACCATTTCCTCCTCGTGCACCCCCCTCCCCTCCCTCCCTGCACTCACCCACCTCAGACACTACCAGCAGCTCTGATTGGTTTCCTGTGAGCCCAGGATACAGTACACCCACAGCCTGTCAACACATCTGCACTGCGAGCTGTCTCCCCCCACACCCAACCATTGTGATTCCGGGTGCAACAGAGTTCCAGGGAGCACTCTCCTCATCGCTGGGGGTGGGGGGCGGGGGGTGCTAGTGTCTCTGGAAACCCACATAGTTCACTCCTCGCTGTACACCCACAATATTCCCTGTTATCGCCCCTCCCGGGAAGACGTTCACAGCATTCCCTACACTTTGGGAAGTTTCTCCTCTGGGAACAGTGCAACACACTCATACTCAGACACACACTCACACTCAGACACACACTCACACTCAGACACACACTCACAGACAGACACACACTCACACTCAGACACACACTCACAGACAGACACACACTCAGACACACACTCACAGACAGACATGAACATCAGTCAGCCCCCTCTGTTCAAGGCTGGATGTTCCAGTTCCAGGTGAATTATTCCGAGTAGCCTGGAGCCTCTCCCTGGAAAAGTGAGCAGTGATGGAGGATTGGAATGAACCTCTGTGTCCACTTCAAGTGGAACTGGTTTGAAATGGTGTTGAAGTGGGGAGGGTTGAACGACCTGAGGACTGAAGGAACCAGTCCTGGGGTTGAATCTGACTGTCTGAAACTGTCAGAGCAGTCTTCAGTCAGTCTGTTTGAATTCCCTGATTAGATTGTTGTCCCAGGGTTGATGATGCTATCTGCGATGTTTTCCTAACTGCTGATTAGCTTGATTGCATTGTCCGTTCTTGCGTGGGAAGGTTTTCAGTTTGTGAAGATTGCTGAGATGTCAGTACGGTGTTGGGGGTGGGGGGGGGAGGTTTGGGTGGGGTGGGGTGGGGGAGATACACACTCACTCCATCGTTCTCCAGCTCCATTCATTAGCTTGGCACTCATGGTCCTAACCCATCATCCGAACCCTCTTCTGTTCCTTGCGAACAGCTGTTTTGTTGTTCTGTTTGAGGGAAATCCCCTACCTCTTTCCCTGGGATTTCTGAGGCTGGGTCGTGCAGACTTGGAGTCCTACAGCAAGGAGACAGGCCATTCAGGCCAAACTGCTTCATGCTGACCAAAATGTCCATCCATGCTTACCCCATTTCCCTGCACTTGGCCCATATCCTTCTCATCCTCTCCTATCCGTGTATGTGTCCAAATGCCTTTTAAATGCTGTTAATATAGCCGCCACAACCACTTCCACTGACAGCTCATTCCATATGCATACCATCCTCTGTGTAAAAAAGTCGCTCTTCAGGTTCCCTTTTATTATTTCCCTTCTCACCTTAAAATGATGCCCTCCAGTCCTTGATTCCCCAACCCTGGGAAAAAGACTGAGTGCATTCACCCTATCCCTGCCTCTCATGATCTCATACACCTCTGTCAGGTCGCCCCTCAGTCTCATACGCTCTAAAGAAAAAAGGCTGAGCTTGTCCAACCTCTCTCTATAACTCAGACCATTGAGTCCAGGCAACATCCTTGCAAATATCTTCTGCACTCCTTCCAATTTAATAACATCCTTCCCATAACAAGGTGACCAAACTGAACACAATATTCCAAGTAAGACCTCACTAATGTCCTGTATAGCTGCAACATAACTTCCCAATTTCCATACTTGATGCCCTGACTGATGAAGGCCAGTGTGCCAAAAGCCTTCTTCACTGCCCTGTCTACCTGTGACTCCATGTTCAGAGAACTTTGAACCTGAACTCCAAGGTCCCTCTGTTCCACTACACTCCTTTAGGCCCGACCATTCACCATGAAACTCTTACCTTGATTTGACTTTCCAAAATGCAAGCCCTCACACTTATCTGTATTAAACCCCTTTTGTCATCTCTCAGCCCATTTTCCCAGCAGGCTGAGGTCCTGCTGCCATTTCTGATCACCTTCCTCACTGTCCACAACACAGCCTATTTTAGTGTCATCTGCGTGTGATGGTTTTTGAAAGAGCTCAGGGTTACTGAGGGACAGGAGGTCAAGCTTGCCAAGTGGACGTAGGGCTCAGGTCAGCTGGGACTATGCATGGGATAGAAGGGCTGAATGGTCACCATCGTCAGTACTACCACTCCCCTCCCCCACCCCACCCCCGTGTTCTCCATCTTCCTCTGTCCCGGGGGATGAGCTGTGCGGGCAGGGTGGAGCAGGCAGATGGGGAGACGTTGAGAGGGAGGACAGTCAGAGGGCCCTGGCAGAGGCAGAGGGAGAGAGACAGAGACACCAAGCAGTGGGTCACCCTCACAGGGGGGAGGTCCACAGTGAGGGGCTTTGGGACATGGGCTGTGCTGTATGGTGGAGATAACCCTAACCCCTGGCTTTGGAGGACAATTCACTGAGAGATTCAGGGCAGAAGGGCTTTGGGGAAGGCAGCCAATGGGGAACGAGCTCTCGCCAGGGGCCAGCACAGGAGTGTGAGGCTGAAGGGTCTCATTCCATGTTGTAACCATCTCTGTGAGGCCAGTAGATGACCAGAGCAGCACTGGCTGTGGCTAACATCCACCCAAAGAGTGGTGAGCCTGTGCAATTCATTATCACCGGAAGGAGTGGTTGCCAAATCATTGAGTGTAGTCAAGAGGTGGCCAGATATAACATTTGGGGTGAATGGGATCCAAGGTTATGGGGAGGTAGCAGGATTAGGCTGTTGAATTGGACAATCAGGTATGGTCATGACGAATAGTGGAGCAGGCTGGAAAGGCTAAATGGCCTCCTCTCGCTGCTATCTCCGAGATTTCCATGTTTGGATGACTCGACTGGAACACGTCGTGACACCCAGAGAAGGCCTTTGATTCAAGTTCCACAACGCCACACCGTGACGGTCAGCGCCTGGCAGTGAAAGGGTTCAACTCTGGGTTGGGAGGGCATACGGTGGGACTGGGGTGTGAGCTTGGCGAGAGTGTTCCCAATCCCGATGGGGGAGCTACGGTGGGGATCGGGAGCAGCTGATACAGCACTGAGCAGGTCATGGTACATCCAACACCAGGCACAAACCCACCACCTTCCTCAGACAGGCAGCACCTGCCTGGTCATTACCAACTCTCTCCAAGTTGTCACTCTCCTGTGTTTTCTTTCTCCTCAGGGAGTGAGCAGCCTCACTCTGTTCCATTGCAAGGGAGAGGAATGCTCACAGCTCACTGAGACCATCTACACAGCTCGCAGCTCCCCTCTGGTCATCCCACACTCGACAGCAACTGTTCCAGAACCTTCTCACACACAAAGGCAGCTCCTCATTCCCAATCCTTTCCAGTGCCTGAGCTCCGAGAGCTCTTCCCAACGTCGAAAACCCCCTTCAGCAGAGCAGGGGAAGGAGAAATCCCGGGGGGAGTTCTGGAGAGCATGCTGACAGGTTGCGTGAGTGTGGGATCAGGATGGAGGGGAGTTCTCCTGGGGACTCTCTCAGTCATGGCTCTGTTATCAGTCTGTTTATCATCTCATTTCCAGTAGCGATTAGTGCTGTTTGTAAAATGCAGGCAATTATCAGGGAGGGAAACAGCCTCTCACCCTCCCTCTGACCCTGTCATTACAGAGAGACAACAGAGCCCTCTGCTCCCTGAACCCTGAACCCTGTCACTCACAGCACCTGACTGAGCAAGATGTGTCCATTCCAACCTCTTCCCTGTCCTATCCCCCACTGCTCTCACTCTTTCGATGTTAAGGCAGTGTGTCCTGGTGCCACCCTGGGTCTTTGACAATGACCTCCTACTGTCCCCCAGACGAGGGGCAGTGCCAGGCTCAGTCCTCCCTGTTCCACCCTCCCCATAGCCTCTATCCCTCCGTCCAACAGGTGTTGACTCAGCTGCCCCAGAAATACATCGACTCTGTCCCTCGGCCATGCCCCTCCGGACACACACTCACACACAATCTCACCAACACACTCACGCTCCCTGTCTCACTCACACACACACACACACACACACACACACACAGACACACTCATGCTCCCTGTCTCACTCACACACACACGCAAACACATACACACACACTCAGACACGCACACACACAGACACACACACTCACTCAGACACATGCACACACACACACTCAGACACACTCAGACACAAACACACAGACACACACTCACTCAGACACACACGCACTCAGATGCACACACACTCAGACACACACACTCACTCAGACACACACACTCACTCAGACACACGCACACACACACACGGACACACATACACACACAAACACACACACACTCAGACACACACAGACACACACACTTAGACACACACACACTCAGACACACACACACTCAGACACATACACACAGACACACACACTCACTCAGACACACACAGACACACACACTCACTCAGACACATGCACACACACATACACACACACACTCAGACACACGCACACACACACACTCAGAGACACACACAGACACACACACTCACTCAGACACACACACACACTCAGACTCACACAGACACACACACAATCAGACATACACACTCACTCAGACACATGCACACACACATACACACACTCAGACACACACACTCAGACACACACACAGACACACACTCGCTCAGACACACGCACCCACACAAACACACACAGACACACACACAGACACACACACTCAGACACACACATACAGACACACACACTCACTCAGACACACACACACAGACACACACTCGCTCAGACACACGCGCACACACAAACACACACAGACACACACACAGATACACACACTCAGACACACACATACAGACACACACACTCACTCAGACACACGCACACACACATACCCACACAGACACACAGTCACACACACTCACTCAGACACACGCACACTCTCAGACACACACACACATACTCAGACATACACACACACACTCAGACACACACAAACATTCAGACACACAGACACACACATACACACTCAGGCACACAAACACACACAGACACACACACACACTCAGACATACACACACACTCAGACACACACACACACAGTCACACACAAACACTCAGACACACAGACACACACATACACACTCAGGCACACACTCACTCAGACACACAGACACACACACTCACTCAGACACACACTCACTCAGACACACACACAGACACACACACTCACTCAGACACACACTCAGACACACACACACAAACACACACAGAGACACACACACAGACACACACCGAGCCAAGCCCCCAGATTTTGAGAGAGTCCCAGTCCCTGGTCTCTCTCCTTGCTGATGTAACCCAGGCCCCTTCATTATGCTGGCAGTTAGATGGTAAACAGATAAAGGGGAATGTTTGTATTTCCAGTTCCTGACTAACCGCTTGTTCTCCTGGGACAGAGAAAGGGGGGGGGGGGGGGGGGGGAGCTGAGGCAGAGGTTGGATGTTGTCGTGAGCAGAAATGTATTTTTTGTGCCGAAGACTTTTGGCCCTGCCCCCATCAGGACAGCATGCAAGAGTGCCAAAATCCAAATGAACCCAAACATGGCGAGGGGGAGGAACACGCACTGACCGGGTGACTCTGATTGGCCGGGTACCAGGAGGGACAGGGAGCTCAGAGGGAGCCTGGTCCTGAGAGGGTGTGAGGTTGGAGCAGATCCCTTCAGTTGGCACAGGATGGAGGTGATTGTCCTCAGCGTGCTCCATGTTTTCACAGCATCAGTATCCTGAGGTGGGCCGCTGAGATGTGTTCAGTGCTCCAGCCCGGGATTGAGTGGCGCTCTCTTGAGCGCTCTGCATTTCTGTTCAGCACCACGCCACCGTGGGATTGAGCGGGGTGACAGATCCCCAGAACCCTGTTTGCCAAGACCCTGAAACAGTGCAGGTAGATCTCACCAGCGGGTTCCCTGGGAACATCAGTGTGGAGGTGGCCTGTCTGAGGCAGGATATTGTCCCACTGGAGAGGGCTCAGGAGAGAGTTACCGGGTACAGAGGCTTGGAGTTAGAAGGAGAGGCTGGGGCTGTTTTCCCTGGAGTGGAGGGGGCTGAGGGGTAACCTCATCGAGGTTTATAAAATCATGAAGGGGCATGGATAGGGTAAACAGACAAGGTCTTGACCCTGGGGTCAGGGAGTTCAGACTGGGGGGCATATTTTCAAAGGAAGAGCAGAGAGATTTAAAAACAGCATAAGGGGAAACTTTGACACAGAGGTTAGTTCGTGTGTGGAATGAGCTGCCTGAGGAAGTGATGGATGTTGGTACAGTGACAACATTGAAAAGACATTTGGATAAATACATGAATGGGAAAGGTTTGGAAGGATATGGGCAGGAGCAGGCAGGTAGAACGTGTTTAATTAGAGATTACGGTCGGCATGGAGTGGGTGGGCCGAAGGGTCTGTTTCCGTGCTGTCTGAATCTGTGAGATACAAACCGACAGGTTTTACCCAAAGAAGCTTTGAGCGTCATCTATGAAGGAGACATTTTCTCTCCATCTTCACCCCTCACTCGCTGTCTCCCTGTCTCACCCTCTGTTAGGAGCAAGGTGGGGGGGGGTGGATACTGGTTTAACAAGGGTTCCCATTGCTTCTGGAGCTTAACCTGCCCAAACTGTCAGCCAACTCAGGCCCTGTACATCCAGAGAGGGGGCCCGTATGTCCCATTGGTCACCACTGGCATCATCCAAATGCAGCTCCTCCCTCCCCAGCCAAGTGGGGCTGGGTAGGGAGGGACGGTGGGGATGGACTGGCTCAGCCTGGTGAAGTGGACTCTCATTCAGCCACTTGCCCAGCTCCAGACCACGATGCCGGTGTCCTGGGCAAGCAGACTTCCTTCCGAATGTGAAATGATGGTCCTCGATGATGGCTAGTTTCTGTGAAATTCCAGGTTTTTAAAACTTACTTTAAACACCTTCAGCTGCCCTGGTGAGATTGGAAGCGATGTCCTTGGAAGGCACTTTTCAAAAACCATATTAAATGAAGTTCTGAAAGCAATTCTCAGTTGCTGAAGTAGACCCTCCAAGTGGTGGTTTATCACGGCAGTTAAAGGGGGGGGCCAGCTCCCTCTTTGAGGAAATCACTGAATTGACAAAAGGACTCTTCTCAGAACGGAAGAGTTTTCTCTCACTTTTGACACGGCCAGAACAGTGGCTTCCAACTGAGCTCTGCAACTGTACTCCAGTAGTTGGAAATGATTCACTGTCGGACATTGACAGGTTAAAACTATAAGTTGGGTTTACGGGCTCGTCAGTGTGCACACAGAAGCTAAGGATCTAGAGATAGCACAATCCAGAAAGGCAAAGGTCACAGCTGAGATCCAAGGCCTGTGCATGAGTGTGTACTCTGTACAACAATGGAGTTACACCTCTTCAACAGCCATTCTGTAATCGTTCCTTCATTACTGGGTACAGAGATCAAGGTGAAGCCTTTTATTTCAAGCTGCGCGCTTTGATAATTGATTTAATTGCAGTCAAAGTCCCGATTGAGCAGTCGTCAAATTAATTGGGAAAGGTGCTTGAGTTGTGTCCTCGTGACAGGGTGATCAACAGGAAAGGAGACAGAGTCCTACTCCAGGCCAGAGAGTGATCTCTCCCATACCTTCCCCACCTGCTCCGGCACTGTCACACCAGGGCGATGGCACCCAGCAGCTGCTCCCACCCACCCAACCAGTACCACGTGGGTCGCAGAGTGAGGGGGAGGGAGCATTCACCGAGACATCTCACCCTTCAAACCTGTCCAACAGGAAGCACCAGCCAATATCAGAACAAATACACACAGGCAGAAAATAGGTTGTTTAAAACATGACACGATGTTGAATATTTACCCAAATGAATAAACACGAGGGAATCTGCCTTATGTCAGCCAGGATTTTGTTTTGTTTCGTTTGAGCCTTTGGTACGTGGTCTCTCCATTCACTCAGGAAGAGGCTGTTCGGGCCCTCAATCCTGCTACACCATTGAATCAGCTGACTCTGAATGAGGCAGAAGTGGGTGGTGCAGATGTTGGAGATTAAACTCAGGAATAGTGTGGTGCTGGAAAAGCACAGCAGGTCAGGCAGCATCCGAGGAGCCAGGAATGGCCTCAATCCTTATGAAGGGCTTTTGCCCAATATGTCGATTCTCCTGCTCCTCGGATGCTGCCTGACCTGCTGTGCTTTTCCAGCACCACTCTAATCTAGACTCACTCTGGATGAGCTTAACTCCTGCAGCAGGTTACGGTTAGGGTCAGGGTCAGGGTTAGTGTCAGAGTTAGGGTCAGGGTCAGGATTAGTGTCAGAGTTAGGGTCAGGGTCAGGGTTAGTGTCAGAGTCAGGGTCAGGGTCAGGATTAGTGTCAGAGTTAGGGTCAGGGGCAGGGTTAGTGTCAGAGTTAGGGTCAGGGTCAGGGTTAGTGTCAGAGTCAGGGTCAGGGTCAGGATTAGTGTCAGAGTTAGGGTCAGGGGCAGGGTTAGTGTCAGAGTTAGGGTCAGGGTCAGGATTAGTGTCAGAGTTAGGGTCAGGGTCAGGGTTAGTGTCAGAGTTAGGGTCAGGGGCAGGGTTAGTGTCAGAGTCAGGGTCAGGGTCAGGGTTAGTGTCAGAGTTAGGGTCAGGGTCAGGGTTAGTGTCAGAGTTAGGGTCAGACTTAGGGTCAGGGTTAGTGTCAGAGTTAGGGTCAGGGGCAGGGTTAGTGTCAGAGTTAGGGTCAAAGTTAGGGTCAGGGTTAGTGTCAGAGTTAGTGTCAAAGTTAGGGTCAGGGTTAGTGTCAGAGTCAGGGCCAGGGTTAGTGTCAGAGTTAGTGTCAGAGTTAGGGTCACGGTTAGTGTCAGAGTCAGGGGCAGGCTAAGTGTCAGAGTTAGGATCAGGGTCAGGGTTAGTGTCAGAGTTAGGGTCAGGGTTACTGTCAGAGTTAGGGTCAGGGTCAGAGTTAGGATCAGGGTTACTGTCAGAGCCAGAGTTAGGGTCAGGGTCAGGGTCAGGGTTAGTGTCAGAGTTAGGGTCAGAGTTAGGGTCAGGGTTAGTATCAGAGTTAGGGTCAGAGTTAGGGTCAGGGTTAGGGTCAGAGTCAGGGTTAGTGTCAGAGTCAGGATGAGGGTCAGAGTCAGGGTCAGACTCAGGGTCATTTTCAGGGTTAGGATCAGGGTTAGTGTTAGGGTTAATTTCAGGGTCAGGGTTAGGATTAGTGTTTGGTCAGGGTCATGGCCTGGGTTCAGGTTAGGGTCCTGTCTCAATATGGGTCAGGTTTATGGTTAGGATCAGGGTCAGGGTTAGGGTTAATGTTAGGGTCAGGGTCGTGGCCTGGCTTCAGGTTAGGGTCCTGTTTCAGTCTGGGTTAGGGTCAGGATAAGGGTCAGTGTCAGGGTTAAGTCATGGTTTGGGTTAAGGCCAGGTTAGAGTCATGGCCTGGGTTTGGGTTAGAGTCCTGTCTCAGTGTGGGTCAGGTTTATGGATAGGTTCAGGGTCAGAGTTAGGATCAGGGTCAGGGTTAGAGTTAATGTTAGGTTCAGGGTCGTGGCCTGGGTTCAGGTTAGGGTCCTGTGTCAGTGTGGGTCAGGGTTTGGATTAGGGTCAGGGTCAGGGTCATGGCCTGGGTTTGGGTTTGGGTCCTGTGTTAGTGTGGGAAACAACAGAACCTGCATGGGTCAGGCTGTGCGTGCGTGTGTGTGTGTGTGTGTGTGTGAGAGAGTGTGTGTGTGTGCATATGGGAGTGTGTGTGTGTGTGTGTGCATATGGGAGTGTGTGTGTGTGTGTGTGTGTGCATATGGGAGTGTGTGTGTGTGTGTGTGCGCGTGCATATGGGAGTGTGTGTGTGTGTGTGTGTGTGAGAGAGAGTGTGTGTGTGTGAGAGAGTGTGTGTGTGTGCATATGGGAGTGTGTGTGTGTGTGTGTGTGTGTAACAGAATGGTTCACTTCCAGTCCTGTCAACTCACTGTTCAGATAAAGCTGTTGTCTTCCACAAGCCCATCGTTTACAGCCTCATCGAGACGGTCAGGTTTACCCATAGAGCAAAGTCTTTCCACCCATCTTGTCTATACAAGTCAAAATCAAGCATTTGTTCTGATCCATGCATGGGATGTGGGTGTCTCTGACTGGGCCAATATCCCGAATTGTCCAGAGGGCAGCTGAGAGTCACCCACATCACTGTGGGTCTGGAGTCACGTGTGATATAACACATCTGATCCCATGATCCAGCACTTGGCCCAGAGCCCTGTCTGAGTGAGTGGACATTAAACATTTCTTCCATCTGATGGAGGGGCTGGGTTTCTCCACAGGCAGTCACTTGCAGGTTCCTACCACCCTCCAGGTAATAGACATGTTCCCCACCCCTCCCCACAAACCCCCCCATCCCTCATCACTGCTCCCTCCATCAAGGGGGAACCCTCCTTCCTGTCTTACCCTGTCTGTCCAGCCCAGAATGTTCTACAGCTCAGTCATGTCCCGCGTCAGTCTCCTGTGCAGTGGTCACCCTGGTGTTAATCTCAGCCCGAGTCAGTGATGGGAGAGCAGGGCATGGGGGAGCTCCCAGATGATCCAGATGTGTTTGCCATTGTCGGGGCCACTTTCAGGTGAAGCAGAGCTGGGGTGACCTGGCTCCGGAATGGGCGTGTGCCAACAAGGTGGGAAGACATTGTTCTCATGTGTGATGCTGAAGGGAATGCCTCGGTCCTAACCCTTTCTAACCCATTTCCCCCCTCTCCTCCCAACTGTCTGGAACACAGTGTGTTGTCACACGAGAGGTCAGAGGGCAGATAGAACAGTGCAGTTGGCCAGTGGTGCGTTCCCCCAGGTCTCCAGCCCCTTCAACACTTGAGCAGCCATCAGTTTGAAATGTGGCCTCTGTTTGTTTCAGTCTGTTGAGCTGGCATCACCGCTGCAAGGTGGGTAAGGGATCGGGGGGTTTGTACCCATCCCGAGCACGTCTCCTGCTACCCTTTCCCTGGGTTGTGAATGAACCCATGGCCCAGAGCCATGTGTTGTCTCTTTAAGCCAGTTCCAGCTCTGGCCTGCAGCTCCATCCAATGAGAAAGGTTTGCTTTAACTGACATGGGCTTCTGAGGGGATTGTAGGTTCTAATCTCCTGCCAGGATTCTCTCACAAAGCTGTCTGTCTCCGCGCCAGGTCACAGAGGGTGCTGTGTGTACAGGATGAGTTGCCAGAGGAAGTGGTGGAGGCTGGTACTATTACAACATTTAAAAGGCATCTGGGTGGGTATATGAACTTAGACACTTAATGGTAAGGTCCTAGGGAGTGTTGCTGAACAAAGAGACCTTGGAGTGCAGGTTCATAGCTCCTTGAAAGTAGCGTCGCAGGTAGATAGGATAGTGAAGAAGGCGTTTGGTATGCTTTCCTTTATCGGTCAGATCATTGAGTACAGGAGTTGGGAGGTCATGTTGCAGCTGTACAGGACATTGGTTCAGCCACTGTTGGAATATTGCATGCAATTCTGGTCTCCTTCCTATCGGAAGGATGTTGTGAAACTTGAAAAGGTTCAAAAAAGATTTACAAGGATGTTGCCAAGTTGGAGGATTTGAGCTATAGGGAGAGGCTGAACAGGCTGGGGCTGTTTTCCCTGGAGCGTCGGAGGCTGAGGGGTGACCTTATAGAGGTTTATAAAATCATGAGGGGCATGGATAGGGTAAATAGGCAAAGTCTTTTCCCTCGGGGTGCGGGAGTCCAGAACTAGAGGGCATAGGTTTAGGGTGAGAGGGGAACGATATAAAAGAGACCCGAGGGGCAACTTTTTCACACAGAGGGTGGTACGTGTATGGAATGAGCTGCCAGAGGATGTGGTGGAGGCTGGTACAATTGCACCATTTAAAAGGCATCTGGATGGGTATATGAATAGGAAGGGTTTGGAGGGATATGGGCCGGGTGCTGGCAGGTGGGATGAGATTGGGTTGGGATATCTGGTCAGCATGGACGGGTTGGACCGAAGGGTCTGTTTCTGTGCTGTACATCTCTATGACTATGACTTTCAATCGTGGTCCCAGTGGCGTGAGCACAGAACCCCAGGCAGACACCCTGAGGGGGTGCAGCACTGTTGGAGGGTCCATCTCTGCACTGAGACATGGAGCTGTGATCCTCACCTACTGTCAGCTCAGAGCTCCCACCGCATGAATTCAGACAGAAGGGAGTTCCCCAGGCCAATACTGACCTCACCGTCCACATCCCGGAACCAGTGTTGGGGTGGGAGCTTGCTGTGCTACACTTAATACTTACAACAGTGACTGCCCCTCAAACAATACCCTGCATTTACCACCAGCACCTGGGACCTGGGTTCGATTCCAGCCTTGGGTCTGTGTGGAGTCTGCACATTCTCCCCGGGTCTGTGGGGGTTTCCTCTGGGTGCTCTGGTTTCCTCCCACAATCCAAATATGTGCAGGTCAGGTGGATTGGCCATGCGTAATTGCCCATAGTGTTCAGGGATGTGCAGGTTAGGTGTATTAATCAGGGGTAAATGTAGTGGAATGGGTCTGGATGGGCTACCCTTCAGAGGGACTTGTTGGGTCAAAGGGTGTATTTCCACACTGCAGGGATTCTTCCTTAACAAGGTGAGAGAAAGGGATACTCTACTTCCCCATCCAGTGTAAGAGCTGGTTACTGTGACAATTCGGTTCAATCTTCTCCAGTGTTATTCCCAGTGTTACTTTCATTAACTCCTGTAGTTACAAGACTTACTCCACGAGGGGAGCAGGCAGAGTCACCATGGTTTTGTGAAAGGGAAGTCATGCTTTAACCAATTATTTGGAGTCCTGTGAAGTGGTCACACTCTATCGTTGTACCTGCCACACAGTGTGTTTCCCACTTATATCTCACAAAGGAACTGTGAGTTGACTCTCAATAATAATAAATGATAATATTTATTCATTTCACACAATTAATATGATCACAAACAAACAAATCCGAACAATTTCCACCGAAATCTAATCAACCATCCTGTGCTTTAATATAACTCTGGATGATCCTATCTCAGCACACAGGGATTCTGCCCTGTATCTACATGGTGACGATGGGCTGATCACCTTCTCCCATTGGTCTCAGGGCTGTGTTTCTCTTCACGGTGATTGGTCTCGAGTTACCGCCCCTGATGGTCATGTTGTGGTGATATCTGACACTTTGCCGTCATGTGTGACCCTTTGGGAGAGCTTTCAATGTTCACTGGTCAATCGATCAGAGCTCAGTCACCCTGATGATCAGACCCACCCTGACAATGGCAGGGTGGTCCTGGAGGTGTTAGGTCCATGTAGGTCAGCTAACCCTCTCCAAACAAGGGAGTGAGGCGCCCCAGTGTCTGCTAAACAACTTGAGGTTCTGATTGTCCTGGGCATGGGATTCAGGTCAATTGTATTCAATACCAATTCCAGTGGATATTGTATTGTCTGCAGCAGCTAATGACATGCTGTCTGTCTGTAGCTGCAGCCTGTTGAAAGCACTGACACTTTGGGCAAGGTTTCCCTCAATTTCCCAGCATGTTGCATTTATTATCTGTTTTTCTGAAATCCATCATTTTTCGTGGCCCATCCAGCCACAATATGGGTAAAGGGAAGCCAGTGGATGAGCTGTATTTAGATTTCCTGAAGGTGTTTGATAATGTATCACATTCACAGGTCATTGCGGGAAATGAAATCTCATTTCTCCATCACAGATTTTGGTTGGAGCTCAGTCCAGATGCTCATTCTGTCCGGTGAGAAGGTTGGACAGTAAGGTGGGAGGGAGACCCAAGGATATCGATAGCTTCCAGGATGGATAATGATCTGGCCAAGGGAGAACATGTTGCAGAATGAGAAATCGCTCATCTTGACAGGAAGAGAAAAATGAAACATCAGAGTGGGGAGAGATTGCCGAGCTGTGAGGTGCAGGGGGATCTGGGAGTCCGAGTGCATGTACCAGGGAAGGTTAGGATTCAGGTACAGCAACTAATCAGGAAAGATCATAGCCATTACCACAAAGAGAACTGAATACCGCATTTAGGGGGTTACTCTTCAGTCACACAAGGCATGGGTGAGACCATATTTTCTTTACATTCATCTATGGGACATGGGTGTGACTGGCTGGGCCCAGCATTTATTACCCTGTCCCTAGTTGCCCCTTGAGAAGGTGGGGGTGAGCTGCCTTCTTGAGCCGCTGCAGCCCATGTGCGGTAGGTAGACCCACAATGCCCTTAGGGAGGGAATTCTAGGATTTTGACCCAGAGACACTGAAGGAACGGTGATATATTTCAAGTCAGGATGGTGAGGGGCTTGCAGGGGAACTTGCAGGGGGTGGGGTTCCCATGTATCTGCTGCCCCTTGTCCTTCCAGATGGAAGTGGTTGTGGCTTTGGAAGATGCTGCCTGAGGATCTTCGGTGAATTACTGCAGTGTATCTTGTAGATAGTACACGCTGCTGCTCCTGAGTGTCGGTGGTGGAGGGAGGGGATGTTGTAGATGTCAAGGGACAGTGGAAAGAATTCCTCTTGTTGGTGATGGTCACAGCCTGGCATTTGTGCTTACAAATGTTACTTGCCAACTGTCGACCCAAGCCTGGATATTGGCCAGATCTTGTTGCATTTGAACATGGACTGCTTCAGTATCTGAGGAGTCGTGAATGGTCTGAACACTGTGCTGGCATCGGCGAACATCCCCACTTCTGACCTTCTGATGGAGGGAAGGTCACTGATGAAACTGGTTGGGCCTTAGACCCGACCCTGAGGAACCCCTGCAGAGATGTCCTGGAGCTGAGATGACTGACCTCCAACAACCACAAACCATCTTCCCCTGTGTCAGGTATGACTCCAAACATCCTGAATGTTGAAGTTCATTGACTCAAATGTAGAGCTAGTTATCTCAAGTGGGTTGACTGAGTTATTCTGAGTGTTTAAACTCATTATCTCAGTTCACTGACATATTTAGCATGTGTCAGATGTGGTTATCTTGAATTAACCCATCCAGTTATCCTGAGTGTTTAAGCTAATTACCTTAAGTTAAGTGACCAAATTATGCAAAGTGTCAGAGCCAGTTTTCAAGAGTTAGTTGACCTAATTATGACAAGTGTGTGTGTGAGCTCGATATCTCAGGTTCATCAACCAAGGAATCCTGAATGTCTCAACTAGTTATCAGAAGTTATTTGACCTTGTTATCCTGAGCATTAGAGCTAGTGATCTCAGTTCATCAAGCTAGTTATTATGTGTTAGATGTGGTTATCTCAAGTTAACTGATCCAGTTATCCTGAGTGGTGAAGCTAGTTATGTTGAGTTAATTGGGTGTTTGAGTTTGTTACCTCCAGTTAACTGATTCTGTCACCCTGAGTGTTTGAGGTGGTGGTAATGAAAGATGGAAGGGTTTGTTGTCAGTGTGAGAGCGAGCATTCCCCTCTCTCACAGCCTGAGTTAACCCAGGTGTGAGTCTGAAATCCCTGGCACAGGACCAGCCCATAGCGTCATGCCAATGATCTATCTCTATTCGGTGGCAGTGGATAAGCATGGGTCTGTTCAATGAGGGGCACACCTTGGGCTGGGACTGATGTTGGCATCTCCTGAGACACTGTGAACAGGGTTCACTCTGTATCCCATCATCTCCCTCCCTCTGGGCACTGTGGGTCTACCTACACCACACGGACTGTAGCGGTTCAAGAAGGCAGCTCACCCCCCACCTTCTCAAGGGGCAACTAGGGACAGGGCAATAAATACTGGGCCAGCCAGCGATGCCAGGATGAACTGGAATACAAGAGTACCCAGTCTGCATTTGCTGTCAGGCCGTGGGTCCTCCTGCCTACAATCTCGACAGCATCAGTATTTACTGTTGTTGGGACCAGTGAGTTCTCTCTGTGTGTGAAATTGCTGAGAACATTCTTGCTGTCGGAACAGAAGTTTGCTCAAGAAAGCGAACATTTTTTTTTCCAGCCCAATTACCCAGCTCTGACAAATGCCTGGTGCTTTCTGAGAAGAATCGGCCCCCTCGAACTCCCCGATGTTTGCATTCCAAGAAGCTGAGCGCTCATTGGAAATTGTTCTGCCCTGAAGTCATTTCCCAGGCGGCTGGGGGAACAGTGTCCCGTGATCCCAAACAGGCCAGTCTTCTGGATTCCCAGCAGCACACACTGCTCAGGAGAGGACACATCAATGCAGCAGTCTCTCCCCTACTCCTGGGCAGTACCAAGGGAGTGACGCAGCTCACTGTCTGACAGAGACAGCTCCCCGCCCCCTCCTTCTCAGGTGGGTGGGTGGGTGGGTGTGTGTGTGTGTGTGAGTGAGAGAGAGTCCCCCAGGATACAATGGCGAGCAGAGTTTCGGAGTTTTCTCTCACTCTCCCAGCCAGGGTCTGGACTGGTCAGCTTGTCATGGTTCTGTCAGCCAAGATGTTGAAAAAAAAAGGTGCTACATCAATGCAAAAGTGTGCGTTGTTTGCACTGAGTCCTGCCAGAGGGTGGAGACCAGGTTAGGACAGGATCAGGCTGCACACTGGATCCTTCACTGGCACTCACCTGGCTCCCACTGCCTGAGTGATTGGGAATGGGATTGATGGAAAACGGTGGCTAGGAATGTGAGTTGTTTTCCCGATCGGACAGATGAGGCTGGTGCCTGAGTCGTGTGGGTGGGAGCTGTGGGCGAGTGCAGATCGCAGTCAAAAGAGAACTGACTGCTCCTGTCTCAGCTGGGAGTTCTGTCCAGGCACTGACGGGACAGGGACAGGGACAGGGACAGGGACTGTGTGTGTGAACCCCACCACCCTGACACATACACACACAGACACACACACAGACACACACACAGACACACACACACACCGACACAGACACACACACACACAGACACACACACAGACACACACACAGACACACACACACACCGACACAGACACACACTGACACAGACATACACACACACACCGACACAGACACACACACACACACCGACACAGACACACACACACACACACCGACACAGACACACACACACACACCGACACAGACACAGACACACACTGACACAGACATACACACACACACACACACAGACACACACACACACACCGACACAGACACAGACACACACACCGACACAGACACAGACACACACTGACACAGACATACACACACACACACACAGACACACACACACACACCGACACAGACACACACACACACACTGACACAGACACAGACACACACTGACACAGACATACACACACACACACACACACACCGACACAGACACACACACACTGACACAGACACACACACAAACACACACACACACTGACACAGACACACACACTGACACAGACATACACACACACACTGACACAGACACACACACACACACACACAGACACACACACAAACACATACACACACACACTGACACAGACACACACTGACACAGACACACACACAAACACACACACACACTGACACAGACACACACACACACACACTCTGACACAGACATACATACACACACACTGACACAGACACACACACAAACACACACACACACTGACACAGACACACACACAAACACACACACACACCGACACAGACACACACACACTGACACAGACACACACACACACACACACACATACCGACACAGGCACACACACACACACACACACACACAGACACAGACACACACACACTGACAGAAAACACCCTGCTTCACTCTGTGTGAAAATAGCGTCCTTTTAAATATCTCTCTCCTCTCCCATTGAAAAACATGCCCCCAGTTTTGGACTCACTCACCCTGGGGAAAAGACACCTGCCATTCACCCTCTCCATGCCCCTCATAAACCTTGATGAGGTTACCCCTCAGCCCCCTCCGCTCCAGGGAAAACAGCCCCAGCCTCTCCTTCTAACTCCAAGCCTCTGTACCCAGTAACTCTCTCCAGTGGGACAATATCCTGCCTCAGACAGGCCACCTCCACACTGATGTTCCCAGGGAACCTGCTGCTGACAGTCAGACAGACAGATAGGGAGCTGGCCTGCCCTCCCCTCTCTGCAGAGTGAAGGTACCCTCCGAGGGGTACTGAGTCTGACACTGGTCCCAGTCCCTCCCAGTGAGATGGGGAATTCGGCATCACAGTGGGAGAAGGTGACAGTCCCCTCCACCCCCACCCTGGGGTAATTGGGGATGACACACTGGGAACTCTGTTGCTGCTCAGAGCGTGAGCTATCCCAGTCATTGTCAAAAAACCAGACAAGCAGACAGAGAGGGGAAGGGGGAGGGCTGGCATGGGAAAGGTGACAGTGTATCAGTGCAGAATGTGTGTGGGAGAGAGTGTGTCTGTGTGGGTCAGGGTCAGTGTGGGGAGTGTGTCTGTATGGGTCAGGGTCAGGGTCAGTGTGGGGAGTGTGTCTGTATGGGTCAGGGTCAGGGTCAGTGTGGGGAGTGTGTCTGTATGGGTCAGGGTCAGGGTCAGTGTGGGGAGTGTGTCTGTGTGGGTCAGGGTCAGTGTGGGGAGTGTGTCTGTGTGGGTCAGGGTCAGTGTGGGGAGTGTGTCTGTGTGGGTCAGGGTCAGTGTGGGAGAGTGTGTCTGTATGGGTCAGGGTCAGGGTCAGTGTGGGGAGTGTGTCTGTGTGGGTCAGGGTCAGTGTGGGGAGTGTGTCTGTGTGGGTCAGGGTCAGTGTGGGAGAGTGTGTCTGTATGGGTCAGGGTCAGGGTCAGTGTGGGGAGTGTGTCTGTATGGGTCAGGGTCAGTGTGGGGAGTGTGTCTGTATGGGTCAGGGTCAGTGTGGGGAGTGTGTCTGTGTGGGTCAGGGTCAGTGTGGGGAGTGTGTCTGTGTGGGTCAGGGTCAGTGTGGGGAGTGTGTCTGTATGGGTCAGGGTCAGTGTGGGAGAGTGTGTCTGTATGGGTCAGGGTCAGTGTGGGAGAGTGTGTCTGTGTGGGTCAGGGTCAGTGTGGGAGAGTGTGTCTGTATGGGTCAGGGTCAGTGTGGGAGAGTGTGTCTGTGTGGGTCAGGGTCAGTGTGGGGAGTGTGTCTGTGTGGGTCAGGGTCAGGGTCAGTGTGGGGAGTGTGTCTGTATGGGTCAGGGTCAGTGTGGGAGAGAGTGTGTCTGTGTGGGTCAGGGTCAGTGTGGGAGAGTGTGTCTGTGTGGGTCAGGGTCAGTGTGGGAGTGTCTGTGTGGTCAGGGTCAGTGTGGGAGTGTGTGTCTGTGTGGGTCAGGGTCAGTGTGGGGAGGGGTCAGGGTCAGGGTCAGTGTGTGGAGTGTGTCTGTGTGGGTCAGGGTCAGTGTGGGAGTGTGTGTCTGTGTGGGTCAGGGTCAGTGTGGGGAGGGGTCAGGGTCAGGGTCAGTATGGGAGTGTGTCTGTGTGGGTCAGGGTCAGTGTGGGAGTGTGTGTGTGGGTCAGGGTCAGTGTGGGAGTGTGTGTCTGTGTGGGTCAGGGTCAGTGTGGGGAGGGGTCAGGGTCAGGGTCAGTGTGTGGAGTGTGTCTGTGTGGGTCAGGGTCAGTGTGGGAGTGTGTGTGTGGGTCAGGGTCAGTGTGGGAGAGAGTGTCTGTGTGGGTCAGGGTCAGTGTGGGAGAGAGTGTCTGTGTGGGTCAGGGTCAGTGTGTGGAGTGTGTGTGTGGGTCAGGGTCAGTGTGGGAGTGTGTGTGGGTCAGAGTCAGTGTGGGGAGTGTGTCTGTGTGGGTCAGGGTCAGTGTGGGAGTGTGTGTCTGTGTGGGTCAGGGTCAGTGTGGGGAGTGTGTGTGTGGGTCAGGGTCAGTGTGGGAGTGTGTGTGTGGATCAGGGTCAGTGTGGGGAGTGTGTGTGTGGGTCAGGGTCAGTGTGGGGAGTGTGTGTGTGGGTCAGGGTCAGTGTGGGAGTGTCTGTGTGGTCAGGGTCAGGGTCAGTGTGTGGAGTGTGTGTGTGGGTCAGGGTCAGTGTGGGGAGTGTGTGTGTGGATCAGGGTCAGTGTGGGGAGTGTGTGTGTGGGTCAGGGTCGGTGTGGGAGTGTGTGTGTGGGTCAGGGTCAAGGTCAGGGTCAGTGTGTGGAGTGTCTGTGTGGGTCAGGGTCGGTGTGGGAGAGAGTGTGTCTGTGTGGGGAGGGGTCAGGGTCTGTTTGGGAGTGTGTGTCTGTGTGGGTCAGGGTCACGGTCAGTGTGGGAGTGTGTCTGTGTGGGTCAGGGTCAGTGTGTGGAGTGTGTGTGGGTCAGGGTCAGTGTGGGAGTGTGTCTGTGTGGGTCAGGGTCAGTGTGGGGAGTGTGTGTGTGGGTCAGAGTCAGGGTCAGTGTGGGAGTGTGTGTGTGGGTCAGGGTCAGGGTCAGTGTGGGAGTGTGTGTGTGGGTCAGGGTCAGTGTGGGAGTGTGTGTGTGGGTCAGAGTCAGGGTCAGTGTGGGAGTGTGTGTGTGGGTCAGGGTCAGTGTGGGGAGTGTGTGTGTGGGTCAGGGTCAGTGTGGGAGTGTCTGTGTGGTCAGGGTCAGGGTCAGTGTGTGGAGTGTGTGTGTGGGTCAGGGTCAGTGTGGGGAGTGTGTGTGTGGGTCAGGGTCAGTGTGGGAGTGTGTCTGTATGGGTCAGGGTCAGTGTGGGGAGGGGTCAGGGTCAGGGTCAGTGTGGGGAGTGTGTGTGTGGGTAATGCTCTGTGTGGAGTGTGTGTGTGTGGGTCAGGGTCAGAGTCAGTGTGTGAGTTTGTGTGTGAGTCAGGGTCAGTGTGTGGAGTGTGTGTGGGTCAGGGTCAGGGTCAGTGTGTGGTACTTGTGTCTGTCAGGGCCAGTGTGGGAGTGTGTGTGTGGGTCAGGGTCAGTGTGGGAGTGTGTCTGTGGGTCAGGGTCAGTGTGTGGAGTGTGTGTGTGGGTCAGGGTCAGTGTGTGGAATGTGTGTGTCTGTGTGGGTCAGGGTCAGTGTGGGGAGTGTGTGTGTGGGTCCGGGTCAGTGTGTGGAGTGTGTGTCTGTGTGGGTCAGGGTCAGGGTCAGGGTCAGTGTGGGGAGTGTGTGTGTGGGTCAGAGTCAGTGTGGGAGTGTGTGTGTAGGTCAGGGTCAGTGTGGGGAGTGTGTGTGTGGGTCAGGGTCAGGGTCAGGGTCAGTGTGTGGAGTGTGTGTGTGGGTCAGGGTCAGTGTGGGGAATGTGTGTGTGGGTCAGGGTCAGTGTGGGGAGTGTGTGTGTGGGTCAGGGTCAGGGTCAGGGTCAGTGTGTGGAGTGTGTGTGTGGGTCAGGGTCAGTGTGGGGAATGTGTGTGTGGGTCAGGGTCAGTGTGGGGAGTGTGTGTGTGGGTCAGGGTCAGGGTCAGGGTCAGTGTGTGGAGTGTGTGTGTGGGTCAGGGTCAGTGTGGGGAATGTGTGTGTGGGTCAGGGTCAGTGTGGGGAGTGTGTGAGGGTCAGAGTCAGTGTGGGAGTGTGTGTGTGGGTCAGGGTCAGTGTGTGGAGTGTGTGTGTGGGTCAGGGTCAGGGTCAGGGTCAGTGTGTGGGAGTGTGTGTGTGGGTCAGGGTCAGTGTGGGGAGTGTGTGTGTGGGTCAGGGTCAGTGTGTGGAGTGTGTGTGTGGGTCAGGGTCAGTGTGGGAGTGTGTGTGTGGGTCAGGGTCAGTGTGTGGAATGTATGTGGGTCAGAGTCAGTGTGGGGAGTGTGTGTCTGTGTGGGTCAGGGTCAGTGTGGGAGTGTGTCGGTGTGGGTCAGGGTCAGTGTGGGGAGTGTGTCTCTGTGGGTCAGTGTCAGTGTGGGAGTGTGTGTGTGGGTCAGGGTCAGTGTGGGGAGTGTGTGTGTGGGTCAGGGTCAGGGTCAGTGTGGGAATGTGTGTCTGTGTGGGTCAGGGTCAGTGTGGGAGTGTCTGTCTGTGTGGTCAGGGTCAGGGTCAGTGTGTGGAGTGTGTGTGGGTCAGGGTCAGTGTGGGGAGTGTGTGTGTGTGGGTCAGGGTCAGGGTCAGTGTGTGTCTGTATGGGTCGGGGTCAGGGTCAGGGTCAGTGTGGGAGTGTGTGTGTGGGTCAGGGTCAGGGTCAGGGTCAGTGTGTGGGAGTGTGTGTGTGGGTCAGGGTCAGTGTGGGGAGTGTGTGTGTGGGTCAGGGTCAGTGTGTGGAGTGTGTGTGTGGGTCAGGGTCAGTGTGGGAGTGTGTGTGTGGGTCAGGGTCAGTGTGTGGAATGTATGTGGGTCAGAGTCAGTGTGGGGAGTGTGTGTCTGTGTGGGTCAGGGTCAGTGTGGGAGTGTGTCGGTGTGGGTCAGGGTCAGTGTGGGGAGTGTGTCTCTGTGGGTCAGTGTCAGTGTGGGAGTGTGTGTGTGGGTCAGGGTCAGTGTGGGGAGTGTGTGTGTGGGTCAGGGTCAGGGTCAGTGTGGGAATGTGTGTCTGTGTGGGTCAGGGTCAGTGTGGGAGTGTCTGTCTGTGTGGTCAGGGTCAGGGTCAGTGTGTGGAGTGTGTGTGGGTCAGGGTCAGTGTGGGGAGTGTGTGTGTGTGGGTCAGGGTCAGGGTCAGTGTGTGTCTGTATGGGTCGGGGTCAGGGTCAGGGTCAGTGTGGGGAGTGTGTGTGTGTGGGTCAGGGTCAGGGTCAGTGTGTGTCTGTATGGGTCGGGGTCAGAGTCAGGGTCAGTGTGGGAGTGTGTGTGTGTGGGTCAGGGTCAGTGTGAGAGTGTCTGTGTGGGTCAGGGTCAGTGTGGGGAGTGTGTGTGTGGGTAAGGCTCTGTGTGGAGTGTGTGTGTGTGGGTCAGGGTCAGAGTCAGTGTGGGAGTGTGTGTGTGGGTCAGGGTCAGTGTGGGGAGTGTGTGTGTGAGTCAGGGTCAGTGTGGGAGTGTGTGTGTGGGTCAGGGTCAGAGTCAGTGTGGGAGTGTGTGTGTGGGTCAGGGTCAGTGTGGGGAGTGTGTGTGTGGGTAAGGCTCTGTGTGGAGAGTGTGTGTGGGTCAGGGTCAGAGTCAGTGTGGGAGTGTGTGTGAGTCAGGGTCAGTGTGGGAGTGTGTGTGTGGGTCAGGGTCAGTGTGGGGAGTGTGTGTGTGTGTCAGGGCCAGTGTGTGGAATTTGTGTGAGTCAGGGTCAGTGTGGGAGTGTCTGTGTGGGTCAGGGTCAGTGTGGGGAGTGTGTGTGTGGGTAAGGCTCTGTGTGGAGTGTGTGTGTGTGGGTCAGGGTCAGAGTCAGTGTGGGAGTGTGTGTGTGGGTCAGGGTCAGTGTGGGGAGTGTGTGTGTGAGTCAGGGTCAGTGTGGGAGTGTGTGTGTGGGTCAGGGTCAGAGTCAGTGTGGGAGTGTGTGTGTGGGTCAGGGTCAGTGTGGGGAGTGTGTGTGTGGGTAAGGCTCTGTGTGGAGAGTGTGTGTGGGTCAGGGTCAGAGTCAGTGTGGGAGTGTGTGTGAGTCAGGGTCAGTGTGGGAGTGTGTGTGTGGGTCAGGGTCAGTGTGGGGAGTGTGTGTGTGTGTCAGGGTCAGTGTGTGGAATTTGTGTGAGTCAGGGTCAGTGTGGGAGTGTGTGTGTGTCAGGGCCAGTGTGGGAGTGTGTGTGTGGGTCAGGGTCAGTGTGGGGAGTGTGTGTGTCTGTGTGGGTCAGGGTCAGTGTGGGAGTGTGTGTGTGTCAGGGTCAGTGTGGGGAGTGTGTCTGTGTGGGTCAGGATCAGTGTGGGAGTGTGTGTGTGTGTCAGGGTCAGTGTGGGAGTGTGTGTCTGTGTGGGTCAGGGTCAGGGTCAGTGTGGGAGTGTGTCTGTGTGGGTCAGGGTCAGTGTGTGGAGTTTGTGTGGGTCAGGGACAGTGTGGGAGTGTGTATGGGTCAGGGACAGTGTGTGGAGTGTGTGTGGGTCAGGGTCAGTGTGGGAGTGTGTGTGGGTCAGGGTCAGTGTGGGAGTGTGTGTCTGTGTGGGTCAGGGTCAGGGTCAGGGTCAGTGTGTGGAGTGTGTGTGTGGGTCAGAGTCAGTGTGGGGAGTGTGTGTGGGTCAGAGTCAGTGTGGGAGTGTGTGTGTGGGTCAGGGTCAGTGTGGGAGTGTGTGTGTGGGTCAGGGTCAGTGTGTGGAGTGTGTGTGGGTCAGGGTCAGTGTGGGAGTGTGTGTGTGGGTCAGGGTCAGGGTCAGTGTGGGGAGTGTGTGTGTGGGTCAGGGTCAGTGTGTGTGTGGGTCAGGGTCAGTATGGGGAGAGTGTGTGTGGGTCAGGGTCAGTATGGGGAGAGTGTGTGTGGGTCAGGGTCAGTGTGTGGAGTGTGTATGGGTCAGGGACAGTGTGTGGAGTGTGTGTGGGTCAGAGTCAGTGTGGGAGTGTGTGTGTGGGTCAGAGTCAGTGTGGGAGTGTGTGTGGGTCAGAGTCAGTGTGGGAGTGTGTGTGTGGGTCAGAGTCAGTGTGGGAGTGTGTGTGGGTCAGGGTCAGTGTGGGAGTGTGTGTGTGGGTCAGGGTCAGTGTGTGGAGTGTGTGTGGGTCAGGGTCAGTGTGGGAGTGTGTGTATGGGTCAGGGTCAGGGTCAGTGTGGGGAGTGTGTGTGTGAGTCAGGGTCAGTGTGTGGAGTGTGTGTGTGGGTCAGGGTCAGTATGGGGAGAGTGTGTGTGGGTCAGGGTCAGTATGGGGAGAGTGTGTGTGGGTCAGGGTCAGTGTGTGGAGTGTGTATGGGTCAGGGACAGTGTGTGGAGTGTGTGTGGGTCAGGGTCAGTGTGGGAGTGTGTGTGTGGGTCAGGGTCAGTATGGGGAGAGTGTGTGTGGGTCAGGGTCAGTGTGGGAGTGTGTATGGGTCAGGGACAGTGTGTGGAGTGTGTGTCTGTGTGGGTCAGGGTCAGTGTGTGGGAGTGTGTGTCTGTGTGGGTCAGAGTCAGTGTGGGAGCGTGTGTGTGGGTCAGGGTCAGTGTGTGGAATGTGTGTGTGGGTCAGGGTCAGTGTGTGGAGTGTGTGTGTGTGAGTCAGGGTCAGTGTGTGGAGTGTGTCTGTGTGGGTCAGGGTCAGTGTGGGAGTGTGTGTCTGGGTCAGGGTCAGTGTGTGGAGTGTGTGTGTGTGGGTCAGGGTCAGTGTGTGGAATGTGTGTGTGGGTCAGGGTCAGGGTCAGGGTCAGGGTCAGTGTGTGGAGTGTGTGTGTGGGTCAGAGTCAGTGTGTGGAGTGTGTGTGGGTCAGGGTCAGGGTCAGTGTGGGGAGTGTGTTTCTGTGTGGGTCAGGGTCAGTGTGGGGAGTGTGTGTCTGTGTGGGTCAGGGTCAGTGTGGGGAGTGTGTGTGTGGGTCAGGGTCAGGGTCAGTGTGGGAGTGTCTGTGTGGTCAGGGTCAGGGTCAGTGTGTGGAGTGTGTGTGTGGGTGAGGGTCAGTGTGGGGAGTGTGTGTGTGGATCAGGGTCAGTGTGGGGAGTGTGTGTGTGGGTCAGGGTCGGTGTGGGAGTGTGTGTGTGGGTCAGGGTCAAGGTCAGGGTCAGTGTGTGGAGTGTCTGTGTGGGTCAGGGTCGGTGTGGGAGAGAGTGTGTCTGTGTGGGGAGGGGTCAGGGTCTGTTTGGGAGTGTGTGTCTGTGTGGGTCAGGGTCACGGTCAGTGTGGGAGTGTGTCTGTGTGGGTCAGGGTCAGTGTGTGGAGTGTGTGTGGGTCAGGGTCAGTGTGGGAGTGTGTCTGTGTGGGTCAGGGTCAGTGTGGGGAGTGTGTGTGTGGGTCAGAGTCAGGGTCAGTGTGGGAGTGTGTGTGTGGGTCAGGGTCAGGGTCAGTGTGGGAGTGTGTGTGTGGGTCAGGGTCAGTGTGGGAGTGTGTGTGTGGGTCAGAGTCAGGGTCAGTGTGGGAGTGTGTGTGTGGGTCAGGGTCAGTGTGGGGAGTGTGTGTGTGGGTCAGGGTCAGTGTGGGAGTGTCTGTGTGGTCAGGGTCAGGGTCAGTGTGTGGAGTGTGTGTGTGGGTCAGGGTCAGTGTGGGGAGTGTGTGTGTGGGTCAGGGTCAGTGTGGGAGTGTGTCTGTATGGGTCAGGGTCAGTGTGGGGAGGGGTCAGGGTCAGGGTCAGTGTGGGGAGTGTGTGTGTGGGTAATGCTCTGTGTGGAGTGTGTGTGTGTGGGTCAGGGTCAGAGTCAGTGTGTGAGTTTGTGTGTGAGTCAGGGTCAGTGTGTGGAGTGTGTGTGGGTCAGGGTCAGTGTGTGGTACTTGTGTCTGTCAGGGCCAGTGTGGGAGTGTGTGTGTGGGTCAGGGTCAGTGTGGGAGTGTGTCTGTGGGTCAGGGTCAGTGTGTGGAGTGTGTGTGTGGGTCAGGGTCAGTGTGTGGAATGTGTGTGTCTGTGTGGGTCAGGGTCAGTGTGGGGAGTGTGTGTGTGGGTCCGGGTCAGTGTGTGGAGTGTGTGTCTGTGTGGGTCAGGGTCAGGGTCAGGGTCAGTGTGGGGAGTGTGTGTGTGGGTCAGAGTCAGTGTGGGAGTGTGTGTGTAGGTCAGGGTCAGTGTGGGGAGTGTGTGTGTGGGTCAGGGTCAGGGTCAGGGTCAGTGTGTGGAGTGTGTGTGTGGGTCAGGGTCAGTGTGGGGAATGTGTGTGTGGGTCAGGGTCAGTGTGGGGAGTGTGTGTGTGGGTCAGGGTCAGGGTCAGGGTCAGTGTGTGGAGTGTGTGTGTGGGTCAGGGTCAGTGTGGGGAATGTGTGTGTGGGTCAGGGTCAGTGTGGGGAGTGTGTGAGGGTCAGAGTCAGTGTGGGAGTGTGTGTGTGGGTCAGGGTCAGTGTGTGGAGTGTGTGTGTGGGTCAGGGTCAGGGTCAGGGTCAGTGTGTGGGAGTGTGTGTGTGGGTCAGGGTCAGTGTGGGGAGTGTGTGTGTGGGTCAGGGTCAGTGTGTGGAGTGTGTGTGTGGGTCAGGGTCAGTGTGGGAGTGTGTGTGTGGGTCAGGGTCAGTGTGTGGAATGTATGTGGGTCAGAGTCAGTGTGGGGAGTGTGTGTCTGTGTGGGTCAGGGTCAGTGTGGGAGTGTGTCGGTGTGGGTCAGGGTCAGTGTGGGGAGTGTGTCTCTGTGGGTCAGTGTCAGTGTGGGAGTGTGTGTGTGGGTCAGGGTCAGTGTGGGGAGTGTGTGTGTGGGTCAGGGTCAGGGTCAGTGTGGGAATGTGTGTCTGTGTGGGTCAGGGTCAGTGTGGGAGTGTCTGTCTGTGTGGTCAGGGTCAGGGTCAGGGTCAGTGTGTGGAGTGTGTGTGGGTCAGGGTCAGTGTGGGGAGTGTGTGTGTGTGGGTCAGGGTCAGGGTCAGTGTGTGTCTGTATGGGTCGGGGTCAGGGTCAGGGTCAGTGTGGGAGTGTGTGTGTGGGTCAGGGTCAGGGTCAGGGTCAGTGTGTGGGAGTGTGTGTGTGGGTCAGGGTCAGTGTGGGGAGTGTGTGTGTGGGTCAGGGTCAGTGTGTGGAGTGTGTGTGTGGGTCAGGGTCAGTGTGGGAGTGTGTGTGTGGGTCAGGGTCAGTGTGTGGAATGTATGTGGGTCAGAGTCAGTGTGGGGAGTGTGTGTCTGTGTGGGTCAGGGTCAGTGTGGGAGTGTGTCGGTGTGGGTCAGGGTCAGTGTGGGGAGTGTGTCTCTGTGGGTCAGTGTCAGTGTGGGAGTGTGTGTGTGGGTCAGGGTCAGTGTGGGGAGTGTGTGTGTGGGTCAGGGTCAGGGTCAGTGTGGGAATGTGTGTCTGTGTGGGTCAGGGTCAGTGTGGGAGTGTCTGTCTGTGTGGTCAGGGTCAGGGTCAGTGTGTGGAGTGTGTGTGGGTCAGGGTCAGTGTGGGGAGTGTGTGTGTGTGGGTCAGGGTCAGGGTCAGTGTGTGTCTGTATGGGTCGGGGTCAGGGTCATGGTCAGTGTGGGGAGTGTGTGTGTGTGGGTCAGAGTCAGGGTCAGTGTGGGAGTGTGTGTGTGTGGGTCAGGGTCAGTGTGAGAGTGTCTGTGTGGGTCAGGGTCAGTGTGGGGAGTGTGTGTGTGGGTAAGGCTCTGTGTGGAGTGTGTGTGTGTGGGTCAGGGTCAGAGTCAGTGTGGGAGTGTGTGTGTGGGTCAGGGTCAGTGTGGGGAGTGTGTGTGTGAGTCAGGGTCAGTGTGGGAGTGTGTGTGTGGGTCAGGGTCAGAGTCAGTGTGGGAGTGTGTGTGTGGGTCAGGGTCAGTGTGGGGAGTGTGTGTGTGGGTAAGGCTCTGTGTGGAGAGTGTGTGTGGGTCAGGGTCAGAGTCAGTGTGGGAGTGTGTGTGAGTCAGGGTCAGTGTGGGAGTGTGTGTGTGGGTCAGGGTCAGTGTGGGGAGTGTGTGTGTGTGTCAGGGCCAGTGTGTGGAATTTGTGTGAGTCAGGGTCAGTGTGGGAGTGTCTGTGTGGGTCAGGGTCAGTGTGGGGAGTGTGTGTGTGGGTAAGGCTCTGTGTGGAGTGTGTGTGTGTGGGTCAGGGTCAGAGTCAGTGTGGGAGTGTGTGTGTGGGTCAGGGTCAGTGTGGGGAGTGTGTGTGTGAGTCAGGGTCAGTGTGGGAGTGTGTGTGTGGGTCAGGGTCAGAGTCAGTGTGGGAGTGTGTGTGTGGGTCAGGGTCAGTGTGGGGAGTGTGTGTGTGGGTAAGGCTCTGTGTGGAGAGTGTGTGTGGGTCAGGGTCAGAGTCAGTGTGGGAGTGTGTGTGAGTCAGGGTCAGTGTGGGAGTGTGTGTGTGGGTCAGGGTCAGTGTGGGGAGTGTGTGTGTGTGTCAGGGTCAGTGTGTGGAATTTGTGTGAGTCAGGGTCAGTGTGGGAGTGTGTGTGTGTCAGGGCCAGTGTGGGAGTGTGTGTGTGGGTCAGGGTCAGTGTGGGGAGTGTGTGTGTCTGTGTGGGTCAGGGTCAGTGTGGGAGTGTGTGTGTGTCAGGGTCAGTGTGGGGAGTGTGTCTGTGTGGGTCAGGATCAGTGTGGGAGTGTGTGTGTGTGTCAGGGTCAGTGTGGGAGTGTGTGTCTGTGTGGGTCAGGGTCAGGGTCAGTGTGGGAGTGTGTCTGTGTGGGTCAGGGTCAGTGTGTGGAGTTTGTGTGGGTCAGGGACAGTGTGGGAGTGTGTATGGGTCAGGGACAGTGTGTGGAGTGTGTGTGGGTCAGGGTCAGTGTGGGAGTGTGTGTGGGTCAGGGTCAGTGTGGGAGTGTGTGTCTGTGTGGGTCAGGGTCAGGGTCAGGGTCAGTGTGTGGAGTGTGTGTGTGGGTCAGAGTCAGTGTGGGGAGTGTGTGTGGGTCAGAGTCAGTGTGGGAGTGTGTGTGTGGGTCAGGGTCAGTGTGGGAGTGTGTGTGTGGGTCAGGGTCAGTGTGTGGAGTGTGTGTGGGTCAGGGTCAGTGTGGGAGTGTGTGTGTGGGTCAGGGTCAGGGTCAGTGTGGGGAGTGTGTGTGTGGGTCAGGGTCAGTGTGTGTGTGGGTCAGGGTCAGTATGGGGAGAGTGTGTGTGGGTCAGGGTCAGTATGGGGAGAGTGTGTGTGGGTCAGGGTCAGTGTGTGGAGTGTGTATGGGTCAGGGACAGTGTGTGGAGTGTGTGTGGGTCAGAGTCAGTGTGGGAGTGTGTGTGTGGGTCAGAGTCAGTGTGGGAGTGTGTGTGGGTCAGAGTCAGTGTGGGAGTGTGTGTGTGGGTCAGAGTCAGTGTGGGAGTGTGTGTGGGTCAGAGTCAGTGTGGGAGTGTGTGTGTGGGTCAGGGTCAGTGTGTGGAGTGTGTGTGGGTCAGGGTCAGTGTGGGAGTGTGTGTATGGGTCAGGGTCAGGGTCAGTGTGGGGAGTGTGTGTGTGAGTCAGGGTCAGTGTGTGGAGTGTGTGTGTGGGTCAGGGTCAGTATGGGGAGAGTGTGTGTGGGTCAGGGTCAGTATGGGGAGAGTGTGTGTGGGTCAGGGTCAGTGTGTGGAGTGTGTATGGGTCAGGGACAGTGTGTGGAGTGTGTGTGGGTCAGGGTCAGTGTGGGAGTGTGTGTGTGGGTCAGGGTCAGTATGGGGAGAGTGTGTGTGGGTCAGGGTCAGTGTGGGAGTGTGTATGGGTCAGGGACAGTGTGTGGAGTGTGTGTCTGTGTGGGTCAGGGTCAGTGTGTGGGAGTGTGTGTCTGTGTGGGTCAGAGTCAGTGTGGGAGCGTGTGTGTGGGTCAGGGTCAGTGTGTGGAATGTGTGTGTGGGTCAGGGTCAGTGTGTGGAGTGTGTGTGTGTGAGTCAGGGTCAGTGTGTGGAGTGTGTCTGTGTGGGTCAGGGTCAGTGTGGGAGTGTGTGTCTGGGTCAGGGTCAGTGTGTGGAGTGTGTGTGTGTGGGTCAGGGTCAGTGTGTGGAATGTGTGTGTGGGTCAGGGTCAGGGTCAGGGTCAGGGTCAGTGTGTGGAGTGTGTGTGTGGGTCAGAGTCAGTGTGTGGAGTGTGTGTGGGTCAGGGTCAGGGTCAGTGTGGGGAGTGTGTTTCTGTGTGGGTCAGGGTCAGTGTGGGGAGTGTGTGTCTGTGTGGGTCAGGGTCAGTGTGGGGAGTGTGTGTGTGGGTCAGGGTCAGGGTCAGGGTGGGGAGTGTGTGTGTGGGTCAGGGTCAGGGTCAGGGTCAGGGTGGGGAGTGTGTGTGGGTCAGGGTCAGTGTGTGGAGTGTGTGTGTGGGTCAGGGTCAGTGTGGGAGTGTGTGTCTGTGTGGGTCAGGGTCAGTGTGGGGAGTGTGTGTGTGGGTCAGGGTCAGGGTCAGGGTGGGGAGTGTGTGTGTGGGTCAGGGTCAGTGTGGGAGTGAGTGTGGGTCAGGGTCAGTGTGGGGAGTGAGTGTGTGGGTCAGGGTCAGTGTGGGAGTGTGTATGGGTCAGGGACAGTGTGTGGAGTGTGTGTGTGGGTCAGAGTCAGTGTGGGAGTGTGTGTGTGTGGGTCAGGGTCAGGGTTAGGGTCAGTGTGTGGAATGTGTGTGGGTCAGAGTCAGTGTGGGAGTGTGTGTGTGGGTCAGGGTCAGTGTGGGGAGTGTGTGTGTGGGTCAGGGTCAGGGTCAGGGTCAGTGTGTGGAGTGTTGTGTGGGTCAGGGTCAGTGTGGGGAGTGTGTGTGTGGGTCAGGGTCAGTGTGTGGAGTGTGTGTGGGTCAGGGTCAGTGTGGGAGTGTGTGTGGGTCAGAGTCAGTGTGGGAGTGTGTGTGTGGGTCAGGGTCAGTGTGTGGAGTGTGTGTGGGTCAGGGTCAGTGTGTGGAGTGTGTGTGGGTCAGGGTCAGTGTGGGAGTGTGTGTGTGGGTCAGGGTCAGGGTCAGTGTGGGGAGTGTGTGTGTGGGTCAGGATCAGTGTGTGGAGTGTGTGTGTGGGTCAGGGTCAGTATGGGGAGAGTGTGTGTGGGTCAGGGTCAGTATGGGGAGAGTGTGTGTGGGTCAGGGTCAGTGTGTGGAGTGTGTATGGGTCAGGGACAGTGTGTGGAGTGTGTGTGGGTCAGGGTCAGTGTGGGAGTGTGTGTGTGGGTCAGAGTCAGTGTGGGAGTGTGTGTGTGGGTCAGGGTCAGTGTGTGGAGTGTGTGTGGGTCAGGGTCAGTGTGGGAGTGTGTGTGTGGGTCAGGGTCAGGGTCAGTGTGGGGAGTGTGTGTGTGGGTCAGGGTCAGTGTGTGGAGTGTGTGTGTGGGTCAGGGTCAGTATGGGGAGAGTGTGTGTGGGTCAGGGTCAGTGTGTGGAGTGTGTATGGGTCAGGGTCAGTGTGGGGAGTGTGTGTGGGTCAGGGTCAGTGTGGGAGTGTGTGTGTGGGTCAGGGTCAGTATGGGGAGAGTGTGTGTGGGTCAGGGTCAGTGTGGGAGTGTGTATGGGTCAGGGACAGTGTGTGGAGTGTGTGTCTGTGTGGGTCAGGGTCAGTGTGTGGGAGTGTGTGTCTGTGTGGGTCAGAGTCAGTGTGGGAGCGTGTGTGTGGGTCAGGGTCAGTGTGTGGAATGTGTGTGTGGGTCAGGGTCAGTGTGTGGAGTGTGTGTGTGTGAGTCAGGGTCAGTGTGTGGAGGGTGTCTGTGTGGGTCAGGGTCAGTGTGGGAGTGTGTGTGTGGGTCAGGGTCAGTGTGTGGAGTGTGTGTGTGTGGGTCAGGGTCAGTGTGTGGAATGTGTGTGTGGGTCAGGGTCAGGGTCAGGGTCAGGGTCAGTGTGTGGAGTGTGTGTGTGGGTCAGAGTCAGTGTGGGAGTGTGTGTGTGGGTCAGGATCAGTGTGTGGAGTGTGTGTGGGTCAGGGTCAGGGTCAGTGTGGGGAGTGTGTTTCTGTGTGGGTCAGGGTCGGTGTGGGGAGTGTGTGTCTGTGTGGGTCAGGGTCAGTGTGGGGAGTGTGTGTGTGGGTCAGGGTCAGGGTCAGGGTGGGGAGTGTGTGTGTGGGTCAGGGTCAGGGTCAGGGTCAGGGTGGGGAGTGTGTGTGGGTCAGGGTCAGTGTGTTGAGTGTGTGTGTGGGTCAGGGTCAGTGTGGGAGTGTGTGTCTGTGTGGGTCAGGGTCAGTGTGGGGAGTGTGTGTGTGGGTCAGGGTCAGGGTCAGGGTGGGGAGTGTGTGTGTGGGTCAGGGTCAGTGTGGGAGTGAGTGTGGGTCAGGGTCAGTGTGGGGAGTGAGTGTGTGGGTCAGGGTCAGTGTGGGAGTGTGTATGGGTCAGGGACAGTGTGTGGAGTGTGTGTGTGGGTCAGAGTCAGTGTGGGAGTGTGTGTGTGTGGGTCAGGGTCAGGGTCAGGGTCAGTGTGTGGAGTGTGTGTGTGGGTCAGGGTCAGTGTGTGGAATGTGTGTGGGTCAGAGTCAGTGTGGGAGTGTGTGTGTGGGTCAGGGTCAGTGTGGGGAGTGTGTGTGTGGGTCAGGGTCAGGGTCAGGGTCAGTGTGTGGAGTGTTGTGTGGGTCAGGGTCAGTGTGTGGAATGTGTGTGGGTCAGAGTCAGTGTGGGAGTGTGTGTGTGGGTCAGGGTCAGTGTGGGGAGTGTGTGTGTGGGTCAGGGTCAGGGTCAGGGTCAGTGTGGGGAGTGTGTGTGTGGGTCAGGGTCAGGGTCAGGGTCAGTGTGTGGAGTGTTGTGTGGGTCAGGGTCAGTGTGGGAGTGTGTGTGTGGGTCAGGGTCAGTGTGGGGAGTGTGTGTGTGGGTCAGGGTCAGGGTCAGGGTCAGTGTGTGGAGTGTGTGTGTGGGTCAGGGTCAGGGTCAGGGTCAGTGTGTGGAGTGTGTGTGGGTCAGGGTCAGTGTGGGAGTGTGTGTGTGGGTCAGGGTCAGTGTGGGGAGTGTGTGTGTGGGTCAGGGTCAGTGTGGGGAGTGTGTGTGTGGGTCAGGGTCAGTGTGGGAGTGTGTATGGGTCAGGGTCAGTGTGTGGAGTGTGTGTGTGGGTCAGGGTCAGTGTGTGGAATGTGTGTGGGTCAGAGTCAGTGTGGGGAATGTGTGTGTGGGTCAGGGTCAGTGTGGGGAGTGTGTGTGTGGGTCAGAGTCAGTGTGGGGAATTTGTGTGTGGGTCAGGGTCAGTGTGTGGAGTGTGTGTCTGTGTGGGTCAGGGTCAGTGTGGGGAGTGTGTGTCTGTGTGGGTCAGGGTCAGTGTGTGGAGTGTGTGTGGGTCAGGGTCAGTGTGGGGAGTGTGTGTCTGTGTGGGTCAGGGTCAGTGTGGGGAGTGTGTGTGGGTCAAGGTCAGTGTGTGGAGTGTGTGTCTGTGTGGGTCAGGGTCAGTGTGTGGAGTGTGTGTGTGGGTCAGGGTCAGGGTCAGTGTGGGGAGTGTGTGTGGGTCAGGGTCAGTGTGTGGAATGTGTGTGTCTGTGTGGGTCAGGGTCAGTGTGGGAGTGAGTGTGGGTCAGGGTCAGTATGGGGAGTGTGTGTGTGGGTCAGGGTCAGTGTGGGAGTGTGTGTGGGTCAGGGTCAGGGTCAGTGTGGGAGTGTGTGTGTGGGTCAGGGACAGTGTGTGGGAGTGTGTGTGGGTCAGGGTCAGTGTGGGAGTGTGTGGGAGTGTGTGTGGGTCAGGGTCAGTGTGGGAGTGTGTGTGTGGGTCAGGGTCAGTGTGGGGAGTGTGTGTGGGTCAGGGTCAGTGTGTGGAATGTGTGTGTCTGTGTGGGTCAGGGTCAGTGTGGGAGTGAGTGTGGGTCAGTGTCAGTAAGGGGAGTGTGTGTGTGGGTCAGGGTCAGTGTGGGAGTGTGTGTGGGTCAGGGTCAGTGTGGGAGTGTGTGTGTGGGTCAGGGACAGTGTGTGGGAGTGTGTGTGGGTCAGGGTCAGTGTGGGGAGTGTGTGTGGGTCAGGGTAAGTGTGGGAGTGTGTGTCTGTGTGGGTCAGGGTCAGTGTGGGAGTGAGTGTGGGTCAGGGTCAGTGTGGGGAGTGAGTGTGTGGGTCAGGGTCAGTGTGGGAGTGTGTATGGGTCAGGGACAGTGTGTGGAGTGTGTGTGTGGGTCAGAGTCAGTGTGGGAGTGTGTGTGTGGGTCAGAGTCAGTGTGGGAGTGTGTGTGTGGGTCAGGGTCAGTGTGTGGAATGTGTGTGGGTCAGAGTCAGTGTGGGAGTGTGTGTGTGGGTCAGGGTCAGTGTGTGGAATGTATGTGTGGGTCAGGGTCAGTGTGGGGAGTGTGTGTGTGGGTCAGGGTCAGGGTCAGGGTCAGTGTGTGGAGTGTTGTGTGGGTCAGGGTCAGTGTGTGGAATGTATGTGTGGGTCAGGGTCAGTGTGGGGAGTGTGTGTGTGGGTCAGGGTCAGGGTCAGGGTCAGTGTGTGGAGTGTTGTGTGGGTCAGGGTCAGTGTGGGAGTGTGTATGTGGGTCAGGGTCAGTGTGGGGAGTGTGTGTGTGGGTCAGGGTCAGGGTCAGGGTCAGTGTGTGGAGTGTGTGTGTGGGTCAGGGTCAGGGTCAGGGTCAGTGTGTGGAGTGTGTGTGGGTCAGGGTCAGTGTGGGAGTGTGTGTGTGGGTCAGGGTCAGTGTGGGGAGTGTGTGTGTGGGTCAGGGTCAGTGTGGGAGTGTGTATGGGTCAGGGTCAGTGTGTGGAGTGTGTGTGTGGGTCAGGGTCAGTGTGTGGAATGTGTGTGGGTCAGAGTCAGTGTGGGGAATGTGTGTGTGGGTCAGGGTCAGTGTGGGGAGTGTGCGTGTGGGTCAGAGTCAGTGTGGGGAATTTGTGTGTGGGTCAGGGTCAGTGTGTGGAGTGTGTGTCTGTGTGGGTCAGGGTCAGTGTGGGGAGTGTGTGTGGGTCAAGGTCAGTGTGTGGAGTGTGTGTCTGTGTGGGTCAGGGTCAGTGTGTGGAGTGTGTGTGTGGGTCAGGGTCAGGGTCAGTGTGGGGAGTGTGTGTGGGTCAGGGTCAGTGTGTGGAATGTGTGTGTCTGTGTGGGTCAGGGTCAGTGTGGGAGTGAGTGTGGGTCAGGGTCAGTATGGGGAGTGTGTGTGTGGGTCAGGGTCAGTGTGGGAGTGTGTGTGGGTCAGGGTCAGGGTCAGTGTGGGAGTGTGTGTGTGGGTCAGGGACAGTGTGTGGGAGTGTGTGTGGGTCAGGGTCAGTGTGGGAGTGTGTGGGAGTGTGTGTGGGTCAGGGTCAGTGTGGGAGTGTGTGTGTGGGTCAGGGTCAGTGTGGGGAGTGTGTGTGGGTCAGGGTCAGTGTGTGGAATGTGTGTGTCTGTGTGGGTCAGGGTCAGTGTGGGGAGTGTGTGTGGGTCAGGGTCAGTGTGTGGAATGTGTGTGTCTGTGTGGGTCAGGATCAGTGTGGGAGTGTGTGTGGGTCAGGGTCAGTATGGGGAGTGTGTGTGTGGGTCAGGGTCAGTGTGGGAGTGTGTGTGGGTCAGGGTCAGGGTCAGTGTGGGAGTGTGTGTGTGGGTCAGGGACAGTGTGTGGGAGTGTGTGTGGGTCAGGGTCAGTGTGGGGAGTGTGTGTGGGTCAGGGTCAGTGTGGGAGTGTGTGGGAGTGTGTGTGGGTCAGGGACAGTGTGTGGGAGTGTGTGTGGGTCAGGGTCAGGGTCAGTGTGGGAGTGTGTGTCTGTCTGTCTCCTGTCCCCCTGGGGATTGTGATCACTGTTACTGTCACCATGTCTGAGAACCAACAGGTTTGCTGCAGGATCCGAGTGCCCTGTGTATCCCATGTCCCCATCAACTTCCCAACTCAGGCTCTTGGGGAAGTGCTGATAATTTCCCACTCACAATAAAAATATCACTGAGGAGGGGGATGAAAATGGGATCTGAGAGAGGCTGAGGTTAGAAAGGCAGGAGGCAGGCAGGCAGTCAGTCAGTCCTGGCTGACTGTGCCTTTAAGAGGGTTGGGTTGGACTCTGACTGGAGACTGGGATCAGTGGCAGAGACCAGGAAGTGAACATGCTGGAAGTGATCCTGTGCTGTGTGTGTGTATGGCTGGCCCCAGGCTGTGGGGAGAGACTGCACACTCACACAGCAGCCCCAAGGAGGATAGGTAACACAAGCAGGCAGGGTCAGTGACTGTCCCCCTGCCCATCCTGCCCCACACTGGCCAAACCCCCAGGGCAGGCAGTTCCCTCTGTGTCTCTCTCAGAGAGAGAGAAACATTGCACTGGGTGTGCTCAGACTGGGGGTGTGCACTGTCCAGAGCTCAGGAAGGGGACCCAGCTGTACCCCTCCCTCACACCCCACTCTCCTTCCTTCGACTGACTCCAGACCCAGGCTGCTGGGAAGTTGCTGTCCGTGTTCGCTCCGAGATTCAGAGACCTCTCCCTGGTCATCCTGGAGCAGAGTGATGGGAAAGCAGAATTACAATCGCATGGTGTTTCTGCTGCCCCTTGTCCTTCTCGATGGAAGTGATCGTGGGTCTGGAAGGTGCTGTCTGAGGATCTTTGGTGAATTGTTGCAGTGTATCTTGTAGATGGTACACACTGCTGCTACTGAGCGTCGGTGGGGGAGGGAGGGGACGTTTGTGGATGTGGTGCCAATCGAGTGGGGGCTGCTTTGTCCTGGATGGTGTCCAGCTTCTTGCGTGTTGTTGGAGCTGCCCCCATCCAGGGGCAAGTGGGGAGTATTCCATCCCACTCCTGACTTGGGCCTTGGGGATGATGGACAGGTGTTTGGGGAGAGAGGATATGTGTTCCTCACCACAGTATTCCTTGTGGCTGGGTGTTGGCGATGGGAGAGAGAGGACAGGTTTGTGGCTGCCTGTGGACAGGCTGCTTTGTCCTGGATAGTGCCAGGCTTCTTTAGGTCATGGGCTAAGTTGGAGTTGTCCTGACCTTTATGGACAGGACATACCTGGGCAACTTTCCACATTGTGAGGGGGTAAGCCAGTGTTGAGCTGGACTGGAACAAGGGGAGTGGCAGGTTCTGGAGCACAAGTCTTCACTACTATTGCTGGAATGTTGGCAGGAGCCCTTGCCTTTGCAGTACTCAGTGTCTTCACCTGTTCCATGATAACACATAGAGGGAATGGAATTAGCTGGAGACTGGTATCTGTGAGACTGGGGACCCCTGGAGGAGACTGAGGTGAATCATCCACTCACCAAAGATCTTTGCAAATGCTTCAGCCTGATGTGCTGGGCCTTTCCATCATTGAGAATGGGGGGTATTGGTGCAGCCTTCTCCTCCAGTGAGTTGTTTAATTGCCCATCACCATTTCCGAGTGGATGTGGCAGGGGTGCAGAGCTTGGATCTGGGCCATTGGTTGTGGGAGCGCTGAACTCTCTCACTTGCTTCCGATGTTGTTCGGCATGTATCACAGCGCTGGGGACCCGGGTTCAATTCCCGCCTCAGGCGACTGACTGTGTGGAGTTTGCACATTCTCCCTGTGTCTGCGTGGGTTTCCTCCGGGTGCTCTGGTTTCCTCCCACACTCCAAAGATGTGCAGGTTAGGTGGATTGGCCACGGGAAATTGCCTGTAGTGTTAGGTGAAGGGGTAAAGGTAGGGGAATGGGTCTGGGTGGGTTGCTCTTCGCAGGGTCGGTGTGGACCTGTTGGGCCGAAGGGCCTGTTTCCACACTGTAAGTAATCTAATCTAAAAAAAAGAAAATGATAGGACCAATGACCTCTTTGCGAGTGACCTGGTTTGCGTCCTGGGTGATTTTACAGCCGGCTAACCTGCGTTCACCTCGATTCAGTCCGAGCGCAGTGTTTTGTGTGTCTCTCGGGTATCAGCCCAGAGTAACAGCCACCCAGTTCCAACAGAGATAAGGAGGAAATTCCTCTCTCTGTGCGGAATTGTTGACTGCAGCTTGTTCATGCAGAGATGGATTTTTCCTGTCAGCGAGGGTGATGGGGGAGGATGGGGCAGGTTGAGGATGATACCAGATGGGACTAGCCATGACCTGACTGAAGTAGACTCAATGGCCTCCTCTGCTCCTGCTCCACCTGATCAGCCCAGAGCCATGGCTCCATCTCTGGTCCTGCTCTACCCTCTGCTCGGTCACACTGACACTGTCACCGACCGTCTGGGAGACTGACGGCTCTCCCCACTCTCCCTCTCGGCCTTTCCCCCTCTCCCTCCCTCTCAGTATCTCCCCCTCTCTCTCCCTCTCCCCACTCTCCCTCCCTCTCCCTCTCTCCCTCTCCCTCCCTCTCTGTCTCTCCCCCTCTCCCTCCCTCTCAGTCTCTCCCTCTCTTTCTCCGTCTATCCCTCTCCCTCCCTCTCAGTCTCTCCCTCCCTCCCCCTCTCCCCCCCTCCCCAGTCCCCCAGGTGACTGTCCCTAACTCTCGGCTGTTTGCCCACAGCGGTGGTTGGTGCTGGTGTCGGTGGATGTGCCTCAGCCCGGTTCCTGCGTCAGGTGTTCGGTTCCGGGGTGCGTATCGATGTGTACGAGAGCGAGTCGGTGGGTGGAACCATGGCGACAGCCTGGCTGAATGGCCAGGAGTATGAAATGGGAGCGTTCGCTCTGCACCCGCTCAGCGGGCACCTGAAGGAGTTTGCCCAGAGCCTGGGTAAGTTCCCTTTGGGAGGATTCCGCTCCGTCCCGGAGAAAGGAGCGAGTCTCCGTGTCGGCTTGGCATCTTTTCCACTTCCGAGGGACACAGCTGGTTCTATCCCCACCCCCTCCCCCCCCCCGTCACTCTCCCAGAGCAGAACGCTGCGGCGCACAATCAGACCATTCTGCCCATCAGTACCGTGCCAGCCCTTTGCGAGTGCTGCCCAACTCGGCCCCCTCAGCAGCCGTTTACCCAGAGCCCCACAGAATGTCCCATGCCCCAATACCAACAGCTCAGAAGAAGCCTCTCCTCCAGCCCAGGCCGGGGACAGATTGAGGTGTTTCCTTGTTCTCACTCAGCCAGCCTTCCCCCCCCCACCGCCCCACCAACCCCCCTCGCCCCCCCACCTCCCCCCCACCCCCACCCACCCCCGACTCCCAGGGCTATCTCTCTCTGTGCTCAGACCCTGCGCCTTGGATATCGTGACCTCTGGACCTCATCTCCACCCCGCCCCCATCGCCCCCACCCCCCCCACCCCCGTCTCCCAAACCTCAGAAACCCCAGTTGGTCCCAATCTCCACTGCCCAGATCCAGTTGTGTTCTGGATCCCATTTCCTACCTCCCCCTCCTCCTCCTGTGCCTGTGTGCCACCTTTGAACTGGTTTGAGATGCCCTGTGACCTTGCCCGATGTTGTAGGTAGCCTTGGACCTGAACTTATTCACATTTTAAAGGTAAGTATAAGGTGCTGCATCCCAGATACAATTCCATTTGTTCAAGCTACTGGATTTACAACAAAACACACTATATTCATCCACTATAGTTAAAATACAACAAAGGAGAGAAGGAATTGGAATAACCTAACACAACAATTACCAATTAACTGTTCTAAGACGGTAACATCTGTAAACACACCCCTTGGTGTAAAAGCAAATTCCAAAAAGGGATTGTCTCACATGCAATTCTCCAATCCAAGAGGAAAGAACATCAAAAGACAATCTGGCAGAGAGAGAGAGCAAGAGAAAAAGAAAGAGAGAGAGGGCACGAGAGAAAGAGACAGAGAGAGAGAGACAGAGAGAAAGAACTCCAGCTTTCATTTGTAGGAAAGAGGGATATGGGATTTACAGAATCCCAGCACCGACTGCTGCAAACTGAAGCTCAAGGTCCTGGTTCTGTGAGTGTCTGACCACCCCCAGCCAGGCTGCTTCTATTGTTCCACCTTTGAAAAGGCAGTCCCAAGGCCTCACAAACTGTTTTCTCCAATTGGCTGTGGTTGACTGAGCTTTGACTTAAACAATCCGAGGAGAAAATAACTTATTCGACCTGCAGCAACAGCACACCCATTCCTCCGTGAGGTCCCCCCACCCAGCCTCACCATGCTGTGGGATCTCCCTGTGCCTCTCATCCTGGCCTTTGAGCTGTCCCTGATTTGAATGCCCCTCCAGTGCTGGGGGAGGCAATGGCCCAAGGGCTATTAATCCAGAGAGCCAGGGAAGGTCATGGGGACCCATGTTTGAGTCCCTCCATTGGTAATGGTGGGTTTTGGATTCATTAAAGACCTGAGGTTGAAGGGTCTAATTGTGAAGGAGCTGAATAAACAAGCAAGTGAGGAAAGGACAGGACAGGGATGTTGATGCGGTGATGGAATGGGAAACCCTGTTCAGATGGGTTGAATGGCCTGCTTCTGTTGTTGTGATGTCCCAGTTAAAGGTATGCCTCTGCCCGCTGTCTGTTGCTGAAGGTCTGAAGGAGGTGAAGCTGCCCAGGAAGCTGTTGGCAGTGTCTGACGGAGAGGAGGTGGTGTTTGAGGAGAGTGAATGGTTCCTCGTCAACATGGTCAAGCTGCTGTGGAGGTACGGCCTGGATTACATCCAGACAAAGAGCTGGCTGGACACTCACCTGCACAACTTCCTGAGGTGAGGAACCGTGGCGACAAGACTGGGCAGGCCCCTTCCAGCCAACGCCAAACCTCCCTCTGGTCTCCCTCCTCTGAGCCTTGGCGCAATCTGCTGGAAGAGCATGGTGGGGTGGCACTGCTACCTCCCAGCACCAGGGACCCGGGTTCGATTCCCTCCTCAGGCAACTGTCTGAGTGTGGAGTTTGCACATTCTCCCCGTGTCTGTGTGGGTTTCCTCCCACAGTCCAAAGATGTGCAGGTCAGGATGAATTGCCCATGCTCAATTGTCCCATAGTGTCCAGGGAAGTGTAGGTCAGGTGCATTAGTCAGGGGAATGGGTCTGGGTGGGTTACTCCTCTGAGGGTTGGGGTGGACCTGTTGGGCCGAAGGGTCTGCTACCACACTGGAGGGATTCAGTGATCCAAACAGCAACAGCCTGCATTTGTGTAGCGCCTTTGAGGTGGGGGGGGAGGGGGTACAGGCGGTCCCTGAGCTGTAAGGATGACAGGTCTCTGTGTGTTCCCCCTGTGCAGGGTTTATCAGCTCCAGGCCCGTGCTCAGTGCTCCAGGAGTGCAGAGAGGCTTCTGCAGCAGGCAGGGGGCCTGGACTTGGCACAGCTCACCCAGCTCTCCATCTCCGACGCCTTGCGGGAGGTGGGCGTTGGCCAACTGTTCCTGGACGAGATGGTCACCCCCATCGTGCGGCTCACTTACGGCCAAGATGCCAACATCAGTGCCTTTGCAGGTAGGTGACCCCTGAGCTCCTCATTGGCACGGGAGGGGTACATCGTGGGTGGCCTGTCCCCTGGCACACTCTGTGTTATCCACCAGGGGGCGACCGAGCTCCCTGTGGGGTTCCCTCCTGGTGGGGCACGACCCCCAGGTGAGTGAACTGTTCACCATCGGGCAAGTGTAACATCCCCTAAAGAACACAGCCTATGGGCAGTCACGTAGCTCAGCCCCCATTCACCAACATCCCAAGGCTCTCACTGGGCATTCCCTCGTCAGGCACTACCCCAAACTTCACACTGACCCTCGCTCAAAGAGAGAGAGAGAGACCCTCTTTCTCCTCAGAGGACAGCCCACTCCCTCAGCACGATCCCACTGACAGTGCAGCACACCCTCAGCACTCACCCTCTGACAGAGCAGCACTCCCTAAGTACTGACCATCTGACAGTGCAGCACTCCCTCAGCACTCACCCTCTGACAGTGCAGCACTCCCTCAGCACTCACCCTCTGACAGAGCAGCACTCCCTCAGTACTGACCATCTGACAGTGCAGCACTCCCTCAGCACTGACCCTCTGACAGTGCAGCACTCCCTCAGCACTCACCCTCTGACAGAGCAGCACTCCCTAAGTACTGACCATCTGACAGTGCAGCACTCCCTCAGCACTCACCCTCTGACAGAGCAGCACTCCCTAAGTACTGACCATCTGACAGTGCGGCACTTCCCTCAGCACTGACCCTCCGACAGTGCAGCACTCCCTCAGTACTGACCTCTGACAGTGCAGCACTCCCTCAGTACTGACCCTCCGACAGTGCAGCACTCCCTCAGTACTGACCCTCTGACAGTGCGGCACTCCCTCAGTACTGACCCTCTGACAGTGCAGCACTCCCTCAGTACTGACCCTCTGACAGTGCAGCACTCCCTCAGTACTGACCCTCCGACAGTGCAGCACTCCCTCAGCACTGACCCTCCGACAGTGCAGCACTCCCTCAGCACTGACCCCCCGACAGTGCAGCACTCCCTCAGTACTGACCATCTGACAGTGCAGCACTCCCTCAGCACTGACCCTCTGACAGTGCAGCACTCCCTCAGCACTCACCATCTGACAGTGCAGCACTCCCTCAGCACTCACCCTCTGACAGTGCAGCACTCCATAAGTACTGACCCTCCAACAGTGCCCACTTCGGCAGCACTGACTGTGTCCGGCTGAATGTGATGTACCAGTGCTCCTTCCGATCAGAGTATAGACAGCGCAGCCTAGTGTCCCAGGGCCAATGTCTACGCCTCAGCCAGGAACCTCAGAGTCAGATCATCTCCTTGTTAGAGTTTCTGAGATCTTGCTGAGTTCAGAGATGCCTAGCTCCACATGGGAGACACCACCAATCACTTCGCCTGTCCCAGAGAGATTCCAGAACCTTCACTCAGCACCCATCGACACCCAGACACGGAGAAAACTCATTGATCTCCCTCTCTCTGGCTCTGTCTCTACCTCCTCTCCCTCTGTCTCTCTCCCTCTCTCTCCTCCCCCATTCTAACCCCTGTCTTCCCCTCTGTGTGCCAGGTATGATGGCCCTGACTGCGGTACACTCTGACCTCTGGGCTGTGGAAGGAGGGAACAAGCTCCTGTGCTCTGGCCTGCTCTACTCAGCCAACGTTAACCTCATCAAAGGCAAGGTCACAGCAATAACCTCCAAGAGGCGGCTGCTACGCACTGGTAAGTCCCAAAGTCCCAGCATCAGTGCTGATGAAGCCTCACACTGTCGAAGAGTCAGTACTGAGGGAGTGCTGCACTGTCAGAGGGTCAGTACTGAGGGAGTGCTACACTGTCAGAGGGTCAGTACTGAGGGAGTGCCGCACTGTCGGGGGGTCAGTGTTGAGGGAGTGCTGCACTGTCGGAGAGTCAGTGCTGAGGGAGTGCCGCACTGTCAGAGGGTCAGTGCTGAGGGAATGCTGCACTGTCGGAGGGTCAGTGCTGAGGGAGTGCCGCTGAGGGAGTGCCGCACTGTCAGAGGGTCAGTACTGAGGGAGTGCTGCACTGTTGGAGGGTCAGTGCTGAGGGAGTGCTGCACTGTCGGAGGGTCAGTACTGAGGGAGTGCTGCACTGTCAGAGGGTCAGTACTGAGGGAGTGCCGCACTGTCAGAGGGTCAGTACTGAGGGATTGCTGCACTATCAGAGGGTCAGTACTGAGGGAGTGCTGCACTGTCGGAGGGTCAGTGCTGAGGGAGTGCCGCACTGTCAGAGGGTCAGTACTGAGGGAGTGCTGCACTGTCGGAGGGTCAGTGCTGAGGGAGTGCTGCACTGTCGGAGGGTCAGTGCTGAGGGAGTGCTGCACTGTCGGAGGGTCAGTACTGAGGGAGTGCTGCACTGTCGGAGGGTCAGTACTGAGGGAGTGCTGCACTGTCAGAGGGTCAGTACTGAGGGAGTGCTTGCACTATCAGAGGGTCAGTACTGAGGGGAGTGCTGCACTGTCGGAGGGTCAGTGCTGAGGGAGTGCCGCACTGTCGGAGGGTCAGTGCTGAGGGAGTGCCGCACTGTCAGAAGGTCAGTACTGAGGGAGTGCTGCACTGTCGGAGGGTCAGTGCTGAGGGAGTGCCGCACTGTCAGAGGGTCAGTACTGAGGGAGTGCTGCACTGTCGGAGGGTCAGTGCTGAGGGAAGTGCTGCACTGTCGGAGGGTCAGTGCTGAGGGAGTGCCGCACTGTCAGAGGGTCAGTACTGAGGGAGTGCTGCACTGTCGGAGGGTCAGTGCTGAGGGAGTGCCGCACTGTCAGAGGGTCAGTACTGAGGGAGTGCTGCACTGTCGGAGGGTCAGTGCTGAGGGAGTGCCGCACTGTCGGGGGGGTCAGTGCTGAGGGAGTGCTGCACTGTCGGAGGGTCAGTACTGAGGGAGTGCTGCACTGTCGGGGGGGTCAGTGCTGAGGGAGTGCTGCACTGTCGGAGGGTCAGTACTGAGGGAGTGCTGCACTGTCGGGGGGGTCAGTACTGAGGGGAGTGCCACACTGTCAGAGGGTCAGTACTGAGGGAGTGCTGCACTGTCGGGAGGGTCAGTGCTGAGGGAGTGCTGCACTGTCAGAGGGTCCAGTACTGAGGGAGTGCCGCACTGTCAGAGGGTCAGTACTGAGGGAGTGCTGCACTGTCGGAGGGTCAGTACTGAGGGAGTGCCGCACTGTCGGAGGGGTCAGTACTGAGGGAAGTGCCGCACTGTCAGAGGGTCAGTACTGAGGGAGTGCCGCACTGTCGGGGGGGTCAGTTTTGAGGGAGTGCTGCACTGTCGGAGAGTCAGTGCTGAGGGAGTGCTGCACTGTCGGAGGGTCAGTGCTGAGGGAGTGCTGCACTGTCGGAGGGTCAGTACTGAGGGAGTGCTGCACTGTCAGAGGGTCAGTACTGAGGGAGTGCCGCACTGTCAGAGGGTCAGTACTGAGGGAGTGCTGCAACTGTCAGAGGGTCAGTACTGAGGGAGTGCTGCACTGTCGGAGGGTCAGTGCTGAGGGAGTGCCGCACTGTCAGAGGGTCAGTACTGAGGGAGTGCTGCACTGTCGGAGGGTCAGTGCTGAGGGAGTGCCGCACTGTCAGAAGGTCAGTACTGAGGGAGTGCTGCACTGTCGGAGGGGTCAGTGCTGAGGGAGTGCTGCACTGTCGGGGGGTCAGTGCTGAGGGAGTGCCGCACTGTCAGAGGGTCAGTACTGAGGGAGTGCTGCACTGTCGGAGGGTCAGTGCTGAGGGAGTGCTGCACTGTCGGGGTTGTCAGTGCTGAGGGAGTGCTGCACTGTCGGAGGGTCAGTGCTGAGGCGAGTGCTGCACTGTCCGGAGGGTCAGTACTGAGGGAGTGCTGCACTGTCGGAGGGTCAGTACTGAGGGAGTGCTGCACTGTCGGAGGGTCAGTGCTGAGGGAGTGCTGCACTGTCGGAGGGTCAGTACTGAGGGAGTGCTGCACTGTCGGAGGGTCAGTACTGAGGGAAGTGCCGCACTGTCGGAGGGTCAGTACTGAGGGAGTGCTGCACTGTCGGAGGGTCAGTACTGAGGGAGTGCTGCACTGTCGGAGGGTCAGTACTGAGGGAGTGCTGCACTGTCAGAGGGTCAGTACTGAGGGGAGTGCTGCACTGTCGGAGGGTCAGTACTGAGGAAGTGCCGCACTGTCAGAGGGTCAGTACTGAGGGAGTGCTGCACTGTCGGGGGGTCAGTGTTGAGGGAGTGCTGCACTGTCGGAGAGTCAGTGCTGAGGGAGTGCTGCACTGTCGGAGGGTCAGTGCTGAGGGAGTGCCTGCACTGTCGGGAGGGTCAGTACTGAGGGGAGTGCTGCACTGTCAGAGGGTCAGTACTGAGGGAGTGCTGCACTGTCAGAGGGTCAGTACTGAGGGAGTGCCGCACTGTCAGAGGGTCAGTACTGAGGGAGTGCTGCACTGTCGGAGGGTCAGTACTGAGGGAGTGCTGCACTGTCAGAGGTCAGTACTGAGGGAGTGCTGCACTGTCGGAGGGTCAGTGCTGAGGGAGTGCTGCACTGTCGGAGGGTCAGTACTGAGGGAGTGCTGCACTGTCGGGGGGTCAGTACTGAGGGAGTGCTGCACTGTCGGGGGGGTCAGTGCTGAGGGAGTGCTGCACTGTTGGAGGGTCAGTGCTGAGGGAATGTTGCACTGTCGGAGGGTCAGTAATGAGGGAGTGCTGCACTGTCAGAGGGTCAGTACTGAGGGAGTGCTGCACTGTCGGAGGGTCAGTACTGAGGGAGTGCTGCACTGTCAGAGGGTCAGTACTGAGGGAGTGCTGCACTGTCAGAGGGTCAGTACTGAGGGAGTGCCGCACTGTCAGAGGGTCAGTACTGAGGGAGTGCTGCACTGTCGGAGGGTCAGTGCTGAGGGAGTGCTGCACTGTCGGAGGGTCAGTGCTGAGGGAGTGCCGCACTGTCGGAGGGTCAGTGCTGAGGGAGTGCTGCACTGTCGGAGGGTCAGTACTGAGGGAGTGCCGCACTGTCGGAGGGTCAGTACTGAGGGAGTGCTGCACTGTCGGAGGGTCAGTGCTGAGGGAGTGCTGCACTGTCGGAGGGTCAGTACTGAGGGAGTGCTGCACTGCCGGAGGGTCAGTGCTGAGGGAGTGTTACACTGTCGGAGGGTCAGTGCTGAGGGAGTGCTGCACTGTTAGAGGGTCAGTGCTGAGGGAGTGCTGCACTGTCGGAGGGTCAGTACTGAGGGAGTGCTGCACTGTCGGAGGGTCAGTGCTGAGGGAGTGTTACACTGTCGGAGGGTCAGTGCTGAGGGAGTGTTACAGTGCTGATGACGCTGTGTTTTTAAGTTGGTTTTAAAGTCAGGGAGTGTCTGGCCGGGAAGTGGTCCCCCCTTTATCTTCTTATCGTCCCACTGTTTCCCCCTGTACCCCTCCCTTTGCTCTCGTGTGTTCCCAGGGTTGGTGTTATACGGGGAGAGTGCGTTGTACCCTGTTCCCGCACCTGGTATTTGTGCTGTTGTTAGTGCTGAATGGCGATGGGGTGGGGTCAGACTGGAGGGGCCAAGTGGCCTCTGCAGAGTATCTCTGGGAGTATATGCATGTGTGTGTCTGTGTGTGTGTGTGTTTGCAGGTGAAGAGCTGCTGCTGTACGAACTGAGCTATGAGGACGGCCCGGGCCGTGGTATGGTCTGTACGACATTGTGGTGGTAACTGCGGGCGAGATCTCTGGGAGCGGAGTACCCACTGTTCGGCGCCAGCCCAGGGTGGTCACTCTTGTCGATGGCTGCTTGAACACTTCATCCTTGGGGCACCGCAGCCGTGACCCTCCCCGAGACTCCCTCATTCTCACCGCCACCCGCTCTCCTCCCACTGTCATGGCCGCCATGGTGACCACAAGCGTCAGCTCCCTCCCCGATCCCCCGCCCCAGCCTCCTTGTGCCCGGACCTGGAGGCTGCTATCGGCCGAGCCTCTGACCCGGGAGACCCTGGGTCATCTGTTCCCCTCCGTCCGGGCCGTACGCCAATCCCAGTGGCTCTCCAGGGTTCCAGTCCCATCCCGGCTCAGCGGCGCCCCCCCTTCGCTGTCCACGGCCACCTTTACCACCTTAGGCCCTCAGAGGCTGCCACCGGCACCGCGGAGTTGGCCGTCATCTGGGCCAAGAACGCCGCCATCTTGGCACACCGGCGTTTGGCACGGAGGCTCAGAGCGGGGAGGACAGAGTGCGGCGCGGCGGTCTCTCAGGCTGGAGCTCTGACGGGTCACCCCTCACCCCCACCCGCCACCACCCACCGTCGACGAGAGAGTCCGGGGGGGAGGGGGAAGAGAGGAGGCAAACGCGACAGGAACGGCACACAGGCACCATTACCATTGAGAATCCGCCCCAGCCCCTGTGGTGCCCACTTGACCTACACGGCCTGTCGGACTGGGCACGCTCTCCCTGGCACAGGCAACACTGTGGATGGGGGGACACAGTCCAGACCAGTGTCCACACCCTCTCACCCCATCTCCCTGCCCTCACCATCCCACACCCCCCTCCCATCACATTATCTTCTCTATTCTAACCATTTGATGAGGGTGTCATTGGGTAGACCCACATTTATTGGCCGTCTCTAATTACCCAGGGGGCTGCTAAGAGTTAGCCCCATCGCTGTGGGTCTGGAGTCACGTGTAGGCCAGACCAGGTAAGGATGGTAGTTTCCCTCCCTGAGGGACGTTTGTGAACCAGATGGGGATTTTTTCCCCATTGACAGCCAACAATGGGTTCATGGTCTTTGCTGGGCTCTTCAATCCAGGTTCTTATTGACGGTTCAGATTGCACCCTCAGCCATGGTGGGAATCAAATCCCAGGTCCCCGGAACATTCCCGTATTTCAGGATCATCGGGCCAGATTTTGTTTGTTTGAATGTGGACGTCCCCATCCCCGGGCTGTTGCCCTATTGACTGTCTTGCCCAACTCTCTCCAACTCGCCGAGTGTACCTGGGGTAATGGTTCCTCTCACCCCCATCCCTCCAGCTCTGGTGTATGTGGCCACTTCCGGCATTCCCTGCCCGGGCATCTTCCTGATTCCCTCCGGGCCCAGATGTTCCCTCGGAATTCCGGACTGGGATCTTCCAGACTGCTGTTCTCCTGGTACCTCACAGCTGTTAGGAATCTCCCTCTCAGGCGTGTTCCCAGAGGCTGGGGCAGGGAAGAGGGAGAGGACCCACTCCCTGTGGGTGACTGGGCCCACTCTCCATTCCCTGGATCCAGGGTCTCACTGCCTGTAGGTTCCCGGATCAATCCCAGCATGGCCCACATCCTTCCATCAGTAAGCCTCCCTCTCCGTAGCTGCTGTTGGTGAAGGGTAGCATCCAGTCCTGGAGTTGCTGTGCTTCACAGAATGGTTACCACCCAGAGCCAGGCCACTCAGCCCGTCCTGTCCCTGCTGAGCCTTACTCTGGGCCTCTCCCTGTGCTCCTACCGTTTGGGAAGATGGTCCCACTGAATTTGGAAAGGTGCGTCTGTCCCCTTCCCCGTGTCCACACTCCCACCCCTCACTGGCCACCAACCATCTTCCCCAGAGAGCTCCCTCGTCCTTCCACTGGGAAGGTTTTCTCTGGTTCTATCCACGCTGACCTTCCCAGGGAGAACGGTACTGACCTCCCCAGGCTGTCTTTCCTACGGACACCGCTCGCCCCTTTCACCACCCTTATCCATCACCCCCCCCCCGCACCCTCCCTCATTCTTCCTCAGGTGCAGGCCCCAGAACTGGGTGCGCAATGTTCGGGCCTGCATCGAGATCTGGGTGATGGGCAGGAAACGGAGAGTGAGGATAGGGTGGGGAGGGGCTCTCTATCCAGTGGGCTCTCACACGGGTCAGTGTTGGGACCACAACTGTTCACTGTGAGCCTCAATGACCGGGAGGCCGCAAGGGAACGGACTGTAGCCACATTTCCAGCTGATACAGAAACAAGTGGAAAACCAGCCTCTGAGAGGGACACAGACAGTTTCCAGAGAGATATTGAAAGGGTGTCAATCGGCAATTGGAGTGTCATGTGGGAAAATGTTGATTTCAGAAGGATAAAGAAAGGAACAGAGTATTAATGATATTGAGCAAAGCTGCAGGAAACTGCAACACAAAGGGACTCTGGGTGACACAAAGCGAGCACACAGGGATAGCAGGTAATCAGGAAGGGCTAATGGGATGTGGGTCCTTATTTCATGGGGGTTGGAGTCTAAGAGGGGGGGGGAAGTCTTCCAGAAACTGTACAAGGGGCTAGTGACACCATATCTGGAGCAGTGCTGGTCCCCGAACTAAAGGAAAGGTAAGACTTCATTGGAGGCAGTTCAGAGAATACTCACCAGGATGGTCCCTGGATGGAGGGATTGTCTAATGAGCAGAAGCAAAGTACGTTAGGACTTGACTCACTGGAGTTCACAAGAATGATCTCAGTGAAACATAGAGGATGCTTAAGGGGCTTGACAGGTTCAATGCTGAGAGGATGTTTCCATGCTGGGAGAGCCAAAGATCAGAGGGCATGGTTGCTAAATAGAGGTGTGCCAATTTCAGACTGAGATGAGGTGGCACCTCTTCTCTCAGAGGGCTGAGAGTCTTTGGAACTCCTTACCACAGGGAGGTGTGAGGGCAGAGACCTTGTGTCTATTTAAGGCTGAGATCGAGAGACTCTTGATTCCTCGGGGACTCAAGGGGGGAAGGCAGTCAGATGGATGTGAGGAGTGTGAGATCAGCCAGGATCCAATGAAACAAACAAAGCAGGTTTGAAGGGCTGAATAGCCTCCTCCCATTCCTGTTCCCTCTGGTCCCCCCACAGATGGAGTACCTGTGTTCAATCTGCCCTTTAAGTCTTAAAAAGGAAAGTTTGTTCATGTGTCTGCACCACTGAGAAAAGGCCCTTTGGCCCATCAAATCTGTGCTGTCCAAAACAACGGCCTCACTGTTAGAATCCCATTTCCCAGCCCTTGGCCAATAGCCTTGCCTGTCTGGTCATCTCAATCCTTCCCCAGTCCCTGCCTCTCCCACCCTGACAGGCAGGAAGCTCCAGATTCTCCACCACTCTCGGAGTGAAAGCAGTTTTTTCTCACAATACCCCCCCCCACTTCCTTTAAACCTAACTCCCCCGGTCAGTGGTCTCTCTGTCTAGGGGAAATGTTCCTTCCTCCCTGTCCTGTCTACGCCTATCACAATTTTATCCATCTCGATTACCTCTCCTCTCAACCTTCCTTCGCTCTTTGGAAAACAACTCCCAGTCTGTCCAATCTCTCTCCATCACTGAGACTCTCCACCCTCCAACCCCCCCCAGCCAAGGTTCCGTTGCGGTAAGTCTCCCTCTGCACTCTCTCCAGCGCGATCACACCCCATAGTATCCAGATCAGGTTTCACAGCAGTCACATTTGCTGATGCTGGTCATAAGTTGGAGGTGCCCAGTGTTGGACTGGGGTGTACAAAGTTAAGATCACACAACACCAGGTTAGAGTCCAACAGGTTTATTTGGGAGGACGAGCTTTTGGAGTGCTGCTCTTTCCATCTGACGAAGGAGCAGTGCTCCGAAAGCTAGTGCTTCCAGATAAACCTGTTGGACTATAACCTGGTGTTCTGGATTAGTGGTGCTGGAAGAGCACAGCAGTTCAGGCAGCATCCAAGTAGCTTCGAAATCGACGATGATAACCTGGTGTTGTGTGATTTTTAACTTTGCTGATGGTGGTGATTGATGGGGAGAGACCACCACCTAGTGGCCATACCTGCACATTGTCAGACACCCAGGCCAGCAGTCGCCTGGCTGCCTTCAATTCCCCTCGCTCCCCTCATGGTGTCCATTCGGCCAACAAGCTGCTGTTGTCCTCCCCGGATAGAGCAGAGCCCCGTGGGGCAGCGTGAAGGTCAGGGAGGTTGAGAGAGCTCAGCTGGATGAGGTGACAGGACAGACCCTTCGAAGGGATGGCTGAGAGAGCAGTGGGTTTTCAGGAGGCACAACAGGACAGGCAGGAACCTGGGGCTGACGAACAAGTCCAACCCCTTGAGCATGCTCTGCCATTCCCTCGGATTGGCATTCCTGACCCCAACTCCACTTTGCCCCCCCCTATCCCATCACTATCAGCTCCCTTGTCAATCCCTCTCTGGCTCAGCCTTGAATACTGTGGAAAAGGATATGGAAGATATAGACTGTAGGAAAATAGATGGTGACATCTTGTAAAATGTCCAGATTACAGAGGAGCAAGTGCTGGATGTCTTGAAATGGTTAAAAGTGGATAAATCCCCAGGACCTGATCAGGTGTACCCGAGACCACTGTGGGAAGCTAGAGAAGTGATTGCTGGGCTTCTTGCTGAGATATTTGTATCATCGATAGTCACAGGTGAGGTGCCGGAAGACTGGAGGTTGGCAAAGGGGAGAGGAGAGAGATTTAAAAAAGACATGAAGGGCATTTTTTTTATACAGAGAGTGGTTCGTGTGTGGAATGAACTTCCTGAGGGAGTGGTGGATGTGGGTACAGTGGCAACATTTCAAAGACATTTGGATAAGTAGAGGAATGGGAAAGGTTTGGAGGGATATGGGCCAGGAGCAGGCAGGTGGGACATGTTTAGTTTGGGATTACACAGCTGTGAGGCCTCAGGATGAACCATCCTGTTGGGAGAACCCCTTCCCAATCCTATTCTGAAGCTGCCGTGGGAAATCCCAACGATGACTGCAAACCGGGAGATGAGCTGGGAGACCCCTTCCGTCCCCAAAAGGGAAGGGGTTCCCACTGGAGGAGGCTGATCCAGTCAGTGGGCATCCGATCTCTTCCAACCAGAGTCTCCATGGCTGGGGTTTAGCCTGCGCCTGCCTCTCTGTCAGGTACGTGGAACAGTCCATCTTCCACAGTGACACCGGCACCATTCCCCACCTTTTCCTCCTCTACATCAGTGACTGTATCAGCGCCACCTCGTGCTCCCACAAGGAGGGTCAACAGTTCATCAACTTCACCAACACCTTCCACCCTGACCTCAAGTTCACCTGGACCACCTCGGACACCTCCCTCACCTTCCTGGACCTCCCCATCTCCATCCATGGTGACCGACTCAACACGGATATCGACTTCAACCCCACTGACTCCCACCGCTACCTGGATTACACCACCTCCCACCCTGCCTCCTGGAAAAACACTATCCCTTCCTCCCAATTCCTCCGCCTCTGCCGTATCTGCTCCCAGGAGGACCAGTTCCACCACAGAACACACCAGATGGCCTCCTATTTGAAAGACCACAATTTCCCCTCCCATGTGATCAACAACACCCTCCTGCGCATCTCCTCCACTTCCCGCACCTCCACCCTTGAACCCCACCCCTCCCAACACAACAAGGACACAACCCCCTGGTCCTCCCCTTCCACCTCACCAACCTGCGGATACAACATATCATCCTCCGTCATTTCCATCACATAGATCCCACCACCAGAGATATATTTCCCTCCCCACCCCTGTCGGCATTCTGCAGAGACCATTCCCTCTGCCACTCCCTCCTGAGGTCCACGCACCCTACCAACCCATTCTCCACTCCTGCCACCTTCTCCTGCCAAGAGGTGTAAAACCTGCGCCCACACCTCCCCCCCCCCCATCTCCATCCAAGGCCCCAAAGGATCCTTCCACATTCAGCAGAGATTTTCCTGCACCCCCTACATCGACTGTGTCCATTACTCCTGATGTGGTCTCCTGTACATCAGGGATACAGGATGCCAACTTCTGGAACAGTTCAGAGAACATCTGTGGGATGCACACACCCAACAACCCCACCGCCCTGTAGCTGACCACTTCAACTCCCCCTCCCACTCTGCCGAGCACATGCAAGTCCTGGGCCTCCTTCACCGCCAAACTGTTACCACCTGACACCTGCAGGAAGAATGCATCATCTTCTGCCTTGGGACTCTCTATGCACATGCCATCAATGTGGATTTCACCAATTTCCTCATCTCCCCTCTCCCTACCTCAGACCAGATCCAACCTTCCAGCTCAACACTGCCCTCATGACCTGTCCTCCCTGTCCATCTTCGTCCCCCTCCTATGTGCTCCACCTTCCTCTCTGACCTATCACCTTTACCTCGAGCTCCATCCACCTATTGCACTCTCAGCTAGCTCTTCCCCTTGCCCCACCCCCACCCATTTACCTCTCAGCCCCTTTGGGCCCCCACATTCCCTGATGAAGGGCTTATGCCCGGAACGTTGACTCTCCAGCCCCTCGAATGCTGTCTGACTGGCTGTGCTTTCCCAGTACCACACTTTCTGACTTTAGTTGGTGCAGGGGAGTTCAGGCAGCTGGAAGGAGAGAGGCCAGGGTTGGCAGCCAGGACCTAGCAGAGACCGTGCGCCAGAGAGAGAGAGAGAGAGAGAGAGACGGTGCTGCACGCTTGGACCAAGGCCTAATCTGCCATTGAATTGGCAACACAAGGAAGGCACCGTGTGAAGAGGGAAGTTCCAGCAGCAACAACTTGTGGCATAAGGACATACTCGTGGCGTACCACAGGCCGACCGGGAGTGAGTGAGAGAGAGAGAGAGAGAGAGGTGTCCCGGTGTGGGGTACTCAGGGACAGTGTATGCCCCTGTCTATCGGCTGTATGGATCTGGAAATAAAGATGATGCTGAAATTTGTCTTGACGACTACACAGTCATTCAGGAGAAATGAGGGCCACGTCACGCTGACACGTTGGTGGTTCAGGAGACAGGCAACAGAGTCATCCCACTCTGACACCACGTGGGCCATGTTTGCCCCATCAAACATCAATGGGGGACCCTGGATTCGGTTCTCTTGTTGGGAATACCGAACTCGTACAGACAGGAGAGTGGAGTCTCCTGCACATCCATGGCCTACAGTGTGACCGTGATGAGGGATTGTCCTGTCTCCTCACTGGAAAACATCTGTACTCCTTGGACCCCTGTCCATCTGGAGCTTTTACATGTTCTCCTCATCTACCTGCTCCTCCCTCTGCAGTTGAACCTGGGCCTCCTGGCTCAGAAATGGGGCAATACCACCCCACCGATAGAACCCCCTGCCTCCCACGTCTACATGCAGCTTTGACAGCAGTGATGCAACACTCAGGTCAGGAATGCAGCTGGGGTGAAGGAGAAAGAGCAGCAGTGGGGAAGGGGCCCTTGTCAATTAAGGAGATACTTTCTCTCCCATTTTGGAAGGAGTTAGAAACATAGAGTCCCGGCAGTGTGGAAGCAGGCCTTTCGGCCTACTCAGTCTACTCTGACCCTCTGAAGACCATCGCACTCAGACCCACACCATCCCAGTAAACTTGCATTTCCCATGGCTAACCCACACAACCTGCACATCCCTGAAAACCATGGGGCATCCACCCTAACCTTCACATCTTTGGATTGTGGGAGGAAACCTGAACACCCGGAGGAAACCCACGCAGAGAATATGCAAACTCCACGGGGAGAATATGCAAACTCGACGCAGGCAGTTGCCTGAGGCTGGAATGAAACATGGGTCTCTGGCATTGTGAGGCAGCAGTGCTAACCACTGAGCCATTCTGCGACCCCATGATGATGTGTGATATCCATTAAATTGCAGACTGTAATATGACAGACTGTAATGTTGTGGATTGCAGACTGTAATACTGCAGCTTGCAGAGTGTAATGTTGCAGACTGTGATAGTGCAGGTTGCAAAGTGTTACAATGCAGACTGGAACAGTGTAGGTTGTAGACTGTAATAGTGCGGGTTGTAGAGTGTAATTTTGCAGACTGTAATAGTACAGGCTGCAGACTGTAATAGTAAAGGTTGCACACAAATGTTGCAGATTGTAATAGTGTAGATTGCAGAGAGTAATGTTGTAGACTGTAATAGTGCAGGCTGCAGACTGTAATAGTACAGGTTGTCGACTGTAATGTTGCAGAGTGTAATAGTGTAGGTTGCAGACTGTAATTGTACAGGTTGTAGAGAGTAATGTTGTAGATTGTAAAAGTGCAGGTTGCAGACTGTAATGTTGCAGACTGTAATAGAACAGGTTGCAGACTGTAATAGTACAGGTTGCAGAGTGTAATGTTGCAGTGTGTAATGTTGCAGACTGTAATAGCGTCGGTTGCAGACTGTAATTGTACAGGTTGTAGAGAGTAATGTTGTAGATTATAAAAGTGCAGATTGCAGAGTGTAATGTTGCAGACTGTAATTGTACAGGTTGTAGACTGTAATAGTATAGGTTGCAGACTGGAATAGTACAGGTTGCAGAGTGTAATGTTGCAGACTGGAATAGTACGGGTTGCAGAATGTAATAGTACAGGTTGCAGAGTGTAATGATGCAGATTGTAATAGTACAGGTTTCAGACTGTAATAGTGCAGCTGCAGACTGTAATGTTGCAGACTGTAATAGTACAGGTTGTAGACTGGAGTAGTACAGTTTGGAGAGTGTAATGTTGCAGACTGGAATAGTACAGGTTGCAGAGTGTAATGTTACAGACTGTAATAGTGCAGGTTGCAGACTGTAATGTTGCAGACTGTAATAGTACAGATTGTAGACTGTAATGTTGCAGACTGTAATAGTACAGGCTTAGACTGTAACGTTGCAGACTGTAATAGTGCAGGTTGCAGAGTGTAATGTTACAGACTGTAATAGTACAGGCTACAGACTGTAATAGTGCAGGTTGCATAGTGTAATGTTGCAGACTGTAACAGTACAGGTTGTAGACTGTAAAGTTGCAGCCTGTAATAGTACAGGTTGCAGAGTGTAATGTTACAGACTGTAATAGTACAGGCTGCAGACTGTAATATTGCAGGTTGCAGAGTGTAGTGTTACAGACTGTAATAGTACAGGCTGCAGAGTGTACTGTTACAGACTGTAATAGTGTAGGTTGCAGAGTGTAATGTTACAGACGGAAATAGTACAGGCTACAGACTGTAATAGTGCAGGTTGCATAGTGTAATGTTGCAGACTGTAACAGTACAGGTTGTAGACTGTAATGTTGCAGCCTGTAATAGTACAGGTTGCAGAGTGTAATGTTACAGACTGTAATAGTACAGGCTGCAGACTGTAATATTGCAGGTTGCAGAGTGTAGTGTTACAGACTGTAATAGTACAGGCTGCAGAGTGTACTGTTACAGACTGTAATAGTGTAGGTTGCAGAGTGTAATGTTACAGACGGTAATAGTACAGGTTGTAGACTGTAATAGTGCAGGTTGCAGAGTGTAATGTTGCAGACTGTAATAGTACAGATTGTAGACTGTAATGTTACAGACAGTAATTGTGCAGGTTGCACAGTGTAATGTTGCAGAGTGTAATTGTGCAGGTTGCACAGTGTAATGTTGCAGAGTGTAATAGTGCAGGTTGTAGACTGTAATAGTACAGGATGCAGACAGTCACTCTACAGCGTGTCCTGTCCTCCCCAGCAGCCGGGAGGTGAATGAAGGGAGGGGCGAAGATGGGCGGAGTCAGCGATGGCGCGCGTGCGCCGGCCGTGGTGGGGGGCGGGGCCAGAGTATAGCGCTGACGTCATCAGCGCGAGCCGGAACGGGGGAGGGCGAGGTCACGTGTGCGACAGCCGCGAGGAGCCGGGGTCCGGAGCAGGCGCAGAGCGCGAGCAGGAGGCGGCGGCGGGAGAAGGTTCCAGAGACACCGAGAGGAGCATCGGGCAGCATGAGCAAAGCACACCCCCCTGAGCTCAAGAAGTGAGTGAGAGGAGGGGGAGAGGGGGAGAGGGGGAGAGGGGAGAGGGGAGAGGGGAGGGAGAGGGGAGAGGGGAGGGGGACGGGGACGGGGGACACAGACACGGACACGGACACGGGGGAGACGGTGTCCTCACGGGAAATGTGTCCGGGGCTTCCCCGCCCCCCCCCGCACCCCGCCCCCCCCCTACACACACACCCCACCCCCCCCTCTCCCCCCCCTCCCCTCCCCCACCCCCCCCCTCCCCTCCCACACACACACCCCCCCCCCCCGCACCCCGCCCCCCCTCTCCCCACCCCCCTCCCCTCCCCCCCCCCACACACACACTCCCCACCCCCCCTACACACACACACCCCACCCCCCCCTCCCCTCCCCCCCACACACACACCCCACCCCCCCTCCCCTCCCACCCCCCCCACACACACCCCACCCCCCCTCCCCTCCCACCCCCCCCACACACACCCCACCCCCCCTCCCCCTCCCCCCCTACCCCTCCTCCCCTCCCCCTCCTCCCCCCTCCCCTCCTCCCCCCACACACACACCCCACCCCCGCACACACACTGTCTGTTGTGAATAGTATTTTTATTAGTTATGGTTTATGTGAATATTCGCTGTCGTTGACCATTGTCTTTGTTGCCTTTTTTCCCCTCCCCCCAGGTTCATGGACAAGAAGCTGTCACGTGAGTCCTGCATTGATGTATCCTCCCAGGCTGCCTTGCTCAGATTGGGGAGGGGGGATGGGATGGGGGAGTAGGGACAGGGACGGCGGGGGGATGGGGGAGTGGGGATAGGGATGGCGGGGGATGGGGGAGTGGGGATAGGGATGGCGGGGGGTGGGAGTGGGGATAGGGATGGCGGGGGGTGGGAGTGGGGATAGGGATGGCGGGGGGTGGGAGTGGGGATAGGGACAGGGACGGCGGGGATGGGGGCACGGGGGAGTGGGGATGGAGGATGGGGGGAAGGGGGAGTGGGGATGAGGGACGGCGGGGTGGGGATGGGGGTAGGGGGGAGTAGGGGTGGGGGGACGGGGGAGTGGGGGATGGGGGAGTGGACGGGGGAGTAGGGGATGGGGGAGTTGGGGTGGGGGAGTGGATGGGGATGGGGAGGCAGAAGGGTCTGCACTGCGCTGTCATGTTCTAGATTCTATTGAGGAAGTGTGAGGTTGCCCATCTTGGATGGGGGAGGAAGAGAAGTGTATCTGAATAATCAAAGTTTGCAGAGGGATCTGAGTGTGTTTGTGCTTTTGAATTTTTTGCTCAAAAGATGATTGAGGTGGTTCTTTTTGACGATTTAACATGCAGCATTAGACAGTTTATTTGAGTAAGGGTGTCATGAACAGCAGGGATATGAAACAATCTGATCAGCTGCAATTGTGTAGAAAGGTGAGCAGGCTTGAGAGACCAAGGGTTTACTGATATTGTAATTTGTGCATCTATCTTTGGAGTATGTCTGATTTAAGACAGAGCTGTGAAAAATTTATTTCTTCATAACAGTTTCTAAATATCTTCATCAAGGTACATGGAGCTCGATTTTATAGGCCAGGTCCATCTGAATTTTGTACAGTATTTTCAATTATTGCAGAGTTAGTGAAACAGTGAGGTGATGATATTAATACCAGTCATCATGCAGGCTCTGCTGCACAGTAACTGGGCTTTAGTTCCCCTTTTAACTTAAATGTTCATCACATCGCATTGGTCAACACTGCATTCAAACTTGATTGGACATTTTCTTCAATTCTGTGATATTAGAGTGAAGGCTGGCATTCACCTTGAATCAAACTGTAAACAAACCTGTCTGAAATTGCACAGCTGTATTGTAAACCTCTTTCATCTTCACAAGGTGGTATAAATCTTCATGAGTTTGGTATTTGGTCAAAGATGTGCATTTCGGAGGCTGATTTCTCTGTATTGCTTCGGAGGTTGCTGGAGCAATGAGAATGCTTTTGACCAGAAATGAATCCGAAGGAAAAATGACTTTGGTAATAACATTAATGAAAAAGACAAAGTTCAAAACCTTGGTTTGATTTGATAGTTTCTTCATTCGTGGTGTTGAACTGAAAATGGTGGGATGAGCACTGACATCGCAAATGTCATTGAGTTGTTGACAATTTATTGGCAGAACCAGGTGGACAGTCAGTTGGAAGGTAACTCTCGTGGCCAACCCTGCAATGATGAATTGTGGAGCTGACAGAGCTCCCCGTGGTCTGTGCAGAGATCATAGCGTGTTACAGCTTTGCGAAACAAAGGGAGGTGCTGGCGACAAAAGCTTTTGTTGTGGGTCTCATGAGCCTGTGTTTTCTCATTCAGTCAAACTGAATGGTGGGAGGCATGTACAAGGAATTCTGCGTGGATTCGATCCCTTCATGAATCTTGTGGTGGATGAGTCGGTCGAGATGGCGCCTGGTGGACAGCAGAACAATATTGGTATGGTGGTAAGTATTGAGTGTCTCCTCTTCATTTGTATGTGTAACTCAGTTCTTCTCATTTAAGAGTCCTTCAACCCGTTGGTTTGTGGACTTATTGCTGCACTGCCCTGACACATCAGGAACTTAAGGAAAACCTCCAACTCGAAGCCACCCACAGGGTGTTTCAGTGGGTCATTGGAAGCTCAAGTTGGCCTTCAACAGGAACTGACTGTGGTGATCCCAGGGCAGAAAGGATCTAGTAAGCAGCCTGAAAGGGGGGACTGAGGACTTGAAAGATGAAAGCCATGTGATCTTAAACAAACAAGAAGAAATTTGACATGCTATGTTCAGAAATTGACGCAATTAACACGTGTAACTTTTTTCTCGCACCTTTTCTCACTCTTTTTGATCATACTATGATCAAGCATCCCAGAGCACAAACAATAAATATGATCAAAGCCGATCCCGCGTGTTAATCAGCATTGCCGCAAACCCCCCCCCCAAAATAAAAGATGCATAGTTGGTCATAAAATCTGATGTAACTTGCTGCAAAATTACATTTCTTTACTTCCATTGATTTGTCCTTCATGCTACATCTCCAACTGTTTTGTCATGGATTTTCTCAGTGAGGGTCAGTCGCTTACCTCGCTTGGGGCCCATGCTCCCTTGGACTGTGGAAGCCATGCTCCCTCAGGCACAGCACTGCCTTTTGACAAAATAATGAGGTTCACCAAGCCATGACTGCTGCTGGATGTTTGAGATGCCCAATCTTATGTTGTTGCCTTCAGTAGAAATGATGCATGTCAGCTTTTTAATCTCCACTCTCAGCTGCACTGAAGTATTTGTGCCTGCAGTCGCTCTCACCAACGCAGTCAGCAACCTTCTCATTTTCTCAGCTTCAGGACAACTAAGTTCTGACTCCAATACCAAGGTGTGCCCACTCATTGTTGGAACTTCCTTCTGAGTTCTGACAGCACACAGACATCTAAATGGTCTTCACTTCAGTCTTATTTCCCCACACAACATGAGTATAACAGTTAACAATGTGAAGCTTTAAAAACTGCAATTCAATAGGGAGTCCACACTGTCTCCTTCATGGTTTGGACTCCAGTGACCCTAGAACTGTGCTGAATGACCCAAAATAACCCCAGTCCCTATTGCAGAACAGAACTGAACACTCAGCCCTACAGCACAGAGACAGCTCCTTCGGTCCAACCAGTCCATGCTGACCACAATCCCAAACTAAAGAAGTCCCACCTGGCGGCCCCTGACCTAGATCTGTCCAAACCTTTCCTATTGATGCACTTAACCAAATGTCTTCTAAATGTTGTGTTTGTATCTGCATCTGCTACTTCCTTAGGAAGTAATCCCACTCACAAGCTGCCCTCTTTGTGTTTTAAAAAAAAATTTGGCCCTCTGGTGTTTTAAATCTGTCCTCTAACCTGAAAAATGTACTATGAGTCTTGAAATCCCTCATCCTCAGAAAAAGGTAACAGTGATTAACTGTATTGTTCCCTTCATTGTTTTATGAACTTGCCTCTTAACGTCCAATGATAGTGAAAAAAGACCCAGCCTACTCAGTCCAACTCAAACCCTCTTCTCAGCAACATCCTGGTAAATCTCTTCTGAACCCCTTCTAGCTTAATAATATCCTTTCTGTAACTGTGTGACACCATGTCCCCAAAGAGACCCAATGTCCTAGACAATCTCATTATGACTTGGCTAACTCCTGTACACTGAAGACTGAGTAATGACGGCAAGCATATGAAATGCCTTTTCAATCATGATATGTGACGCAAACTTCAAAACGTTCTGTACGACGTTCTTGTACAACATTATCCAAGGTCCGACTATTTATTGCGTAAGCCCGATTTGTATTTGTTGTACTAAAATGCAATACCTCACACAATCCAGATTGAACTCCATCTGCCATTTTATTCAGCCAATTGTCCCATTTGATCAAGATCCCTTTGTCACTCTGCGAAAACCTTCATCACTGTCCACTATGCCACTAATTTTGGTATCGTCTGTGAATTTCCTAAGCACGCCTTCTTTCTTCTCATCCAAAGCATTTATATAAATGACAAACAAAAGAGGACCCCGAACCTATCCCCATACAACACTGGTTTACAGACTTCTAGTCTGAAAAGCAACACTCCACCATTAAGAGGGCCTTTGCTGTCTTTCTGTGAACCAAGTTGTCTATATCCAAGATCAGGTTCTCTTGTTCATGACTAGAACGCAATGTCTTTATTCATCCATTGTTCCTTCATGTTCCCAGCTTTCGCCTTCACTCTAACAGGAACGTGATGCCTCTGAACTCTCATCATCACACTCTCTAATGCCTCTCACCTATCAGACGTGTCTTTTACTTGCAAGTAGTGCTCCAAACACACCAACCAACCCAACCGCCCTATGGCTGAACACTTCAACTCACCCTCCCACTCTGGCAAGGACATGCAGGTCCTGGGCAACCTCTATCACCATTCCCTAACTATCTGGAGGAAGAACACCTAATTTTTCACCTTGGGACCCTCCAACCCTAGGGGATCCATGTGGATTTCACCATTTTCCTCACTCCTCCACCAATATCTCTCTCTCTCTCTCTCTCTCTCTCTCTCTCTCTCTCGCGTGCGCACACACAGCCCTTATCCCAGTCCCAAGCATTGTCACTGCCTTCCTTCCGATCTATTTGCTCCACCCGATTCTTTGACCCCCACATTCATCTTCCCAGGTACTCACCTCCAACCCCCTACCATTTATCTCCTGGCCCACAGAATTTTGAGAAACGTCTTCACTTGTTACAGCAATAATGTATTCCTGAATTAACAACGTCACCCCATCTCCTTTCTTGCCTCCTTTCCTATCCTTCCTATCTCATCTAAAACATGCAACTTTGAACTGTCAATCTCGTCCATCTCTCAGCCAAGTTTCTCTTATAGCTATGATGTCCCAATCCCATCATCTTAAATATGTCCTCAGTTCATCAACCTTAACTATAGGTCCCCTTGCATTCAAATAAATGCAGTTTCATTCTTCAGACTCTGATTCTTTCTTGTCTTTCGTTTCTAATTGATGTGCTCTCTTCACATTCATAACCTTCCCCATCAATCTTTGTATTTACACTGCTCCTTAGAATTCCTCCACTCCCCCTCTCTATTAGAATAAAGATTCCTCTAATGGAATGAGCAAATCTGCCTGTTCAGATATTGATCCCTTTCCAGTTCAGATTAGACCCATCCTTTTTCAACAGATCTTTACTGTCCCAAAATGCATTGTATTTATCCAAAACCTGATTTCCTGAAAACAAAATTTTCAGCCATTGATCTTTTTGTTCCTTCCCTCATTTTAGCAAATGAAGCACAGTTGAACCAGAGTGTACATTGCAGGTTAAATGATCATGATGGTTGAGAATTATTTCATTACTGTGTCCAGTGACAGTGAAAGTGCAGCACTTGTTTTTAAATGCTCATACAACTACTATGGGTAAAACTCAGGAACCGCAGTTAAAATGTCCTTGTTGTTTTGGAAACTGCTGAGGGCTATCCATCTTTCAAAATCTCCAGGCTGTGCTAATGGTGTTGGAGCATGGCTATGTATTCATTTCATGTTTAATAATGAAATCATAGTTGTGCCTTGGCAATTGAATAGAGGTCCCTTGACTTGAGAACCAGGAGCGTGTGTGCATGCACCATAGAATTGAGATTTTTGCAGTTCTTCTTTCTTGCTCTGCTGCCCTGGATCATGATCCTCCTTTGTATTTATGTCTCCTCATCAAACGACATGGCTGTTTTCTGTCGTCGTCGCCTGCTCCTTCAGATCTCTTAGACGATTTCCAAATGGATGAGCAGTTTGCCCTCTGGATCCCTGTATTGTTGACAAGTCCAGCACAGAAAGTTTGAGGAACAGAAGCTTGTTCTTGGTTGGTTGTTCCAGCACAAAAATGTACTTGTTTGGTTTTCTTTCAGTGCACATGTTAATTTTGTTTCCATTCATCCATTAGGTTATTCGTGGGAACAGCATTATTATGCTCGAAGCCTTAGAACGAGTCTAGTGAAGATGGCAGTTATTGCTGAAACCATGGCAGAGATGATCAATCGAGAGAACTGTTCCAAGCTGTTAGTTGTCTTGGGTTTTTCAGATGAAAGGCAATGTGTTCCAAGTTAATATGGAGCGACATAACTCCTTAGTGAATACTAGATGATTTTGGGATCTGAACTACATGCGAAGTGTTTTGTATGAAATGTATTTGTATTCTGCAAGTTGACTATGCTTGAACACTGAATGATCTGTAATAAAACATTTGTAGTTTTTTGAAAATAATTTGTGTGTGTAAAGTATTGGAATGGGAGGTGGTAACAGACCTCCCGACACGTTTGATGGAAATACAGAGGAACCTCGATGATCCGAAGGACACAGGCTGGGAGTATTTTTTGGTTAATTGAACTCCAGATAATCAAATGCCGGATAACTTAGTTTAGCCGAGCATCAGGACATTGTGATCTTGCCGGATAATCCAGTATTTGAATAATCAAGGTTCCTCTGTGTACCAAGTACAAATGCGCATGAATGAAAATCAGCATGTTGCACCTGCCAGCTTCATTCATACTCTTAACATTGTGACTGTGGATGGAAGTTTACTTACTCAGCTGGAAGGTTCTTGTTCAGATTTTTCATCACCATACTCAGTAACATCAGTGAGCCTCTGGTGAAGCACTGTTGTGAGTGACGTGTGTTCTATTTATGTGTTTAGGTTTCCTTGGGTTGGTGATGACACCACCACAGGAACTGAAATTGCCTGTTCTTTTTCCTCAGGGTGGTAAATGCAGTCCAGGTCAATGTGTTTGTTGATAGAATCTGGTTGGAATGTAGTCCCTCTTGGAATTCTGATGCGTGTCTCTGTTTGGCTTGTCCTAGGATGGATGTGATGTCCCACTGCAAGTGGTGTCCTTACTCGTCATTATGTAAAGATAGCAGTGAGAGAGGGTCTTGTCTTTCTGTGGCTAGTTGATGTACGTGTATCCTGGTGGCTAGTTTTCTGCCTGTTTGTCCAATGTAGTGCTTGTTACAGTTCTTGCAAGGTATTTTGTCAATGACATTAGTTTTGCTTGTTGTCTGTATAGAGTATTTCAAGTTCATTGGCTGCTGTTTTTAGTGGGTTTGTGGGCTACCATGATGCCAAGGGGTTTGAGATGTCTGGCAGTCTCCCCTACATCAAAAACATCTTGGAAATGACTGCCAGATCATATTGTTGTGCTCTAAGTACACACTTATGATTACAGGAATTGTCTTCCCTCCCCATCAATGCAATCAAGTTAACAAACTATCAAACTTTCTTTTTCTGAGCATCTGACTGATCAATGAAATGTTGACAGTGAAGGACAAGTGTTGCGGAGGGAACCGTCCCTGTCGATGACTCGAGGAAGGGGAATCTGTTTCTGGTGCCATCCCACTGGAGATGCCAGAAATGGCAGCTAATGATGCTCTGGGTGTGGATGCTGGTAGGATGGTCTGTGAAGACTGAAATGTGGGAGATGAATTGGACCTTGCTGATGGTGCTGTCAACTATGATGCTGTGGAGTCTATGGTTGAAGAAGGAGGTGGATGTTTGAGGCCCTTTTGTCCAAGTTGGCCTCATCAAATCAGATGCAATGAAGACAGAGGGGCTGGGAGAATGGATTAATGTCTTTACTGGAAGCAGGGTGGTCATGGTAACTGTGGGAGTCAATGGGTTTGTAGTAGATACTGGGTGCCAGCCAATCCCCAGAAATTAAAACAGATGTTGAAGAAGGGAAGGTAGCAGTCTGAGATGCCCAAGCTGAAGGTGAGAGCGGGTTGGAAATACTAATCGACTATTTTTGTTAATTATCGTTTCCAACCAAATGGTTACACCTTTATTCAGTCATGTATCTGCCCAACTGTGTTCACACAGCATATATTCCAGGTTAGTGCACATGACTGTTTGCCAATCCTGTTAAACATACACATGCTCCTAAATATCCAATCATCTTGTGTTCATATTTCTGAGCTCTGAGTACACATTCTGGTTACAGGAAATGCATCTTCCCTTCCCCATCAATGCAATCAAGTTAATAAACTACTAAACTTTCTTCTTCTGAGCATCTGATTGATCAATGAACAATTAATGTTGAATTTGCAGACAACCCACTGCAACATTTGAGTTGGTCTGTTGCTCATGTGTTGATAGGTTTGAGTCAAACTTGTCAAGTCATGAGCTAGTTACAGGATTGCCTCAGTCCCTGATGTTGAATATTAAGTTAGAGAACTGCTGGCTGTAGATCCATGTCAGCTGCAGGAGATTGGGGATGGGAGAGTAATGAGGTGACAAGCACAATGCTGCAGATTGTGGAAGTCTGAGAGAAGTGACTAGACATCTTGATGAGTTGAATCAATGAACTGAGGAGTGGCATATGGAGTTGAGGTAAATGTGAGGTGCTGCATTTTGGAAAGGCAAATCAGGGCAGGACTTAGACACTTAATGGTAAGGTCCTGGGGAGTGCGGCTGAACATCGAGACTCTGGAGTGCAGGTTCATAGCTCCTTTGAAAGTGGAGTCTCAGGAAGATAGGATAGTGAAGAAGATGTTTGGTATGCTTTCCTTTATTGATCAGAGCATCGAGTATGGGGATTGGAAGGTCATGTTGTGGGTGTACAGGACACTGGTTAGGCTGTTTTTGGAATCTTGCATGCAGTATTGGTCTCCTTCCTTTCAAGGTGTGAAACTTGAAAGAGTTCAGAAAAGTTTGACAAGGGTGTTGTCAGAATTGGAGGGGCAATGTTTTAATGCAGCGGGTGGTGTGCTTGTGGAATGAGCTGCCAGAGGAAGTGGTGGAGACTGGTACAATGACAGCAATTGAAAAGGCAGCTGGATAGGTATATGAATAAGTAGGGTTTCGAGGGATATGGGCCAAATGCTGGCAAATGGGATCACGTTAGGTTAGGATATCTGGTCAGCATGGACTAGTTGGACCGAAGGGTCTGTTTCCATGCTGTACATCTCTATCACTTCAAATAATTAGCAAGTCAGGTAAGAGATGAAGGGGTAACCTTGTGTGGGTTACCAAGAACGCTGTACATTTCCTGGCAAGAAAAACCTGCTGGGAGGGACCCTTGTGCATTGTTTGTGTTTGATGTGCATTATGTTGGCCACCTGTAGCTTCTCTGGCACATGCTCCTAGTGCGCTGGTGGGAGAGGAGAATGTTGGCAGTCATGGCCATGGGGATGTACAAACTAATCTGGTGAAATGTATGGTTCATACATGGCATGAGAAAGTCGTAGATATAAGTACCTGAATAGAAACGATTTGGGGGATGTGGACCAAATTCAGGCAAATGGAAATAGTTGAGTTTGAGGAAACTTAGTTGGCAGAGACAAATTGGATGGAAGGGTCTGTTTCTGTGTTGTATGACCTTGATGTACTACTTGCTGTCTAATTGTCTATCACCCCGTGTGTTGTTGGATACAGCTTCCAATCATGATCCCTTTTGTGGACTGCTATTTTTCAGGCCAGAATGAGGATCTTCTGTAACCGAGCAGTCAGTCAGTCAGGTGACCTGAAAAATTGCATTTGAGAAGGTGGTGGTTTGACTCTGGCCAGGCCTTGTTTCTGTGTTGCTGTTTGAATATAGTATATTTGAAGTATGACACGTTAACATATAAAGTGTTTTCTGTTAAACAATCTTACCCCGGTTAGCAACCAAACATGCTGCAAGAACAAAGCAGCAATTTGCATTTATGTAGCAACTTTACATAAGGTACTTTACAGGTGCCTTTTGAAGCAAAATTCGAATGCTCAGCGCAGACGCAATGAGCTGAATGGCCATGCTGTGTGGTACTGAATCATTAGCTATCAAAGGCAAGTGACCCAAAAGCTCAGTATGTGACCCAGATTCAAAGTCGAGTTTGCTGTGAGCATGAGTGACTTGTTGTTGAGCTCAGCCTTCAGTGCTGCTGTTCTGGAAACAGCCTGTCAGTGACACCAGGTTTTGTTACATTTTGTTTGCCACTAGTCAACAGGTTTATTTTAACAAATCATCAAGAGCTGAGTTAAAAATATACTCTCCTGTAATGATATTCTGGTAATTCCTCTTCTTGGTGTTAGGAATGACAGTGCAATAAATTTTATTTATTATTGTCTGTGAGCATGCTGAGTAGTGTGTCTCAGAAATCCTCTTGGGGCATCTGTTTCTGATCTGCGTTGAGGGCAGATCAGAGATGGCTCTCCAGGTGACCTCCAGAGTTGAAAGGCTTGTCTTCTGGAGAAAGATTGAGCAGTTTTGGTCTACGCTCATGACATTTTAGACGAATGAGAAGATGTTTCCTCATGGGGCAATCTGGAACAAGTGGGAAAGGCTTTCAGTGAAAGTGTTCAAGATAAAACAGCTGGGGTGACATTACTTCTTTCAAAGGGCCATGAGTTCGTGGAATTCACTACCTCAGAAGGTGATGGACACTGGGCTACAAAAGAAATTTGGGAAATGATCAAATTTAAGATTTTTGTCATCTCAAATGGTGGAGCAGGCTCCTGGGGCCGCAATTTCCTTGTCCTACTCCAAGTTGCATTTCAGTGAGTGTACCTGGGCACTGAAACTAAGCAGTTTGCTGTTGGTAACCCTGAGGGAGGTACAGACTGATGTGCCAACATAATGCAGACCCATCCCCCGCCCTGTATCTCCTTTTGAATGACCACCATACCAAGTGCTGGAGACAATGCACTGGAGGGTCACGTGGATTTTCATACACCCTCACTTCAATAACTTTGCTTGGAAGTTGTGTCTCGTCTGTATTCCACTTCCCATCTCATTTGCGTCCATAGGCTGCCTTTCATTCAAAACCTCGAGATGATTGACTTGTGAAACTGGCTGAATACAGCAGTGAAGTGTGACTGGGTGAGGGATGGTGGTGATACATTTAGTCACTGTTTTCTCCAATCTCTATTGGGTATATTGCAGTGGGGAGGTCTGATGAGAAGTCACCGGAATTGAAATTTTGCTTTCTCTCCACAAATGTTGCCAGCCCTGCTGAGCTTATCCAGCAATGTCTGTTTTTGTTTCCGATTTCCAGCATCTGTTGGAACGGGGATATCTCTGTCCAATGGCCTTTTTAAGGTTCTTTTGAAATCTAAACATTTCAGTCTTGGTGTCACACAACAGACAGAATTTAAAATGATAAAACAGCACAGAGATTGTAAACACAGCTATCATAATGTTGATTTCATGGTTTATGAACTTGTCAGCTCAGTTAGAAACTGGAGTGGCCTGTTACCTGCCCTTTTTCAAAGAGGGGTGTAGTATTGGATGTGAAAGGAAACGACAGAATTTAGAAGTAGCGAATCTTCAATCAACATGCCACTAGATGTCAGTGGACCACCATAAGTTTTAAACTCTGTGGAGCTGATAGTCTCACAGCATAGAAACACATCTTTCAGTTCTAGCAGTGATCATAAACTAGTCTCACTTGTCTATGCTTGGCCCATGGTCCTCTAAATCATTTTTATTCATGTATTTTTCCAGCAAGCAATGCAATCGGTGTTCTAATGCGAGGTGGGTTTTCTCTGTGACTTTTTCCTCTGTTTTCTCCTGGTCTTGAGCATAGGAAGAAATGGCTCACCATGTTGCTAATAGCAGGTGAGCAGGTTGTGATTTGTGTCTGTGAAAGTTTGCAGAGAGCTTCCATGAAGGTTCAGCTTGTGGTAGTTTTCCCACTACGTTTCCAGTGAGTGTTTTCTGTGGTGAGCTGGTGCTGGGACATGACCAGTCGAGGCTGGGACTGTCTCACCTGTGAGGCTGCAGCTCACAGCTTCCAAGTTCCACGTCAGAGACTTGGGCGCATCATTCTTGGCCATCATTGCCAATGTATGGTGGGCGGCGTGCTGCTCTTGAAGCTGCTAGACCACAGTTAGCAGTGTGGTGGGCCGATGCCTTGATCAACACCATGACGCAGGTTTGTGGGATCTGACTGTGCCCAAATTGGCAGCTGTATTTCCTGTATTGCAAGGGAGGCATACTGCCAGGTTTCTTCAATGGACTTTGAAGCGCAAGCAAATTTCTTTGAAAATAGGGTTGGAATGACGCTATCTGCATGTAATTGCGTCAGTTCAGAATCACATATTTGAGGGTTATTGGCTTCTGAGGATAGTACAAAGAAAGTAGCACCAAATGACCAAACTATTTCCTGACTTGTGTGTTAACTGCAGCTCAGATATGTGACCTGAGTGAATCGTTCTTGCAGAGAATGCCTTGTGTGTTCCCAGTGAGAATCCCTGTTCACATGTTTTGTGGTGATCCAGCCCTCTTTGCTGTTGCCAATCTGACTCGATGTTGCCTGCCCTATCTGTGACAGTGTGTGGTATAACTGTTTGCAAAGATAAAAGGTAGCTGCGAAGGAGCAGCGCTCTGAAAGGTAGTGCTTCCAAAATAAACCAGTAGGATATAACCAGGTGTTGATTTTTTTACTTTAAATTTGGTCCATTCCAGTCCAACACGGGCTCCTCCACGTGATGTTTGCAAAGAAAACTTTTGTTTTTTCAGAGATTCCTCCTTTTCAGTGGAACAATTCAATAGCCAGAGCAGAAAGCAGGTGACTTCCTGTGGTATCAGTACCCAGGGGCTTGGTTTAATCGATCAACATTCACATGAGCAAATTGATTGGCAGCAGATGCAATGAGGAAACCAGTGCTGGAGATCTGAAATAAAAACGAGGTGGTGGAGAAATACAGCAAGTGTGGAGCGAGAAAGAGTACATCTTTTAATCCGGTTGGACTCTTGCTCTGACCCAGTGGGACTCCCTGCCTTCAAAACTGACTGGAAATGTAGATTTACAAAACTCATGCGGCCTCCCAAGTAGCATCAGATATTGCTGTTCTCTGTAATTATGCCTAGATTACAAATCAGTGGGGAGGTGAATGCCTGTTCACCCAGACACCCCGGAAGTGTTCAAATCCTGCCATGGCAGATGGTGGAATTTGAATTTAATAAAACTAAAAAATTGATTGTGGAAAAACCCCATCTGGTTGGATGTTTCCTTTAGGGAAGGAAACTGCCATTCTTTGCTGGGCTGGTCTCCACACCCACAGGTTTGAGTTATAAAGAAAGACTGGATAAGCTGGCACTTTTTTTTTCACTGGAGCATAAAAAGTTGAGAGGCCACCTGACACAAATTAATCAAAACAATAACAGGTATGGTTAGAGTTAATGGCAGTTGTCTTTGCCCTAGGATGGGGGCACATTTTTACAGTGAGAGGAGAGAGATTTAAATAAGGTGGGTAAATGTTTTAGCCAGAGGGTGGTTCTGTCCATACATAGAGCAGGCGCGATTTGATTTCAGCATGCACTTGTGTGGGAGGCACCTGCTACTGTGAAATCAGGATGGTCACAGCTTCCGAGAGAGTGGTTTAATTTCCTCCTGCCCACCGTTCATGTGACCCGATACTGACCGTCAGTGGAATAATGTGGATAGTGCTGCTCCCGTCACCAATTAAAACCCAGGGCCGTCATATCTGGCGTCCAAGGTCTCGTGTTGTTGAGCCCATCACTGAGGTGAATATTGTTATTTTGCACTGGAAGCAGTAAAGTACTTTTGATCCCAGTGTAGGAAGATAACTTTGCCTTGTTTAAAACTGAGTGTGATCCAGAAGCAGGTGCAAAGTTCATGCTTTTTTTAGGCCAGGATGTTCACTCACTGCCAGTCTTCGGGGAATTCCTCTTTCTCTCTGAGATACCAAAAGGACGGTATGCAGTCCAGCGAATAAGCAGACCAAACTGTCTTCAGTGAGCCCTTCAGTTTGGCCATCCAGTGAGCTCAGCAAAGGGTGATTCATACCATTTTAAAAACATGAAGGAGAAGCTTCCTGTCAGCCAGGAGGGAGCTAACATGCTCTGGCTCCATTGTCAAGTTGTCTCAGTTTAGCCTCAGACTGGTTGGCTGGTGTGTGACCAGACCACTTTGTTAAAAGTAATTTCTGTCACTCTGTAACTCACTCCTCTGTAAAGGTTATCAGCTTGTCATACACACACCTACTCAGCATCTCGCTGGATTTAATCTTAAAAATACCCTCTCAAAGACTCTCCACATCTCAAACTGTCTTTCTTCAGAAAGACATATCTCTGAGCAGCCTTTTTTTCACCTGCCTTCATAATGTCTGCCTCTGACTTGATATCAGTTTTGTTTTTGACGCTGTCTTGGGAAGTGTTAGGTTAAAGGTGCTACATAAATGCACGTTAAATATAGGTGCATGGTTCCAGAGTTTCTGTTTTACATTTGCCACTCCGATACAAATTGTGTGGGTTCAACAAATACCCATTTAAAACCCTTTGTTGTTAAATATTTGGCCGCTACTTCAGCACCACAGGGAACACACAGCTGACCCAATGCAGCATCTGAATGCAATCTCTTCCCCCACCACCTCTTCAATGTCTTTGCTGATGGGGTGTTGAATTTCTGAACTAGGCTGAGTTTACTGGAGATTGCACAGACTATTGAAGACTGGATTTGGTAAATAAACGGGAAAATGGACAGACTGCAGCACGGTCCAGGTTGTCAAGTTGTTTGTGGCAAGATTAGATTAGATTCCCTAAACAGAGATAATGTGCAGGGATACTGTTTGAAACTCTCAGACTGGCCAAACACACAGCACGTTCTGAAGCGATGGTTTTAATGTTTGAAGCATTTTGAAGGATTTAGCAACATTGGAGTGGGCCACTGAGGTCTGCCATTCAATGATAGCTGATCTGCACGTGCCCTCCAATTCCACTGATACACATTTATTGCCTCCCTTGTCCAAGGTATATCGATTTAACTCTGAGCTGACTGTAAGCAATGACCCAGCCTTGACCTCTCACCGGGCAGGAAAATTCCAAACGCCCACAGTCTCCTGAGAGAAACGGATTCTGACTGGAATAGGAGCTCCCTTAATTTTTAAGCTGCGTCCAATTTCCTCCTCATGCCCACAGTGGGCAGCATCCTGGCATTACCCACCCTGTCAGTTCCCCCGAGGACCTCGCCCACTTCTGCAACCTCACCTCTCGTTTCTCTGAGGGAAAGACCCAAACTGTGCAAGCTTCCTTGAGAAGATACACGTTTCATCCCAGGAGTGAGTCAATTTTTTTCGGAATGTTTTTAATTTGCTCTGCATTTTACTTCGGGTGAGAGATCAGTGAGCAGTTCATGATGAGAGACTGGTCAATGGAATGCAAGTAAAACCTAAGTTAGAGTTGCTATGTTTTACTAATAATTTTTCGGAAACCCATTGGTTGGAAATCATGTGTGTTGGAAGCAATAGAAAGGCCTGGGGATTTGCTCCTGCCACCCCCATCTGAATAATTTACTGCCAGCTGCTGGATTGGGTCTTCTCATATGTGTTGATGTGGTAACTTGTGAACTTGCCTGAGCTGAGGGTGATTGTACTGAGTGTCATTTAAGTTATGAGCTGCTGAGGAAATGTAATTGAACACGGTGCAGGGCACTGGCTGTTGGTTACGAGAGTCCAAAAAGGGGGTGAAGTTTTAGTTGTGTCAACCAAGTTCTGGGGAACATTGCACCGACATAAGGAAGCTTGGTCCCCTTTTTCACTGATATAAATGATTTCAGTTGGGTTAGCCACAGGATGGGCTAACTTCCTGCTGGAGCATATCACAGCGGTGGCATTTGTGATCTACCCAGCACAATAACTCAGTGGTTGGCACTGCTGCCTCTCAGCGTCAGGGACCCGGTTTCGATTGCACCCTCAGGTGACTGTCTCCAGTGCTCCGGTTTCCTCCCACAGTCCAAAGATGTGCAGGTTAGGTGGACTGCCCATCCTGTCCAGGGATGTGCATGGTGGGTTAGCCGTGGGGAATGCGGGGTTACAGGGATAGGATGGGGGGGGGGTAGGTCTGTGTGTGTTGCTCTTCAGAGGGTCAGTGTGGACTCACAGGCTGACTGACCTGTTTGCACTCTGCAGGGTGTCTTTGATTCTGAGTCATTGTTGGAAATCAGCTTTTCTGTTTCGTTGCTTTATTTGGCCTGGGCATTTTTGATGCCATGGGTTGGTGTTTGGAAGTGGAAAACCTTTTCTTTTTGTTTTTTGCTCATGTTACTGAGTAACACATTATTTAAAGCTCAGTTTGTAGATGGGAGCTTATTTAGAGTACTCTCTGAGTGTCCTGATGGTGAATCCTGGAAATGGAACCTTCTGAAAAGGGGGGTGGGGGGGGAATGAACAAATGTTTTTGTAACCCTTCCGATAATAGCTTTTAAAGTGCAGTGATGGTCCAAAACTGATTAATTCTCAATTTGGCTCAGTGCCTTGACAGCAGCCATTTTGTGCACAGGATGATCCCACATGCAGCAAGTGCTGGAGTTGTCCCTGGTGTGAGTCAGAGATTGTTGATAGATGGCTCAGTCAATATGTGTATACACTCGTTTGATTTACTGTTTTCTCGTTTGATGGAGCCATCTCACTTCCTTGTTCATCTTGAGGACCAGCCCCTCTGAAACAACAAAGTCCTGGTGGCTATTAAAAACACATTGTGGTTACATGGATAGAAAACATGAATGAAAGCCACTGAAAAATCCACAATGACTGAGCTTACCGCATGTTTGATACGAGGTAGAAGTAGGCCATTCAACCCATCGATGGTGCTCCCTTATTCAATGAGGTCTGACATTCCAGAGTCCCACTTTGCTGCCTTTTCCCCAGAAGCATTCCCTTCCTGATTAAAAGTGGCTCTTGAATGTACTTAATGAGCCATCCTTGAGTGCCCTGTGTGGTAAACGATGTCATGGATTCACTACCCTGTGAGAGAAGAAATTCCTCTTCATCTCTGCCTTAACTGTGTAACCCCATCGCCAAATGCCTCTGTTTCCCCTTGTGGGGAAGTCTCGGACCAATCTCTCCACACTGAGCCTGTTGAGTTTCCAAAGAACCTTGTATGTTTCAGTAAAGTTTCCTCTCGTGCTTCCAAGCTCCAATGAATACTGGCCTAACCTGCTCAACCTCTCCTCATATGATAGTCCCTCCATCTGTGGGATTAGCCAAGTGCCCCTTTACTGGACTGTCTCTCATGCCAGTCTGTCTTTCCTTGATTAATGGGGCTCATAACTGTTGACACTAATCCAGCCGTGGGCTGACTAATCCAGCCGTGGACCTTGTATAATTTTGGCAAGACTTTCCTGTTTTTGTACCCCATTCCCTTTGAAATCATTCCATTTGCCTTCTCTCTGAGCCATTGAACCTACAGTCAGAGAGTTGTACAGCATTGAAATAACCTTTTGGCTCACCATATTTGTGCTGAGCAACAAGCATCAAATACACTACTCCCATTTACCTCCGATACCGTGCCATTTTAACTTCTCGGCCAGATGAATCTTCAATGTTGTGAGAGTACCTGCCTCCACCACCCTCTGAGGTAGCATGTTCCATATTTCTCCCACCCTCTGAGGTAGCATGTTCCATATTTCTCCCACCCTCTGAGGTTGCACGTTCCATATTTCTCCCACCCTCTGAGGTAGCATGTTCCATATTTCTCCCACCCTCTGAGGTAGCATGTTCCATATTTCTCCCACCCTCTGAGGTAGCATGTTGCATATTTCTCCCACCCTCTGAGGTAGCACGTTCCATATTTCTCCCACCCTCTGAGGTAGCATGTTCCATATTTCTCCCACCCTCTGAGGTAGCACGTTCCATATTTCTCCCACCCTCTGGGTGAGAATATTTTTCCTCCAAACTGGTTATTCGTCATCTTAAACTGATGCCCTTTCACATTTCCCATGGGGAAAAGATTCTCATGTTCAACTCTGTCTGTGTCTCTCATAAGTTTGTACACCTCAGTTGGATCACCCCTCTGCCTCAAGGAAACAAATTCATTCTATCCAGTCTCTCCTCATAAGTGAGACTTTCCATTCCTGACAACATCCTGGTGAATCTCTGCATCCTAGCCCAGGCAATTATGTCCTTCCAATTGTGTGGTGACCACAACTGCCCATGGTATTCCGTCTTGGATGCTAGCTTTTTCTGATTCATATCAAAGATCCCAAATCCCTCTGTACTATTGCTTACTGCATTCTTTCTCCATATAAACAATATTCGGCTCCTTCAGGCTTCCTGCAAAATGTGTATCCTCTCATTTTTCCACATTATATTCCAGCTGTCTGGTTTTTGGCCACTCTCTTAACCTGTCTTCTATCCCTCTGCAGATTCTTTGCATCATTGTCACCACTTTCCCTCCCAGCTTCCTTTGGGTTATCCACAAACCAGGCAAAAAACTCAGACAAGTCATACATTTGTATTGTGTCCCTAGCACTGATCCTTGTGACACACCACTAGTTACAGTTGCCATTTTGAAAATTGCTCCTTTATCCCAACTCTCTATCTTCTATGAATGAGCCAATCCTCGATCCAAGGCCAAAAAAACCCCTCCAATAGTGGGGACTTTTGTGTTAGAAAGTAGTCTTCTGTGCGTTCGCTCATAGAACACCTTTTAGCAACACAAATATATCCCTACTTTGTCTATATCGATTCTGCTTAGGACCACCTCAAGAGGTTTTTAAGTAAATTTGTCAGGCATGATTTCCAATTGAAGAAGGTAATATTGACTGTTTGTATATTATTGCAACTCAAGTGTCTATTTTCTCCCTTTCTTGCCATCATTCCTTGGTTTTTAAAAGTTTCCAGACCCTCTGGTTTGCCACATTGTATGCTTTTTCATTCAATTGATATAATCCTTTACTGTCCTAATTAACAATATAATTGAAATCCTCCTTCCTCACTGAGGTATATCTTCAACATGGATCAAGTCATGACTTATTTCCTTAACTGTCTACCATTGTTCCTCAACCATCTTTTCAGTTAAACTCCTTTTCTAGTCCATTCCCACCAACTCTGTCCTCAAGTTAAGCATGGTTGTGTCTGGCCCAAGTTTCTCACTTTCAAACTGAATGCTAACTGTTACCATGCTGTCACCGTCCCCAGGTGCAAAATAGGCTGCTTGAATCCACGACAGAGAGTTTGAGGAAACTGATGTGAATGCACTATATGAAATCTTCCTCTTGTTTCTTTTGCCAACTTGATTTTACCAATCTGCATGAACGTTAAAATCACCCATGATTGATGTACTGCCTTTTTTTTAAACATATCCTCACTACTCTCTGATCTATTCTCTCTCTGGTAGTATTGATGGAGTTGTAAACTATTCCCACCATAACTTCTTTCCCTTGTTATTAGGTCCACCCATATGGATTCTACATCATCCAGTGCAAGACCGTTTCTTGCGATCATGCTTATTCATTGATGTTCAGTTGAAATTCTTGAATTTGTCAGTTTCCTGTCTTATTTTTGAGTCTTATTGCACTGAAAAATGATGGAATCTATTTCGATTGGCAGATATGTAGGTTATGCTAAGACTCACTTGCACCTTTTATCTTCTGGTTTACCACTGCATTGTTGAGGAGATGGAATACTTGCAGGTTATTGTGTTCTTCACTTGGTGAAAATGTAACGTAAAAGGAGTCAAAATTGCTGTTGTGGTTAGAGAACAGCACCTCAGTCCAATCGCATTTGCTGAAGGAGTTTCTGAGAGCAGCGAATCCCTTTCAGTCAAAGACAGAGATGGCTGAGGAAACTCAGCGGTTCTGCCAGCTTCTGTGGACAGTGGAAAAGTGTAGTACTGGAAAAGCACAGCTGGTCAGGCAGCATCCAAGGAGCGGGAGAGTCAACGTTTTGAGCATCAGCCCTTGATCAGAGCTGCCTGACCGGCTTTGCTTTTCCAGCACCACACTTTTCGACTCTGATCTTCACTTTCTCCAAGCTTCGGTGGAGAGGGAAACAGAGTAACAGAGTTCAGGTTGCCAGTCCATTTCTGAAGAAGGGTCACTGGTCTCGCTACCTCTCTTTCCACAGATGCTGCCAGACTGCTGACTCTTCCCAGCAATTTCTATTTTTGTTTCAGATCTCAAGCATCCACAGTTCTTTGTTATAAGCTGTCTCCGTGTTTAGCTTCAGAGAGATGAGGCACTTGCTGGGGTAGAATGTGCGATGAATGATGTTGTGCTTTATGAAGGATGTGTCTTTGATTACGCCACCGTAACTAATGTTCACATCATTAACGTGCACTGCTTAGAAATCCAACTGCCAGAGATTGATGGATGGTTTGCAATGACTGTGTACTGGAGGGAATAATGGATGATAAATGATGAAGTATCTGGTGGCCCACACTGATTTGAGGATAGATCTGATCAAGTTGCAAAGACGCCAAGCCCGTCATTATGCGGTGCACAACATCCTCTAAATATCACACTTGTGTACAAAGCAAAGCTGTATCGTGAGCTGAGAAACATCGTATGATCTGACGCTGCCTAGTCAGCAGGCACATGACGCCAGATTATCGTTGAGCAGGTTCATTAGAAATCACAGGCTTTCAGAGCAGTGCCCCTTCGAGGGGAGCTCCAATCAGCAGTGCTCCAAAGGCATGTGTTTTCTAATAAACCTGTTGGGCTATAACCTGATGTTGTGTGTCTTGTGACTTTGTCCACCCCAGTCCAACACCAACATTTCCACATCACTCGCGGCAGACTGCAGGAGTTGCTGCTTGCTGCTGTGTGAGGTTGGACTGTCTGTCTGTCTCTCTGTGTCCCGATTAATAAACTTCCCTGAGCTCAAGACTTCCCGCAGCCAATGAAACATGCTTTTGGAAACACACAAGCCATTTGGGTTGCAACACCCTCCCAGTGTTTGGAAGGAAAGTGCAGTGGGATTGCTTTTCCATCCACCCATCCATCCACCCGAAGAGGCTGAGTTTAATGTTCACACCACAGGCAGCACCTCTGACAGTGCAGCACTCACTCCCTCAGCAGTGCATTGGAAGTGGTCAATCAGGATTTTGTTTTCATATCTCTACAGTGTGGCCTTTCCCCGGTGATTCAGGCAGGCTCCCAGTTTACAATTGTTCGATTAGGCCTCCACTGTAGATCGTTCACCTCGGAGCTAATTGTACCTCTCAGTTTGCTGTAAAACAGAAGCTGTCTGTTTATTTTAATGTTGGTGTGAAAGAGAGCAAGTCAGACCACTGATGACACCCGTGTGTGTTCTATCAACTTGAACAAACGCCATGATGGAGCTCCACAGCTGCACACTGTCAATACGGCTGCTTCTTGCATGTGGTTTTGGTGGACATGGGTTATCACAGCTGGGCCACAGAAACACACATCACCACCACCACCCTCTCCCCAAACTTGGCCGAATATCCAGAATCCAGGTGCACTCTGGCAATAAGAGCACTCCCACTGTTCCGTCATCATTTCCATCAACAGGCAGGAGCAGTTACTGTGGTGTTTTGTGTTGAGCGCTGGTGTGAATCCTCCCTGACCAGCTGCAGACAGCCACACAGTTTGCACAGTGGGTTTCTGAAAAGCAACAGTGTTTCCCTAATTGTAATTTCAGTGCCATTTTCATAAGGCGAGGTTGAATTTTGAAAAACAACCATTTTATTCTTGCTTCATTGATTCTAGTTCTTGATCATGCAGCCTCTATGTTACCTGTCATATTTAACTACACAAGATAAAGAGAGTTTTGAAAGGATCTGTCCCCCTGTCACATGAAATTCCATTGGGAAAGTTGTAATAACTGCTTGTTTTGTTGGAAGTGAAAAGTTTTTCATTTCTTGCAGCAGTGAGACAGGCCAGTGTTTTAAAATAAACTTCAGAAACCTGTTCCTGAACGGCAAGTTTTACAACAAACCCTTGGAAAGTTACTAACTTGCACAGCCACCTGTGAGATGTCCCCTTCACTGTTCAGCAGTACTAGAAATTCACAAGTGAAAGGAAGACCTGCACTGCCACAGTGCCCATCCCAACCTTGGGAATATTCCAAAGTGCCTTCACAGTTGAGGCTGGATGGAGAATCTGTACTGATCCTTAAGATCCCCTCCAAAGAAGGGGCCAAATTCGATGGCCAGTGAATGTCATATCATTGTGTCATCTCTCACTGCAGTAATGTGGAACCTTGCAACCCTCTGCGATGTCTGCTGTTACCCCTCCATAACATTGGGATCCCTCGCTCCATTGGCGGCCTGTTTAAGCTCCGGAAATTCCTCCTCAAACCTTTGCGTCTCTCTCCCTCTTCCTTCTGGTGGAACTGTACCAGAAAAGACATTTCTTTGACTGCGGTTTTTAATCACTCATTCTGATGTGACTGAGTGGCACAGTTGGCCTGTTAACAGCTCATTTGAGCACCCAGGGATAGTTTACTAAGTTGCAAGAGCACATTTCTAAGTGGACCTATTGCAGAATGATCAATGACAGTATTATTTGGAAGCAATTGTTATTGCAAATCATTCTTGAAAATAGTGAAGCAGTGTTTAAGAGATTATGGTTTGTGCAGACACTTATCTACAGGAGGCAGGAGGCTGATCATCCATTTCACTGTCATGGTCTAATTAATAATCCCAAATTATCCTTGGAATGAAAACCTGGCAGAAATTGACTAGACAGCTATGTGTCTTTGAAAAGATGTTCATTTATATCCTCTTTCTTTTAGAAAGGTTGGAATTAGGAAGGTGAGTGTCTGCTGGAAGACTTGGCAAATTGAATACTTCTAACAACACATTGTGTACCGAAACATCTTTCAAACTACCAATGAAAACATCTCTGCAAGTCAATGCGATGGTGTTGAGAGCTGTTTCTTAGTGCCGTGTGTTTTTCCTCTTTGCAAAATTAATTTCTGTTTAACTCACACTTGAACAGGTTTCCTGTGTTTGGTGTGTTCTGTGTTCGGAGATGGGCTGTTCGTGCCACTTATAGACAGAGGTGTCACATTGGAGATTGGAAGCCAGAGAAAATGGGTCACATTTGACAGGGACATTGAATTTGATGTCTCATTAGTTGGGGAAAGACCCAGATGCCTGGTGGCGTTCTCTTCAAAGGGCTGAGCATCGATTGGATTAGGTCTTGGGTGTTGCAGTGCTGGGTATTGGCAAGAACAGATGGCTGATATGTCTAATAAGCATTCCCTTTGGACAGAACAAACCACATGGGAGTCCTGTGCTTTAACCTCCGATATGGGCTGTGCCACAAAATTAGGGCATTCGAATTTCAAAAGAGGTTGGACAGCAGGAGCTGCTGCTGCAGCGTCCAGTGTTGTGCTAGCCTTATTGCTGAGGCTGTGTTTAACCCCGTTTACCAGCTTCTTGTGTTCATTCAGTCTGACACTGGTGGTTTGTTCTTTTCTAAAACTACAGGCTGGGCAAATCCGATCCAGACAGACCAACTCTCAATCTGCAAATTCATATTCTTGCATCTGAGTGACGAGCAGGAGGAATACACTGCTACCTAATGAAATATTATCATGTATTTCATAAAAAGTGCTCTGACAATTGATGTCAAACAGCTGAAACATTTTTTTTTTAAAAACGCTGGATCGTAGCAGGTCTGTTAGCAGCTCTGGCGAGAACAGACAGATTTGTGACCATTCATTAGAACTGGGATCAAGGAAACCTCACTGCAGTTTTCACTCGGTTTCTCTCCTGACAGATGCTGCCAGACCTGCTGAGTTCCTCCAGCCCTTAATCTTTTAATTTCAGATCTCTGGTCATCTGCAACAACTTGTGTTTGTCTCTGGGCTTGAACTCAATTGCTCAGTTGTCACAAAATCCTTAACCCATCAAATCCTTGAAGGGTTAAAGCAATATACTGCATGTGCTGGAGATCAGAATTGAAATAAATCAGCCAGTGTTGGAGGAACTCAGTAGGTCTGGCAGCACCTGTGGAGAGAGAAACAACTCGTCCTTTGAATGCTCTGTGACTCCTCTTTGGAATGATGAACACGTGAAGGGCCTGTTCTGCACTGTATTGTTCTAGGTAACCACGATCCTCCCCGAGAACCTGTATATCCTGAATTTGTGTGTTCAGGTAATTACTGCACCCCTCACTGTTCTTTTGGACTCTAATCATTTGAGCTTGAGAGATAGCCAGAGGAAGTATTAAGCTGAGCTGCTCAGGGCACAATTCATTGAAACACCTCGGGGAGAGTTAGTCAGTGGGTGTCAGAAAATACAAAGACTGAGTGCGAAAGATGTGAATAAACAGGGCATTTGTAATCAAAATATGGCAGTGGTTTACAAAGAAACCCACTGTGCAAACTGTGTGGCTGTCTGCAGCTGGTCAGGGAGGATTCACACCAGCGTTCAACACAAAACACCACAGTAACTGCTCCTGCCTGTTGATGGAAATGATGACGGAACAGTGGGAGTGCTCTTATTGTCAGAGTGCACCTGGATTCTGGATATTTTCGGCCAGGTTTGGGGAGGGGGTGGTGGTGGTGATGTGTGTCCCTGTGTTTCTGTGGCCCAGCTGTGATAACCCATGTTCACCCAAAACCATGGGCAAGATGCAGCCGTATTGACAGTGTGCAGCTGGGGAGCTCCATCATGGCAAGAAACTAAAGTCTCTGTTCTGTCACAGTAAGGGGTTAATCCACCAGCAGAACTGGGCAACAGAGAGAGTTTCTCCAAGGATTCCAATGGGTGTCTTTTCTGGCTTTTCCTCAGGCTAATGTGTTGCTTCCCTCTTGACCCAATAATGGTTGAATTGTACTCGGAAGTCCGCAGAGACTGGCAAATCAAATTGAGATCCCATCATTTCATCATACTGATAGTCGTTTGCATTATTATAGCACCTTCCACACTTTCAGATGCTCCATGGTACTTTGCAGGCAACAAAATTTCACACTGAACAACAGAGGGAGAAATTAGGACTGGTGAGAAAAAGCTTGCTGACAGAGTTAGGTTTGAATGATTTAAGGCGTAACAAGGGGGAGGGGATGGAGAAGTTGTGAGGTTTGAGGAGGGACTCCTAGACCTTGGGGTCCTTGGGTAGTTTCGGTCAGGGCTGGCCAGTGGTGGAGTGATGGCAGATGCTCAAGAGAGTGAAATCTGTGAGGAGCTCTGAGATCTCTGATGAAGTGACCACGGCAGGGGTGGGGAGAGGTGCAAGGAGGTTTGGAGAACAAGCATGTGGAGGAATTGATGATTGAGCAGGCCTAGTACTTGGCTCATTCTGTCAACCACACTCAACAGGAACATTTCTACTTTCAAGACATCCTTGCTGGAGCTTAGCTTTGTGCAGCTCTATGCCTAAGCAGGCTGTGTTCTATGTGACCTTGTTTGCAAACAAAGCTTTTCACTGTACTTAGGTACATGTAGCTACAATAATTCAAATCAAATTAAGTCAGGAGTTGGCCATCCAGCCCATTGAACCTGCTGTGGCATCAAGAGAAGGGTCGCTGATTATCCACTTGGGGGGCCTTTGCTGTTTCCTTATGAAAGATGCACATTGTGTTTGAAAAGATGGAAGGGACAACACAGTGAGGATCAGGTGTGTTTGTAACTTCCTGATGATACAGTGAGATAAAATCAAATGCAAATATGCTGGAACAAGAGGGAAACCACCACATCAAGTTTATCAACCAATTTATTGCAAAGATTCCAGTTAACACGGTAAATATCACCATCGTTTCCAACAATTTCACAGCATTGGTCTTTGTTCTGGAGAGAAAGTGTACGCCAAATACTTTCCAGGCAATCGTAGTAGTAAGCAAAGCAGAAACAACCTGTATGTCTGTTTCCATATCTGTTGTCACCCTGGGCTGTCTAGCTAATGCAGACAGGCAGCTGGGAATACAGGTCTTTGAGGGTAAAGAGCCCCTGGCCACATCTTCACAGTTTATATCCCGGGATGGAAAAATCAAATTCAGGCAGCCTCTTTGCACAATTCTCTGAGGTTCTGTTTTGCAGCATTTGACACTTTTTCCTTGAGATTATCATAATCACAAAGCACAGAAAAACCCAAAATGTCTGCGATAGCTTTTTGAAAGGCAATTGTGCCCAGTTTCCCGCAGAATATCACAGTGATAAGTAGGACAAGACACTTTGATGTGTTGACCTTTGTTCTGTTGCTTAGAAAAGCACTGCTGGTTGGCAGATTATATGTCAGTTATGTTACTGAGTTCCACTTCAAATCCAAGTGAGGTGAGTCAGGTTGCAATGCTGATCCCAGTGTAGTCCGAGTTACTGAGGTAGAACAGAACGGCATAGAAAGGTGGGTGGATGTTCATTGCTGAAGATGATCGTGCAACAGCATCACTGTGTGTGTTCAATGGTGAGGTCTGGTCAGCTCCAACTCAAAGGCACACTGCAAGATATGGCAAGGGGACATTTGGGATACCTTTCTGTTTAAACCAGGGAGGACAGACCAGGTTTTAGTTTCTGAGGAAGGACATGTACAAAATGTTGACAGGCTTCCTTCCACCCGCACCCCCCCCCCACCCCCCCCACCCCCCCACCCCCCCAACCCTCCCACTTTACACTTGACTGGCCCTAATTCTGAAACCAACTTGGAGTGAGATTGCTGGATACATTAAGCATCACTGAGTGCTGCCCAGAACTCAGTCACTGACTCTGTCACAGTGATTCACCCGGTGAAACCCTGATCCCAGCTGCAGGGATATAGAGATAGATGCAGCTTTCAGCAGGGAGTCACACTGTGCTGGCCTCATAACATTCCAGCCATGACCATAACATTCCAGACATAGCTGAAAGATGGACAGGTTGGCAGCTCAGTGTACCTGCTTGTAGGGTCTTCATGATAGGTTGGGAGCAGGATAGAAGAGGAGTGATCAAGCAGTCGGCTATAGCACTGAGGTAGGATGAAATCTTGGAAGGATTGTCAAATAGGTTGAAGTAAAAATTGCAAAACGGCAAATAGTCTGGTGGGCGTGTACTATAGGCCCCAACACAGTCAGAGAAAGATAGAAGAATCAAACTGCATAAAAGTATACGGCTAACAAGGCAGCAGTGGTAGTACAGGATTTTAACTGACCAAGTATTAACAAGGACATTTGTATGCAAGGTAGGACCATGGGGCTAATTGGTATGTGTCAATCCACAGTGCAAAAGGACATCACAGAAATAGACATCAGCAAGCATGACTATGAAATACTGGAAAAATTAACGTAGTGGGAGAGAGGAGGTTTGGAAGGGTTTAGCAGCGTTAACACAGGAGAAATCTGCAAACCCTGACGAGATGTCCATCAGGCTGTTGAGAGAGGGACGATCAGGAACCCTGATAATAATTTCCACATCCTCCCTCTGACCACAGGTAAGGCCCCAGATGACTGCAGAACTGCTCGTGTTGTTCCATGATGAAAATAGAGAGGAAGGGATACAGCAGGGAAATACAGGCCGGTCAGTGGGGGAGAGGTTACCCGATTTGACTTCTGAGGGACAGAATAAATGGACACTTGGAAGGACACAGATTCATCAGGAACAATCAGCATGGATTTGCGAAGGGAAGGTTGAATTTGACAAACGTGAACAGTTTTTGCGGATGTAACCAGGACTGGTGATGAGCTGGGTGATTTTGGTGTAGTCGTGATGGACTTCAGCAAAGTTTGAGATAAGGTCCCACATGCCAAACTGGTCAAGCAATGAAAAGCCCCTGGGATCCAAGGCACAGAGACATGCTGCATCCAAGATTGGCTGAGAGGCAGGAAGTAAAGGGTGATGGTGGACACATGTTTCTGTGACTAGAAGTCAGTTTCCAGTGGGGTTCCACTGGGGACAATGTTGGGCTCTTGCTGTTTGTAATTTGCATCACTGACTGGGACTTAAACAAAAGGAAAATGATCAAGAAGTGTAGTGGTGACCAGCAGGGGTGGTAAACAGAGAGGAGATGGCTGGAAATTGCAGGAGGATATCAACCGACTGGAACATGGAAAAATGTGAGGTCATTCAACTAGGAATGGCTGACAAGGCAAGGGGAGGACTCTACTGTGAATGTTAGGGCCCTGGAATGTACTAATGATCAGAGGGAGCTGAAGGTAGCGGGGCAGGTAGATAAGGTCATATATAAGGCATGTTTGAATTCTGCATTTGATAGCTGAGACATAGAATATGAGAGCAGGGAGGCAATACTGGAATTGTACAAAATAGTGGTTTGGCCTCACCAGGAGATGTGTGCGCAGTTCGAATCACCACATTACTGGAAGAAAAAAAATTGCAAGAAAGTGAATGCAGAGGAAATTTACCAGGACGTTGCCTGAGCTGGAGTGTGAACTCGACTGAGTTTGTTTTCCATGGGGTCATGGAAGTTCAGAGGGGATGTTAGAGAGATGGTATATAAGGTTAGGAGGGGCACAGATAAGCATGAGTGACCAGAGAGTCTGGATTGTGATGGTAGGGGATTAAGAGGAGAGCTGAGAAACTGTTTTCACCAGACATTGGTGGGGACTCTCAAATGTATTGCCTAAAAGCTTGGCTCAGTCCGAAACTCTGTCATTTGGATAATTTTAAATATTTATTTGTGTTGACCAGTGAGTACCTCCTATTGTTCTGTCCATGTCGAAGGGTCTCCCAAATTTCCCTTGCTCGCACCCATTACTTGGGAGTGTGCCCCCGAGCTCTGGGCTGTAGTTTTGTTGAGCTCTTGCAGTATCAGTTTGTAATGAAACTGTCTGCACCCTTTCCAGAGGACCATCTGCCTGTGAGGTCAATAGGTGAACTCAAGCTTGGTTATCTCTGGATTCTGACAATTCACGGATCATCTCAGGAGTTAATCGACTTGAGAAAGAGGGAATGTTTAGGAGTAAGTGAGGACAGCAGATGCTGGAGATCAGAGTCGAGAGTGTGGTGCTGGAAAAGCACAGCAGGTCAGGCAGCATCCGAGGAGCAGGAGAACTGACGTTTTGGGCATAAGCCCTTCATCGGGAAGGGCTTATTCCTGAAAAGAGGGAATGTTCCCTGGCTCGGGGGGGAACCCAGAAGAAAGGAATACCAAATTAAAACTCAAGCCAGGCCTTTGGGGGGAAGGGTGTGAAAACATTTCCTCACCCCATGGGCAGTGGGAAGATAGAAATCTCATCCACCCCACCTTCAAAATAAAAAACTTGCAGGCCAATTGAAAATTTCAACACTGAGATTGCTCACTTCTTGTTCAGTAAAATTATGGATGTTAAAGCCAAGGTAGGTAGATGAAATGAAAACAGAATTTGGATAAAACTCTCCATACACCATGAAACAGACACGGTGGCCTGAATGACCTGCTTTGTTACTGGCTGTTCCAGAAATGGACCTTTTCCCTGGCATCTGGGCTTCAGTAACGGAGGTGATTTAAATGATTGGAATATTGACAGTGCTCTGTGTGTATACGTTGTGGATGAAGGATGAAAGTGTAACCTTCATTTGCCATTTAAAGATCAGTTGTAGTATTGGCCAGGCTTCTCTAATGCCAATCAGATCTTGGTTTCCGCTTGTTAAAGCAGTCCCAAAGAAAGATTATACCTGAAATGTTGACTTCTGCACCTCCTAATGCTGCCTGGCTTACTGTGTTCTTCCAGCCTGTTGACCTTGGATTCCAGCACATGCAGTTTTGTCTGAAAAGATGGATGCTGATGACGGGCAGGGAGACTGGGCAAAGAATTGAGGCCAGTTATGTTTCATGAAAATGGAGAATACTCATACTTCATTCCCTGGCCATCCAAGTTGGTCGTCACTTGCTGCTGACCTGCTATGAGGAATTGTTGATCTTTTATTCTGAAAGGCTGTGCTGTTTTGGTCAGCCTTTTCCCTCTTCACCAGCCTTTCAGTGACCCCACCGTTGTCATGTCACCTTCAGAGAATGTGTTGTGCAGAAGCAGCTAACCAGGAATGGTGAGTGACTATCGAATTGAGCGTTGAGAGCTCGCTGTAAACAGGTGAAGGCAGCTTAGCAGCAACCTCAGTCAGTAGTCTCCCACCTTCACAATGACACGTGTCTGTAAACGTTGAGAGAGTGCATTGTGAGGCAGTCATTCTGAAGTCAGCTCAACTGAAGTCAAGTCATATGGCTTCACAGTGTGGAAATTTCTGACCGTGAGCTGGATGAACCCTCCGATCCACTCAAACAGTGGTCAAACCTGAGCCAAGCAGCAAGATTTCTTACACTTGTTACAGGGCAGTGGCGACAATCTCCTGGTAGTGAATGTCAGTGCTCTGCTTTTCACTGCCCCTAAGATTGCTCACCTTCAGCTCAGTGGAAAGCTGTTGGATGACTGTCTGCAGGCTCTGGTTCTGATGCAGCACCTCGGTGTAACTCTGCTGGAGCTGTTTCTGATACTCAATCACTTGTTGCTTCTCCAGTTGCCACACGAGGCGCTCCTGGCGAAAGTTGCAGGAGAGCTCCCAGTTGGATTTCTTCTCCTGCTCCAGCTGGGCCTGTAAGCTTGCCAGCTCCCCTCGCAGAGCCACAGAGTCTTGCTCAGGCTTGCGTAGGGCCAGCTCCCTGCAGCCGCTGTGGCAGGCAGTGGGATCAGCCTGTGCAGCGTGGATGTCCAGCTCTTTGCAGCCGGCCAGCCTGTGCTTCAGCTGCAGGATCTGGCCGTCCTGCAGGCCCACCTTTTCCCTCAGCAGGTCAGCTGCGTTCTTCATACGCTGCCTCTCGTTTTCGCACACCTCGAGCTCTCTGTCCCTGGCTTGCAGGCGGTTCTGCAGCTCCTCCACTGCCTGCTCTCGAGCAGATAGCTTCCCTTTGGCTTCTCTCAGCTGGCTCTTCAATGACAAGAGCTCACTGCTCTTCTGCATCAACTCAGCCTGCGAGTCTTTCAGCTGCTGTTTCAGCAGTGAGATCTCCCCTGACTTCTGGCAAACCTGAAACAGCAATGTTGCAAAAGCCGCTGTCAGTGCAGTGCATTATTCACATGGAACACCAACAAAGCCTCCATTTATTCTGTCTCTTCTGATGGAAGGAAACACCATGATAGACAAGAACATGGTCAAAAGGCTCGTATCCAAATCAATATCTTCAAGCAGGAGACGGCGGGGGGGGGGGGGGGGGGGACTTTGGGGGAAACAGTGAAAATAGCACACTCCTGGGTGGAAATGGAGAAGTCTTTGGAGCCCTCCCACCAAATGGAAGCTCAGTACAAGTGCTAAGAAAGATTGGCTCTGCCTGCTGACAATATCACAGCAACAAACTCGAATCCAGATAATGTATTTCACAGCAATAGGAAACATATCACTGTGGTTCCTCCAATTCCAAATCTCCCATTCTTCTCACAAGCAACTCAAACCATTTTGTTACAAAGCAGCTTTACATTTAATGTTGCTTGAAGGATTTTAATACCCCTTTCCCCAACTCCTGCAAACATAGTTCAAGGTCTGTGAAAATGCCTGGACTGGTTTCTTTAAAATGCTTTAACAAGATTTCCTTGCAATCACATAATGAGGGATAACTGCTTCCTTGTCTGGTGAGGAGAATATTTTGTTTGGTTTAGATACTGTTTAATTGGTCATCGGAAAAATATTCCTTTTATGATGTGACCTGTGGAGTCAGTGGGCTGAGAGAAACAGTGAATTGCTCGATCCTCCATCAGAACAAAACAAACTCTCATGTCACTGCCTTGTTTTTCTGAACAATGAGCAGCTTGGAGAGGTTTTTATTGAGGTAAAAACAATGACTTGCAGATGCTGGAAACCAGATTCTGGATTAGTGGTGCTGGAAGAGCACAGCAGTTCAGGCAGCATCCAAGGAGCTTCGAAATCGACGTTTCGGGCAAAAGCCCTTCATCAGGAATAAAGGCAGTGAGCCTGAAGCATGGAGAGATAAGCTAGAGGAGGGTGGGGGTGGGGAGAAAGTAGCATAGAGTACAACGGGTGAGTGGGGGAGGGGATGAAGGTGATAGGTCAGGGAGGAGAGGGTGGAGTGGATAGGTGGAAAAGGAGATAGGCAGGTAGGACAAGTCCAGACAAGTCATGGGGACAGTTACTGAGCTGGAAGTTTAGAACGTGGGTGAGGTGGGGGAAGGGGAAATGAGGAAACTGTTGAAGTCCACATTGATGCCCTGGGGTTGAAGTGTTCCGAGGCGGAAGATGAGGTGTTCTTCCTCCAGGCGTCTGGTGGTGAGGGAGCGGCGGTGAAGGAGGCCCAGGACCTCCATGTCATCAGCAGAGTGGGCGGGGGAGTTGAAATGTTGGGTCACAGGGCGGTGTGGTTCATTGGTGCGGGTGTCCCGGAGATGTTCCCTAAAGCACTCTGCTAGAAGGCGTCCAGTCTCCCCAATGTAGAGGAGACCACATCGGGAGCAACGGATACAATAAATGATCTTAGTGGATGTGCAGGTAAAACTTTGATAGATGTGGAAGGCTCCTTTAGGGCCTTGGATAGAGGTGAGGGAGGAGGTGTGGGCACAGGTTTTACAGTTCCTGCAGTGGCAGGGGAAAGTGCCAGGATGGGAGGGTGGGTTGTTTGGGGGGATGGACCTGACCAGGTAGTCACGGAGGGAACGGTCTTTGCGGAAGGCGGAATGGGGTGGGGAGGGAAACATATCCCTGGTGGTGGGGTCTGTTTGGAGGTGGAGGAAATGTCGGCGGATGATTTGGTTTATGCGAAGGTTGGTAGGGTTGAAGGTGAGCACCAGGGGTGTTCTGTCCTTGTTACGGTTGGAGGGGTGGGGTCTGAGGGCGGAGGTGCGGGATGTGGACGAGATACGTTGGAGGGCATCTTTAACCACGTGGGAAGGGAAATTGCGGTCTCTAAAGAAGGAGGCCATCTGGTGTGTTCTGTGGTGGAACTGGTCCTCCTGGGAGCAGATCCGGCGGAGGCGGAGGAATTGGGAATACGGGATGGCATTTTTGCAAGAGGTAGGGTAAGAAGAGGTGTAATCCAGGTAGCTGTGGGAATCGGTGGGTTTGTAAAAAATGTCAGTGTTGAGTTGGTCGTCATTAATGGAGATGGAGAGGTCCAGGAAGGGGAGGGAGGTGTCAGAGATGGTCCAGGTAAATTTAAGGTCAGGGTGGAATGTGTTGGTGAAGTTGATGAATTGCTCAACCTCCTCGCGGGAGCATGAAGTGGCACCAATGCAGTCATCAATGTAGCGGAGGGAGAGGTGGGGAGTGGTGCCAGTGTAATTACGGAAGATCAACTGCTCTATGTAGCCAACAAAGAGACAGGCATAGCTGGGGCCCATACATGTGCCCATGGCTACCCCTTTGGTCTGGAGGAAGTGGGAGAATTTCAAAGGAGAAATTGTTAAGGGGGAGGACCAGTTCAGTCAAACGAATGAGAGTGTCGGTGGAAGGGTACTGTTGGGGACATCTGGAGAAGAAAAAACGGAGGGCTTGGAAACCCTGGTCATGGTGGATGGAGGTGTAGAGGGATTGGATATCCATGGTGAAGATGAGGCGTTGGGGGTTGGGGAAACGGAAGTCTTGGAGGAGGTGGAGGGCGTGAGTGGTGTCTCGAACGTACGTGGGGAGTTCTTGGACGAGGGGGGATAGGACAGTGTCGAGGTAGGTAGAGATGAGTTCAGTGGGGCAGGAGCATGCTGAGACAATGGGTCGGCCAGGGTGGTCAGGCTTGTGGATCTTGGGAAGGAGGTAGAACCGGGCAGTGCGGGGTTCCCGGACTATGAGGTTGGAAGCTGTGGGTGGGAGATCTCCTGAGGTGATGAGGTTCTGTATCATCTGGGAGATGATGGTTTGGTGATGGGAGGTGGGGTCATGGTCGAGGGGGCAGTAGGAAGAGGTGTCCTCGAGTTGACGTTTGGCTTCAGCGGTGTAGAGGTCAGTGCGCCAGACTACCTTTGCGCCCCCTTTATCTGCTGGCTTGATGGTGAGGTTGGGATTGGAGCAGAGGGATTGGAGGGCTGCGCGTTGTGAGGGTGAGAGGTTGGAGTGGGGGAGGGAGGTCGACAGGTTGAGGCGGTTAATGTCCCGGCGGCAGTTGGAAATGAAGAGGTTGAGGGCAGGTAATAAGCCAGTGCGGGGTGTCCAGGTGGATGCAGTGTGTTGGAGGTGGGCGAAGGGGTCCTCGGAAGGTGGGCGGGAGTCCTGATTGTGAAAGTAAGCTCGGAGGCGGAGGCGACGGAAGAATTGTTCGACATCACGGCGTGTATTAAATTCATTGATGCGTGGATGGAGGGGGATGAAGGTGAGTCCTTTGCTGAGGACTGATGGTTCATCCTCAGTGAGGGGGAGGACAGGGGGAATGGTGAAAACTCGGCAGGGCTGGGAGCTGGGATCTGGTGTGGGTGTAGAGCTGGGAGTGGGGGCGGAACCTGTACCTGGAGTGGGTGTGATGGTGGGGGGAATGGGGGTGGAGTCATGAGCAGGGGTAGTGTTCCCTTTGGGGTTCTGGGGGGTGGGGATAGTGACAGTAGGGTCTGTGGGGGGCATGTCAGCAGAATGCAGGTGTGTGGCGCTGGTGGGGGTGGAAGTGGTGGTGACCACAGCAGTAGGGGTGGCGGAAGTCACTGAGCATGTGGCATCAGCGATGATGTGAAGGGCAGAAGTGATGTCAGGTGTGATGCATGAGGAATTGTGAGGGGTGGAAGTGGTTGTGGGAGTGGCCATGATGGGGGCGGAAGTGACATCATCAATCAGCATGGGGGTGGCAGCTGCATCAGCCACATGGCTAATGGCGGAATAGATTCCGAGGCCAGGGGAATCTTCTGGAATGTTTGAGGAGCCCTGGTTATGGAGGTGGGTGGATAAAAGTTTGTTGTACTTACAGTTTTTGATGTTTGAGATGGAATTGAAATACTGTTTGTTGAGTGTATGAATTCTCCTGAGGATGTAGTACAGAGTGGGTCCTTTGCAATTCTGAGAGACTGTGGCCCTCAGCTGAGGCAGGGATGACTGGAGGGAGGTTAGGTGACGGCGCATTGCTGCAAGCGTGGAGCGGAGGATCTTGAAGGGGAACTGTTGCTGGTGTTTTTGAATCTATAGTCTGTACTGTTTGTCCTGTTCGGGTCCGAACTCTGCTGGTTTAACGGTGGTCCGGAGTCCGTGTGGGATGAGTTGGTTACGGAGGCAGGCACTGAGGTAGCGAATGTGGCTGGGGTAGCGAGTTTGTTTCATGACATGGTTGAAGAGCTTCAGGGCAGAGGAAATGACCTGGGAGTTGCAGTGGGAGAGGGAGTCCCTGAGATTCTTGTAGAGCGAGGAGGGAAACTTCTTTAAGGCAGGCATCCTTGCAAGAGGATTCGCAGTAGGGTTAAAATCAAAGAGGTAAAAACAACCAGACGCCTGGAGGAAGATGCCTCATCTTCCGCCTCGGAACACTTCAACCCCAGGGCATCAATGTGGACTTCAACAGTTTCCTCATTTCCCCTTCCCCCACCTCACCCTCGTTCTAAACTTCCAGCTCAGTAACTGTCCCCATGACTTGTTCGGACTTGTCCTACCTGCCTATCTCCTTTTCCACCTATCCACTCCACCCTCTCCTCCTTGACCTATCACCTTCATCCCCTCCCACACTCACCCATTGTACTCTATGCTACTTTCTCCCCACCCCCACCCTCCTCTAGCTTATCTCTCCACGCTTTAGGCTCACTGCCTTTATTCCTGATGAAGGGCTTTTGCCCGAAACGTCGATTTCGAAGCTACTTGGATGCTGCCTGAACTGCTGTGCTCTTCCAGCACCACTAATCCAGAGGTTTTTATTGAGTTGGAGGCAAGCCTCCTAAGAACGAGCTTCCCAGCTGATCTGTCCAAGTTCAGAAGAGAAAATCCTCTCCATCAATTCAGGGTGAAAGCACTTGATTCTTTTCATAGAACATTTCAAGATTTTATTTCCTGAGCAACTCTGCCTGCAAGACTTGAGAGACAATTGGTGACTTCACAACACGATGATGATGTCTAAACGATGTTTGGATAAGTACTGGAGAGGAAATGTTTGGAGGGGTATGGGCCAGGAGCAGGCAGTGGGACGAGTTGAGTTTGGGATTATGGTCAGCATGGACTGGTTGGACCGAAGGGTCTGTTTCTGTGCTGTCTGACTGTATGCCAAGACTGTACATCAAGAGGAACAGATTCCAATGCATCCTACACTTCAACCTTTTGCATTTAAGAATAATTCAATGTTTTATTTCAGGCCAACACCAGCAGGTAAATCTGTTTATTGTTTCTCTTTGCTGAAGAAGTTTGTGTGTGTGTGTGTGTGTATTCTGTCCTGTCTGTCTGTCTGTCTGTCTTGGGGATATTTATAGAGATGAGAATTAATACCTTCATATGACTGACTGTGTATATTAACTAACTTGTACATCTTTGTCGGAGAAGTTTTGTGTTGACATCAGAGACTTGGTAATAGATCTTGTTATTTCAAACCTGGTTTCACCTGAGGTTTTAATCGGTCATCTTGGTAACAGGAAAAGCATTTTTATTTTACAATGTGACCTATGGAGTAGTGGGACTAGAGAGACTGTATACATCTCAAACCTCAGTCTAAAAAAGCACACTCTCAAGTGACTGTGTCAAAAACTAAACTGGGTGAGTTTGAACTGACAATATTCAGTCCTGCTTGAAACACGAGAGAGACAGTAAAGCACTTAAATAGTCTCAAGTGCAGATATATGTAAGAGTGTCAAGTGTGTGGACAGTGTTTTAGCCATTTATAGAGCCGTGTTTTACCTGACAGTGATGTGAAAGAGCTTGCCACTAAATTCCAATGATGCTTTCCAATTTGTTTATTCTGCTGAAGAGAATTTTCAAGAGAATTCTTGAGTTTGAAATGTACTCAACACACAAGGTCCCTGTCTCTCAGAAGAGAGAACGTAATCAAGATTGGGACAACAATAAATGTCCTCAGAATTGTTGTGGCTTTCCCTCTCCGGTCAGTCTGAGACTCTGTTACAGTCGCTGTAATATTGTAGCCTTCCTAGCATTGTGAATACTGGTGTACCTTTTGATCAAGAGTGGAAGGGTGATTGAGGAACAAAGTAGGCTTGTTACAAACTGTACAGAGCCACCGCTGGAGTACTGTGTGCAGGTATGGTCTCCTTCATTAAGGAAGGCCACATTACCAGTTCAATTGGCTGTTTCCTAAAAGGAAGCCATTATTTTATTGGGGGAAGGATTGACTAGGTTGGACTGATACTCCTTGGACTGAGAGGTGATCTCATTGAAACTTCACACTTTCTGAGGAGACTTGACAGGGTGGATACCAAGAGGATGTTTCCCCTTGGGGGAGAGTTTAAACTAAGAAGCACTGTTTACAGACAGGGATGAGGAGGATTTGTTTTCTCTCAGAGGATTATGAGTCTTTTCCCCAGAGAGAGCTGGAAGTTGGGTCATTGAATATATTCAAGACTGAGTTTGAGACATTTTCAGTTGAAAGGAGTCCAGGGTTGTTGGGGGCAGACAGGAAAATGGACTTGAGATAACAATAAGATGAGCTGTCAATGTATTGAATAGCAGAGTGGGCTTGAGGGGCTGAATGGCTGACTCCTTCTCCAATTCACTAGTATTATGACCTACCTCCCATTTTGTTTCTTCCAGTTTTGGAGCAAGTTCAGTTTGTTCCCTTTGGTAGGCTTTGCATTTGGCGTTGAGGCTGTCATGCTCCTGCAGGAGTTGTGTGAAGTCTTCCTGAAGTTTGGCCTTGTCTTGCTGGAGTTGGCTGAGCTGGAGCAGGACCAACTGATGTTGGTTCCTTGGTGCCTTTGTTTTGGTGTCGCCTGACTGCGTCAGGCTGGTTATCTCCTGTTTGTCCTGGTCCAGTCTGAGGACAGCGGTTGCCTTCACATCCTGAGCTGGCCGGAGTCCCTCCCATCCAGCTTCTTTCTGGGGCTGGGGAAGGTTTGTGCTGTGGCTGGCCCACCACTCCCTGCTCTCCGGGGTAGATGTGCTACAGCTTCCAGTGTTCAAGATGCTGTCCAGAGAGCCCACTCCCTGACTGATGAGATGCGCTGAGCCTCCAAACCTGCTGAGAAGGTTTGCTGCACTAACTGGCTCTGTGCTTGGAGTGGGCAGGCTAGACATGGAATTTCGACCCGAGTCTGACAGGGTTCCAGAATGGTTTGTGTGTTCCTGCTCGTGAGCGTCATGCATCTCTGAATGCTTCGTTACCTTCGATAGATTGCCCTGAAATTCTCCCTTTTGATTTGCCAGCTTCCCTGAGATACAGTTCACATCAGCGTTGCCATTCCTCGGTGCCATCACCTTTAGCACTGTTGGCCTGACCATGTTCTTTCCTGTACTCTACCGAAAGAGAAGAGGACATAGTTAATTTCTCTTGTCTTGTATTGATGATCGGTTTCATCCACTTAACGGCCACTTTCTGCCCACTTCCTGACCACCCCACACTCAGAGGATTCACGCATAGGAAAATGGGCTGACACTGAAATGAGTTGTGGAGAGAATGGGGCAGCACAGGAGATTTCCCGCAGAAATTCCAGTGAAAGGTTACAAATGGCCATTCATACCATTTCCCTGGAGTTTCTAAAGGTTGGTGAGGGCCAGGAACTCCTGTGCTTTTGGATGAAGTAACCTTGAAAAACAAACCAAGTCTCTTCCAACAGCTCCTTCCAAACTCATGGCCACGGCCACTGAGTAAGACAATGGCAGCACTACCTGCAACTTCCTTTCCAAGCACATACCATCCTGACTTGGAAACATTGTCACTGTTCCTTCAATGTCACTGGGACAAAGCCCTGAAATTCCCTCCGTCAGGTCATTGTGGGTGTCCCTACATCACAAGGACTGCTGCGGTTCAAGAAGGCAGCTGATTCCCCTCTTCACCAGGACAACTCGAGATAGATAATAAATACTGGCCCAGCCAGTAGCACCTACATCCCAAAAGCAGTGTGGGCCAGGGATCCCACATAATGCTCTCAGACTGTGATGCACAGGTCCTGTTTCCTGAGCAACAAAGGTTCTGATGAAGGGTTACCAGACTCAAAACATCAACTCTCTGTTCTACCCACAAATGGTGCTGAGTTTCTCCATCAACAGCAGCTCATTGATATGGGATCTTACTGCGTGAAAACTGACCAACCTTTTTTCGGAAAATCACCAGTGCCTTCCAAAATGAATTTCTTCAGTTTGACAGCCGAATGACCATGTTGTGCCCAGTAATACTCAACTCTGAGTTCCTACATGAAAATCTAACGGCAATTTCAATAAATCTTGCTGGCTTGTCCTGAACACCAGACCGTGTGGGAACAGTACGTCCCATCCTTCAGGTGGATGGGAATGGGCAGCTAACATGAACCTTACCCTTGTTTCACATCTCCCAGGAAGAAGCCATGTCTGGCCAGCTCTACAGATGTGCAGTGGATCTGTACCAATGCAATCTTTTGATCTCAGTGGATGCATGAGAACAAAGGGACAAAGGTTCAAGCCAGTAAATATTAATCCTAATGTTTTTGATAGATCCCTACAGGATGTCGGTGTTACTGGCTGTTGAACATTCACTGACTTTGAGAAGATGGTGAGCTACCTTCGTGAACATTGCAATGTAGGCCCACGACGATGTTAGCAATGGAGCTGCTAGGTTTGGACTCAGCAACACTGAAGGAACCGCGATATGTTTCCAAGTCAGGATGTTGATAAGTTTGTAGGGGTGCATGTAGTTGGTGGTCCCCATTAACTCCTGCCCTAGTCTCCTGAATGACCAGGTTTGTGAGCTTGAAGTTAGTATTGGGGGGAGCCATGATGAGTTGCAGCATTGCATCTTGTAGATGGTACGCCCTGCTGCTACTGTATGTTAGTGGTGGAGGGATTGCATGTTGAAGGTGGTGGATGGGTTGCCAATCAAGTGGGCTGCTTTGTCCAGGATGGTGTCAAGTTTCTTGAGTTGTCAGGACTGCACCCATCCAGGCAACTGTGGAGTGTCCCATCACACTCCTGAGCTTTGCCTTGTAGATGGTGAACAGGATTCAGGGAGTTGGCAGGTGTGCTGCAGGATTCCTGGTCTGTGACCTACCTGAAAATATTCTTCATGCAACGAGTGATGCATCATTAAATTCTACTTGAAAGGTGTGGAAGGTTGATAACCCCAAATAGGATGACTGAGAGAAAGAATTGTCATCTGAGGAGGTAAAGCAGGTTGGACTCAAAGGCCTGTGGCAATTCTCTGAACTCAACAGAGCAATAAGGAAATAGCAGGATTATTCTGATGAGGTTCATTAACCATAGCCAAGCACCTGATCAAAGTCCAAAGTGAGCTCATTGATAGGAAAGTCTGCCATTTCCAACTGTGTGACCTGGTTGCACCAAATTACTTCAGGTTATCAAAATGTAGGACCTTGTAGCTTTCTCACATATGTGAGCTACTGATCTTTCAGGTGAAGTTGGTATTGGTGTCCTCACTGTCCCCTCCTTACAATCTTGTTTGTTGTGAAACTGTTCTCTGCCTTTACAGGTGTGTCCTGACGTTCAGACTAATCAATCACAACCTTCAACATTGCACCTAAAATTACACTCAACTGGACCCTGCCATTTCCACTGAAATTCCGTCCCTGTTCCTGAGGAACTTGTACCTGGTGCTGTTCTGATTGACATAGACACTCATTTCACAATCACCTTTCCTGACTGGGATCTCGCAGGGCACTTTGCAAGTCCGGTCACTGTCCTGGGTGAGACAGGGCACTCACCTTGTCAAGTTGGCCAGAGAATGGTAGCAGTGTGGATGGTGGTTCTTGCACATCCATGCTGACCGGTCCACCTTTGTGAGGCTTGACTTGGACAGTGCACTTCTTCAGCTTGCCTGTGTTGGTCAGCTCATGGGTTTTGCTGATACTGATATAGAAGAAGTCCTCTGTTTTCTCGCACTCAGAGTTTGCTTTGGAGCCTTTGTCGCTTGCTTGGTGGCTGGTGTCAAACCTCAGCAGGCCGTCTTGTTGCCTGAGGAGCTTGTGGAGGTGGGTAGCCTTGATGTTCCCATACTCCAAGGCTTTGCACTGTTTCCCTTGGAGATTCTGGCCTGAAATGAGGCTGCTCACACTCCCCATGTTGCTTCCGGCAGGCCAGCTCGGAAACACTGAGGCAAGCTGCGAGTTATTCACCTGAGACGGACACTTGATTTGGACGTGTATGGCATCTCCAGTTGCCATAGCAAGTCCAATTCAACAATTTAACTCCATGGTGTTGACCTGCAAGACAAGATTGGAAAGAGAAGGAGAATCTAATTAATTAATTGTCAGCAATGAACCAATCAAGAAAGTCATTTTGTTAATATTGTGCCTCTCACAACTACAGGATGCCCCAGTATGTTTCCCATCTCGGGGAATTTTGTTTGAACATTATAATCAGATTACTGGCAATCGATCTGATGCACAGAAACCTCCCAGCAACAGCAATGTGGTCATGTGATCACCTGTTCTTGTGCTCTTGATGAGGGGATAGAAATTGGTCAAGGTGTTGGGGAAATCCATCTGCTTTTGTCTGGACTAGAAATTGTGGGATCTTCTCTGGCCACTTAAGGGTGACAGACCATGAATCGTTTTAATTATGTCACTTGTGACAGCACAGCACCCTCTCGAGTGTCGATGTAGAATTCTGAGCCAAAGACCACAGCACATCTATTCAATGGCCTGGTCTCCACAGCCCTTCTATCAATGAATTCCATAAATTCACCACCCTCTGGCTGAAAAGATTTCCCCTCAAGTCACTTCTAAAGGGTTGTCCCTTCACTCTGAGGCTGTGCCCTTGAGTCTTACCAGTGGAAACATCTTCTCCACGTCCACTCGATCAACAGGCCCCTCCAGTATTCTCCAAGTTTCAATCAGCGTCCCCCTCATCCTTCTAAACCCCATGGAATGTCGACCCAGAGTCCTCAACTGCCTGTCATATGACATACCTTTCATTCCCAGGATTGTGCTTGTAAACCTCCAACAGACCCCCTCCATGACAGCACATCCTTCCTTCGATATGGAGCTCAAAAGTATTCCAGACCCTTTATGCAATCTTAACAACACACTTTTGCCATTGCATTCTCAACCACTTGAAATGAATGCTAACATTGCATGTGCTTTCCTAACTGCTAACTGAACCTGCATGTTCACCTGAAGAGAATCCTGAAACAGGACTCCCAAGAACAGTACTTGAGATTTCCACATTTAGAAAATAATCTCTCCCTCTACTCTTCTGACCAAACGTGCAAACCTCTCACTTTCCCACATTATATTCCCTCTACCACTTTTTTGGCCCTCACCTAACCTGTCCAAGACCTTCTGCAGCCTCCCCATTTCCTCAACAGCATCTATCCTTCCACCTATCTTTGTGTCATCTGCAAACTAAGCAGCAGTGCTCTCGATTCCTTCGCCCACATAATGAATGTATAACGTGAATCATTGTAGTCCCAACACTGAACTCTGTGCAACTCCATGATCTGCGATCCTGAGAAAGACCCCCTTTTATCCCCACTCTCTGCCTTCTGCCAGTCAGCCAATCCCCTCTCTCTACCAGTACGCTGCCCCTCACACCATCTTATGAAGTAACAATTTGAAGCAGGGAGTGGGAATTGATCCAAAGAAGCATGAATGTAAGATGGACTGAGATTTCATGCAGACTTTCTGACGTGCAGAAGGTCTGACTGCACACAGCACCAGGACACCTCCAGAGACTATCTGCAGGACTGGAAAGGGAAATGAGAGCACTCACTGCTGCTTCACAGGATCAAATTGATTAAAGTGACATCGAAGCAATTTGGAAAAAAAAAACCCTTCATATCTCAAGGGATAAGATTCCTGAATCACTCCCACTCTCAGATACTGACCTTGATAAAGATGATTAATTAAATGGCCAAATTACAATTTCTTGTCGTAAATATTGCTGGCAGAATGGAAGGTACAATCATCCATCCCTGTAATTGTCTCACAGGGCTATGAGTGTTTGTGTCTTTACACCCCAGCGAATCCTGGAGAGTAATGGTTGCAAATGTCTTATTTATGTTTGTGGATGGCATTTTGGGAATCTTATTTGCCCTGTCTTAACCAGCCACTTCCTAGTTGAAGAATGTATACTTTAATCATCTGTTTGAAAATGTTCTCACAGACAATTCACATCACACAGGGTGCTCACAGTTCAAGCTGATAATTATTGGGGCGGGTAGGAGTAAAAATAATTGCAGTAAGACTGTCTGTAATCAGCAGCACAAGATGTGCGTTGGAGCTCTGCAGATAATGTCAGTTTAATGTGATTATGGGCTTGGCAAATCTGTTTGGGGGCATTCCTGGAGAAATCACCTCACATACGCACACCTCCCTGGTCTCTTCTCCGAATGGGCACTTGACAAAGGAACAGTCTTCGACTGACTTCGTCAGTTGACCTTGAAGCAAGTAATTTCTCTGTCACTGATATCACTCAATGGAAGTGTTCAGAGGAAATGAAAGGCTTTTTTTTTAAAGACCAGGTTTTCCCTGTGTTTTTTCTGCAGAAAGCATGATTAACTCCTCATTGCTGGGAACTGCTCTCACTACCTGGGAAGAATTGTGTGGACCTGTCTGAGTCAGAAAGAGACAGAGGAGATGCTGGAGAAACCGAGTGAATGTTGCCAGTCTGATATAACATCTTTACAACTGCAGCGGACCTGGAAAAGACAGGTTTCACTCGACAGAAAAGGAGGAAGGGGAGCTGGGATAGATGGCCCAGAGCGAAAAACAAACACAAAGGCAGGATTCAAGATAATAAGGAAGAGATATAGCTGAAGAGTAAGTGTTAATGGCAAGGGTTACCAGCAACAAGTAGGTCAGCCCGACCGCGAACAATGCTGTGCAATGACACACAGGTTCTTGCAGGCGAAGAGCCTCTTCAAAGTGGAGGACAGTGTTCATGGGGTCTGAAGCTGCTGGAGTCGGTGCTGAGTCTGGAAGGCTGCAAATTGCTGGAACAGTGAATGAGAGGCATTTTCTCCAGCTTGCAGTGGGCTTTGCTGGAGAATAGAGGTAGACCTCAGACAGAAGTACTGGCACAACCAGAAGATTCAAATGACCAGTGACGAGAAACTCGCTCATTCCCGCAGAACAGAGGAGCGGTGTTCCGCAAAGGGGTCGCCTCGTCTGTGTTTGGTCTTGTCAGTGGACAGGAGCTGAAAATGTGTTGCTGGAAAAGTGCAGCAGGTCAGGCAGCATCCAGGAGCAGGAGAATCGACGTTTCGGGCATGAGCCCTTCTTCAGGAAAGTGTTTTGTCTGTTTTAAAACCTGGTAGTCAACCGAGCTAACTTTGGGTAATTTCCACCATACTCTTACTGAAACAAATTGCCAAGCTTTGATCTGGAATGTTTTGAGTGGTCTGGCCTTGTCCATAATATGTGTTAGGAGCTATCACTGCATTTCTGTCAATGTGAGGAAGGAGGTAGGTGCTCTTTGGATTCAACTAACCTCCCTCCATTCAGAATTCCCTCCACAATGATAGGAACACGGACTTTGAAACATACAGGTCAAGTCACCATCATCTGACAAGACCATAGGGCTACTCTGACTTCTGAGAGAGAAGAGTGGTGGTGGTATAACCTGAGGATCACCAGGCCTGAGATGAGGGGACAGATTTAGAAGGAGAGTCCTTCATGGTAGCCTCAGTCAGTGCAGGAATTCAACCCACACTGTCGGCCTCATTCTGCGTTCAGCCAATCAGCTGAGCAACACCCCATTTTTGATACAGAGCATTCCTGTGAACCAAGTTTTCTGAATCGGGGAGGACAGAAAAATCACTTCAATCTCAGTTGGTTCATGTGAACATTTGGGGCAGTACAATGGCTCAGTGATTAGCACTGCTGCCTCACAGCAACAGGGTCCTAGGTTCAATTCCAGCCTTGGGTGACTGTCTGTGTGGAGTTTGCGCGTTCTCCCTGTGTCTGTGTGGGTTTCCTCCGGGTGCTCCGGTTTCCTCCCATAGTCCCCATGTGCAGGCCAGGTGAATTGGCCATGAGAAATTGTCCATAAGGTTAGGTGAAGGGGAAAATGTAGGGGAATGGGCCTGGGTGGGTTACACTTCAGCGGGTCGGTGTGGACTTGTTGAGACAAAGGGCCTGTTTCCACACTGTAGGGAATCTAATCTAATCTAAAACAAAGTGCCTCCATAATCTTCGATTCTTTATCGGTTGTCACAACACTTTGAATCAGCAAACATCTGGTCCTCTTGGATCACCAGCTGTTAGAGAGATTTGAGGTCTGGACAAAGCCAGTGGAGGTTCTTCACCTGGGGCAGTTGTCAAAGGTGTTCCATCGGGAATGCTCTGGTAGGTAGTTGCAGTCTGTTACCTGTTGGTGCCTGGCCCAGTTGCAACTCAGCTTTCAGTTCACTAACTGCTTAAGCTGTTCTAGTCAGACCCTGACACAAATCAGGACAACAGCTCGGACCTCTCACCAACCCTTCGAACAAAGCCACTTCAAATGATGGCGAACAGATAATATATTGGAGACTCTGAAATTGACCAATGGGAACAGAGCTCAGACCCCCCTCTCAACCTCTGATTGGTCAAGTTTAATTCCTCATTGATGCACTTCTGCTAAACCTGATTTAGTCTAGATTTTCCCTCCAATTTGGGGGCAGCTTTCATTCCAAGTTGTGGCCACTAAAATATTGTTTGGCACCAAAGAAGAGGAGGAAGATGAGAATCTGTGTTGCGTCATGAATTGTGTTCAGGAATGGGCTGATATGGTGGGAACACATTGAAGAAGAGCTTTCACAATGGAATTGAATAATTATTCAAAAAAGGAGAGTCATTGCAGGGATGTAGGAAAAGGACAGTGGTTCACGGAGAGCTATCTCAGGGCTCAATGGCTTTCTTCTGTTCTGCAAGTGATTGATAGTGCATGACTTCTCCGTCAGATGGGAATGCAAGGTGCTGAGCACCACGGTGTTGCTTCCTTCATGGAAAAGAGGAAATATGGACAGGTCAGATATTCATGGCCTTCCTTTTCACTGGAGAACTGACAAACTGGCTGTCTTCCTGACAGTGCAGTTGCATTGACAAACTTGAGCAAGGAAAGAAATAGATTTCAAACAGAATCTCCTTATCCTTGAAATAATGCACACTTTCACAGGTGGAGGATTAGTCTGGAAACTTATGGACGGGGCCTCTGTGGAATTCCCCCCTCCCCTGGCAGAGACAGGACTGTAACAGAGCCCTGCTATGAACCGAAAAGGAAGGTGGATGTGCTTGGGGATTGTACTGCCCTGCCCTGCTCTCCTGATTTTCCAGGCAGTGACCTGACACTGAAGACTGAAGGCTGTCGACCACATGGTCGTTTCTCAGTCTCGAACCTGACCACAACAACCAGTCTGACTCAACCTCAGGCTGATGGAGGGACCTGACCTTCACCCAGCCTTGTTTCACTGGTTCCCTCATCACCATTTGCTGAATGACATTCAAGCAACTTTCCCTGATGACCTGGGTGCAAAAAATGCACTGATTTATTTGGTGAGGCTTTGAAGAGAGCTTAATGACCAAACAGTGAAGGCTGCTTTCATCTTGCAGTCGGGGACTTGGATCTCAGTTGTTGGGACTGCCATCTCAGTTGACAGCACTACATCGGGGCAAGTGCAGGATAATCCATTTAAGGACTGAGAGCTGTCAGAGGCCAATCCTGAACTGGGACAGTGACTCGCCTGAGAAACATTGACAAAGCATTTCTCACTTTGTTTCCCAAGTTGTCTCTTGTTTTCCAGTCTTATTTGGAAAAGTTCCAGTGTTAATGATGAGCACTGTCTGCTGCTTTTGGATAGGAGCCAACCAACCTGCCATAATGTGCAGGAAGCCGATACATACCTCTCAACTGCTTGAAGTTACACTGTCAATGGGCTGTGCAGTCTGGCGTAGCACCCAGTACAGATTCCCAATGTGCCCAGAGTTTACGCATATCGTCCACTGAGCAAACATGGAATGACAATTGGCTGGCTCGGCACCAAAACATCAACCAAATGCAAATCTGCCATCAGAAACAAGAGGTAGAGACAGGATCAGTGTTCAGCCTCCAAGGTATGTTGTGCACTGAAACAAGAGGAAGGTCTGCAATGGTGGAGAAAGGTTGGAGTGCTAAAAGCTGGAGCACACATTGCCACAGGATGGAACAGTCTGGAGAAGCACAGACAACATTGATTGGCAAGAGAAAAAAAGAGCAAAACCCACCAAACCCTCATTGGCAACACATGGCTCCTCACAGTCAGTAAACATTGTCTCATGTGAGATATGCCATATTTCAGCTGCAGTTCATACATCTTGCAGCAAATTCTTCCGCACACTAACACTCTGCACATGCTGTGGACAGAATCCAGTAACTCTGATGACAGTAACTCTGAACTGGACAGTAACTCTGAACTGAAAATGTGTTGCTGGAAAAGCGCAGCAGGTCAGGCAGCATTCAAGGAGCAGGAGAATCAACGTTTTGGGCATCGGCCCTTCTTCAGTAACTCTGAACTGAACGGTTACTCTGAACTGGATGGACAGTAACTCTAAACTGGATGGTAACTCTGAACTGGACAGTTAGGCTCGATGTAAATTCTGAATAGCTCTCACAATTTTTCAGAAGATTTGTAGGTCAGGTTGATCAGTATGTAAGTTAGTTCGCTGAGCTAGAAGGTTTGTTATCAGACGTTTTGTCAGCATGACGAGGTAACATCATCAGTGAGAGTTTCTGGTGAAATGCTGGTGCTATGTCCTGCCTCTCTGTTTTATAGGTCTTGGTTTCTTAAGGTGAGTAATGTCATTTTTGGTTTTTTTTTCAAGGAAAGGTAGATAGGATCTAAATCGATGTGTTTATTGATGGAGTTTTGGTTCGAATGCCATGCCTTGAAGAATTCTTGTGTGTGTCTTTGTTTCGCCTGTCCTAGGATGTCTGCATTGTCCCAGTCAAAATGGTGTCCTTCCTTGTCAGTATGTGTGGAAACTAGTGATCGTGGGTCGTGTCTTTTGGCCAGTTGGAGTTCATGTATCCTGGTGGCAAGTGTCCTGCTCGTTTGTCCCATGTAGAGTTTTCTTTTCAATTGTTGCATGGTACCTTGTAAATGACACTAGATTAGATTCCCTAGAGTACGAAAAAGGCCCATCGACCAAACAAGTCCACATCGACCCTCTGAAGAGTATCCACCCAATCCCATTCTCCTACATTTACCCCTGACTAATGCACCTAACACTATGGGCAATTTAGCATGGCCAATCCACCCTAACCTGCACACATCTTTGTGACTGTGGGAGGAAACAGGCGCACCTGAAGGAAACCCAAGCAGACACAGGGAGAATGTGCAAACTCCACACAGATAGTCACCTGAGGTGGGAATCGAACCCGGCTCTCTGGCACTGTGAGGCAGCAGTGCTGACCACTGAACCACTGTGCTGCTCATTTTCAATCACTGTCATCAGATAAAATTAACTGACAATTTCTGACTGCCACAGCTTTTGTTTGCAAAAAGAAGTTTAACTTTGTGAAGGATTTTCTGCGTCTGCTGGTAATTCTCTGAGTATCGGGTGATCTTTCCACAATGCCATCATAGGTCCACCCTGTCTCAAAGCCCTGCGATGTGTTCATTTTTGGGGCAAGGAGGAAAATGGGGTTGAGGCCACGATCAGATCAAACACACTGTTCTTGGTGGAATTGGTTGGAGAGACCATGACTTGGCCTGGACCTGTTCCTGATTTACATTGATGTGCCATGTGAAACTTTTCCTCATCCCTCTTCATCTCACCTCATCAATGCAGCCGGTCTCCCTCAGGTTTATTCATGAGTCCACCTCAGCCGTTCACATCATCCACTCTGGGAGCTGAGAGCATTCTGGAAAAAATCTTGGCTTGTCAGAGATTTAGGTCTTTGAAAGAGGCAGCACAGGCGATGTGGGCCAAATGGCCTCATTCAGTGCTGTGTAATTCTCTGAAGCCTCACAGCTCTGTTACAGGTGAAGGGCTTTGGCGTTGCAGCTTTGCTCGATGCAGATTTTACATTGTCACTCCACTTTGGCAAAGCGAAACAAATTCACATGAGATAGCTTGGCCCAAAACAAGAAGCTGAATGTAATAAGAAGAGATCTCCTCACTGAACGTTTTTTTTATAAAAAAAGGCATAATTAAATTAAAACAATTCAAGTACCTTGCGAGTTAATTTTCAGCTGAAGTGCAAAATATAAGCTAATGCTTAATGATGGTGAACAATTTAGCCAGTGCCTCTGAATAGATGCCTCTGTTTAATTCAGTCTTATGGCCCTCGGTGAATAGCAGGAACACTTAAATTAAATGTTTGATCACCCTCATTACCAATGCACACAGTGTTGGATCAGTGATGCATGCTGTCACTGTAATCTCATTGCAATGCAAATGAGAGGGAGCTGCTCTCAGCTTGTCATGCACAAAAAGACTGCTTCTGGCTTGGAATTGTAGTCAGGCATCACAACCCTTCAGTCTGTACTCTGATAGATAATTGTCTGTCGGGGTCCTGTCCCCTGGTGTGACTTCACTGGAAAGGAATAAGGGTGAATGAAAAGCAGGCAGCACACAACAAGAGCAAAGATTGACTGGTTCTGGTGGAACCAGGCAAACAACAGTGAAAGAAACGATAATTTTTTTTAAAAAACACTATTTTCCGATATACTCCTTGGCAAAATGACACCAGAAATCTCCAGCAAATGATTTGCAGGAATGTTTTGTGAAGGTTATAATCTTTTTCATGTAACCACGTGTTCGAAACCTGTCATTGCTCTGACACTGGGTTGCCAATTGTATTTGGGTCTATTTCTTGAGGGCTCACCCTTTTGGCTTTTTCCTTTTACTCCTCACTCTGGGTTCTTGACCAGTCTAACAGCTTAGTTCTTCAATCCTTCTGCAGTGGCTTTAACAATGAATGAAGTCATTGAAAAATGGCTGCTAATCCTCAGGCCCTGGTTATGTCTGGGGAGGAACAAAGGGTGCAAGTGTGGACTGTTTCCTAATAAATACCTTCATGGGTGTGGGAGCAGAGGCCCATGGGTTTAATTTCTGTCTGCAGCATTTATCAGTGAGGAAATCCACACACACTATTTGAAGTGAGGCACGTAGACTGCAAAGTCAAGTCAGTGATGGATGATGTGGCACAGAAAGGTCACTGGTACTTTCAAAAGGGTCAGGCGGGATAATGAGAAAAATCTATGGCAACCAAGAGCGTCAACACTGATGTGACCAATGGTTGGTTTGGTAACTCGGCAACATCAGCCACCATTCACAAACCCATGCCAGGCTGAGCCAGTTTCTACTCTGCACCAGGTGCCATCAGGTAGAGATATAAAGCCTGACCCTGAATGTCTGTAAGGTACATGTGCTGAATGGTGCTCACGAATGACCGATTCTCCCTCCCCTTCTTCAAGGACGATAGAGCAGGATTGCCAAGTATCTCTGACACCGTCTCCACCCCCAAACTAATCCCACTTCAGTGTGTTTACCAGCTGCAGGCTCCCAGCTCCCTTCAGACTGAAAAGACAAGCTTTGAGAGCATGGTTTCAGTCCTTCCTTATGTCCTCACTGAATGCACTGAAAAGCCATCACATCCTATCAACACAAGTCACTGAGTTTAATCAAGCCCATCACAATGGCTCAGTGGTTAGCACTGCTGCCTCATAGCACCAGGGACCAAGGTTGGATTCCAGCCTCAGGGGACTGTGTATGGAGTTTGCACATTCTCCCCGTGTCTGTGTGGGTTTCCTCCGGGTGCTCCGGTTTCCTCCCACAATCCAAAGATGTGCAGGTCAGGTGGATTGGCCATGCTAAACTGCCCCAGAGTGTTCAGGGATGCGTAGACTAGGTGGGTTAGCCATGGGAAATGCAGGGTTACAGGGACTGGGTAGGAGGGTGGGTCTGGGTGGGATGCTGTTTGGAGAGTCAATGTGGTCTCATTGGGCTGGAGGGATGCAATGATTCTCTGAACAGCTGGCAGAAAAATGGGAGAGACAGTAAAGCAAGGGAGATCTGAGTATTTTGTAATCAGCCTGTTCAGAGACGGGTTATATGACACACCTCTGGAACAGTGTGACGGTGAATGGAGACATCCAGGCTCGGAGATAGTGAGACTACCACTTTACCATAACAGCTCCATTGAAGGGCAATTGGCATCATCTGAGGTAATATGTAAGCAACAAACTCCAAGTGGGATAAGTGAACAATTGCCTGAGGTTAACATGACTCAGGTCCAATCACTTCATTCAGTGTGAAATAGAAACAGAAATTGCTGGAGGATCTTGGCAGGTTTCGCAGTGTCTGTGGAGAGAAAACAGAGTCAGTGCTTGGGTCAGTGACCAGTCGTCACTTTTTGTTTTTTTTTGTTTCATTTGGCGAATGCGTCGTAGATCAGCTTCAGGGCTTTCTTATCGTCCAATCATTCATGCATCATCGTGAAACATTGAGGATTTCGGAAAAGCTTATCGCCTAACACTCAAAGGCTGCTTTCATTCTTGTTTCTTTCTGTGTCTGCTCTTTGAAGTTTGCATCGATTTGGGGGAAACAGGAAGCAGGAAGCAGCAGAGTAACCGGACTTGATATTGAGTGCATTGCCTGTTAAACGGTGGTATTGTCGTCTCCAGCACTTGGTGCTGTCTGCAGAACTTGAAGGATTTCCCAGCTGATTCCTTAAGTACCATTATTATTGAATTGAAGAAGGTCATTCTGAATTGACGAGGCGTGCAGTGGTACAAAGAGTGCCTGCTGTCAGTTTCCCTTGATGAACCAGAGTTGGCACAAATCGAAAATAGTTGGAACAAAGGGGGGAAAAAAAGGGAGAGGGAAGAAACTTGGTTTTTCGTAAAAAAGCAGCGAGTTGTTGTGATCCGGAGTGCTGTGTTGAAAAGGGAATTGGGGGCTGACAGGGTGATAACTTTCAGAAGGGAACTGGGCATGTCCTGAACAGAGAAGATTTGCAGAGAGGGCTGGTTAGAGCCAGCACAAGATGAATGGGCAGAATGGCCACCAATTCTGTGTTGAGTGATTGTGTAATGCTTTTGTTTGGTGGCTCAGGAGGGTGTAATGAGATTTAACGTTCAAGTGTTTCCCAGTTTTGGGGAACAGTGAGAGTGAGGAGTCTGTTTTTGAGCACACGGTGTTTGTATGACAGGACCGTCAGTGATTATTATTGTCACTCCCTGGTGGAGTCAGGTTGTTAGTGAGCTACAAACACTGCCCAGTCCATTATCACATCCATCCCTGCCACTAGATGAAGGAAAGGAAAGGCATATTGAAACACACAAAATTCTGAGGGGACTTGACAGGGGAGATGTGCAGAGGCTATTTCCCCTTGCAGGGAGAGTCTAGGACCAGAGGGTATCATCTCAGAATAAGGGCTTTTTAAGACAGAGATGAGGAGCAATTTCTTCTCTCAGGGTGGAATGCGTCTCTGGAATTCCTTCCCACGGAGGGCTATCAGGTCTGGGTCATTAAGTATATCCAAGACTGAGACAGATTTGTTAATCAGTAAGAGAAGGAAGGGTTATGGCATGAAAGGCGAGTTGAGGAAGATGAGATCAACCACAATCTCATAGAATTGCAGAACAGACTCAATGACTTCGTCCTGCTCTCGCGTCTTAGGTGCTGCCATGGAACAGCCTCAGCTGAACTCTCCTGAAGAGTGGAAAGCAAGTTAGATAAGGAAGGTTAGGCATTTTCTCCTCGATAATGAAGATAGAGACGACATCCACTGAATCAATGTAACATGGGAAAACTGCCAAAGGTCTGGTCCAAAACACCAGAGGCAACATGTTCATTCAGCCAGTTGTTGCGGTCTGGAGGTCGGTAGGAGCATTCCAGAGGGAATTGGACATCCACCTGACAAGAAATGAATTTGCTGGAACTGGAGAGATTGAGCGATCTGAGTCGGAGAGATTTCTCGAGGGGCTGGTACAGATCTGATGGGCTGAATGGACACCCTGACTGTTATACGATTGGAGAAAAAAGACTACCGAAACCCAGAGTAAATTTTCAGTCTAACAGTGTATCAGACAGGCAGGTGAGGGTTAGAATAGGACAGTGCAAAACATGCAGGAACGTGAAAAGGCTATTCAGCTCCTTTGCTTTGTACTATCACCCAAAGCCATCCTGGGGAATCTGCATTTCAGATTGTACTTGTCTGTGGTCCATGTACTCCTCTGACCTTATCCAACAAAACTCTGTTCATCTCAGTATTGACCCAGTGTCCCTAAGGGAAGGGAATCACAGTGTTTGCCCATTCTATGTGTGTAAAAAGAAAAACGTCCTAGTTTCACCCCTGCACAGCTCGGCCTGAATTTTCAGTCTATTCACTTCTGTTTGATGCCCAGACAGAGGCGATGGTCTGGTCTGTGAAAAAGATCGAGGGAAGCCGTCATGATTTTTTTTTCCTCAGAGGTGAGTTATGTTTACTGTTGACTGAACAAAAACTGTTGTTTATTTAGGATCATGGAACACACCCTGTTGAAGAATTGGAACATTCCTGGGGATGTTATAGTGTGCACAACATCACACAGAGCTGGAGTCAGTTATGGATTGCATAATATTTCAACTTTGTTTCTTTCGACATGGTGCTGTTGGTTGTTCAGGTTGACTGAAAACCAGTTTGTGAGAATGTGTTTGATTTCATGGCAGAGACACATGTTTGTGTTAGTGACCTGGTCTGTTCTGAGGTTCACCGCTCTCTAACTCCTGGACCCCTCCTCTGTTCTGATGTGTGGAGATACCCCTCCCTGGATAATAATGAGAATCACACACTGACAGCTCCTGATTCTGAGATAGACTTGTGAACAATGGAAAGGAGAGGGCGTGCAGAGTTTGGAAATAAACGATGATGTTTGTTCTGAGGAACACTGAGAATTGTCGAGCTGACGTGATCGAGGAGGAAACTCCATTGTCAAGGTCACGGGCCCTGTAATTTTTCCCTTTAGCTGAGACCCTCGGTGATTGCTTCACCCAACAATTAACTCGGCCTTGGAGAGCTTCAAGTATCAAATTAAAGCTTCACTTTCAGATCTTAGTGAAGACACAAGCTACAGTTTGTGTTTAACCCTCTGATGTTTTCTCAAGAAATGTACCAAACCGCTCGGATCTGTCTGGGTACATTCGGGTCCTGCAACCTGTCTGCAGTGAAATCATAAACTGCTTTTCTCTTCTCCTTGGACAGACTCACATTTCACACATTATACTCCATCTGTCCAGTCCCAGTCACTCACTCCAACCGTTCTGTGTCCCTCTGCAGTCTCTGTACCTCTTTGCGACAATTTATTTCTTACTGATCTTGTCCAATGGATTCCTGATCGACACACAGAATAAAGTTTCTGTGTGTCTGAAGGGGTTTAATGATTCACCTATTGGGATTCTCCTCACTGTGTGTGTGAGAAAGAAAGTCTTCCTGGACAGTAATTGTTCACGTTGGGAGAATTTCAGGAGCAAACTGAACAATTTGTACATTTTGCTTCAGTTGAGAAAGTCAGGGATTCATTTCCCTTTGATGCAGGCAACCACCCTAAGCATGGAAAGGGTTCTTTTTTTAAATTTCAGTTTAGCAGTTCTTCAGGAATCTCAGCTGAACATGAAGGTGTAACAATGGGAATGTGTTCGAGTTATGAAGAAATCAGTGGAACCATTCCAATCCACAGGTGTTTGTTCAAAACCCTGAAAGGGTTATTTGAAGCTGTGAATGTTTAAGCTCAGTTATATGAAGGTTCCAGGAAGAGGTTTTCAGATTTTCAAGGTTGAGAGTTGAAGCCATAGTAAGTACTGTCCTGTAGATGGTGTAGACAAAGGAGCTCAGTTTGGTCTGAGTATGTAAAGGGATGCTTTTGAATTTAATGGTATTTGTACCAGATGTTTCAAAATCTTTAAACTTGTATTAAATGAAAATAGTTTGATTTATTCTGTTTCCTCTCCTTTTTTTGTGTATTAAGTCCCTGTTTTAGGTTAAAACCAACTTCAAGATAAGATGTACAGCACAGAAACAGACCCTTCAGTCCAACTCATCCATGCCTACCAGATATCCTAACTTAATTTAGTCCCATTTGTCAGCACTGGGCCCAGATCATTCTAACCCTTCCTATTCATATACCCATCCTGATGCCTTGTAAATGTTGTAATTGTCCCAGCCTCCTCCACTTCCTCTGGCAGCTCATTCCATACACGTACACCCTTTGCATGAGAAAGGTGCCCCTTAGGTCCCTTTTAAATTTTTCCCCCCTCACCCTCAACCTATGCCCTCGCAATTTGAATTCCCGCACCCCAGGGAAAAGACCTTGTCTGTTTATCCTATCCATGCCCCTCATGATTTTATAAATCTCTATGAGGTTACCCCTCAGCCTCTGAAACTCCAGGGAAAAACAGCCTCTCCCTATACCCTCTACTCTTGGCAGTCGTCTTCTCAGTCTTTTCTGAAACTGTTCAAGTTTCATAACATCCTTCCTGTAGGAGGGAGACCACAGTATTCCAATGTTTATCCTTGATTTTAGATTCCTCCACAACCTCATCCTTCTTTTCCTCCTTCTGGACAGTTCAACTCCCATCTGCTTGTGATGAGATGAGTGACGTGAGCAAGACTGACTTCATTCCTTGAATGATTTTTTTAGGGTCATTTTACGATTTGAAGGAATAGATCTTTCCCTTAATCCTTCTCTCCCTCAAGATGGAAACACCAGCTTGTTTTGTTGTTTCCATGCCCTTAGTTACTCAGGTTTCTAATGGACCAGGCCAGACCTCCTACAACATATTTTCAGAAGGTAGCCCAGACCCTCACTCTTCCTTATTTGAAAGGTAGGTGTGAAGCAGATATTCCAGGAGAGATGCAGCTGGTCAAACCACTCCGCTTTAAGCAAAACAGCATTGATTTAAACATCGATTTGAAACATGAAGAAAAGAAAACGGAATTGAGAAAAACCGAACCTTTGGAAAATGTAACCGACTCGACACAGCAACTTAACTGAGGAGCTGTTCCAATTCCCAGAATGTCCCATAAACACACCCTTTGGCACAAGGTAATTTCAAACCCAGGTTCTTACAGGCAGGAAGGAACAACATCCAAAGAGATTCCAGAGAGAAAGTCGGTCAGGAATCGTTCACTGAAGCTTGGAACCTTTCCTGGATTCCAGCATCTTGTACTGCCACAGCTAAACGAAACCTGAACTGGGAGACCTGACCGTTCCCCAGCCAATGTTAAACTAGACTCTTCCCAGACCCCTCCATACCTCTGCCTTTACGACCTCTCTTAAAAAAAACAGCCAAGGACAAAATAACCTTATTGAGGTGCCAGCATTGTCACAGGATCCAGCAGTGGGATTGAATCAGGAGAAATAGTTCTCCTTAGTATCAAGTCGTTTTTGTGGGCTTCTTCCTTCCAATAACTTGGGAAAACGAAAAAGCAAAGCATCAACACAGAGAGGTTTGCTCATGAGGACAGGAGCTTTTCTTGTTTAAACAGCGTGTGTTTGTGGCTGCACAATTGCTGCCAAAGCTGGGACCCGAAACCACAAGATTAAAAATGCCAGGTGGTGAAGGGAAAGGGTCAGAGAACAAGGAGCCAGGGTCTGGGACAGCTGCAGGCACATCAGGGCTCGGTGTCTGGGGCGTCAGGCTGTTGGGGACTTCCTGTGGTCAGAAGGTCCTGAGCCAGGACGACAGTGGGACCCATGACACTTGTCCCTGCCTCTGACCCTGAGTTAGGATTCTTGCTCATGTGGGGCATGTAAACGAACCATCTGGTCACTGTGCTGTTAATTCTGTCTGGATTGGGAACGTTTTACTGAGGCCAATGTTGTATTGGCTGCTTTTCCCTGTGGGAGAGGAGACTCGAGGAACAGGAGTTGGCCATTTGGCCCATCACAATTATGGCTGGTGTGGTCTCTCCCTGTAGATCAAACTCTGCCTCTCTCAGGTTGAGATTCAGTGACCCAGACTCCACTGCTGTCTGGGGCAGGGAATCCTACAGAGCGACAAGACCCATGTCCCATTGTCACAGCCAAACCTTTCATTTTTAAACTGTGTCCCCTTGTTTTCATGTGCACCCACCAGAGGAAATACCCTCCTGCGATCAACACTTTGATTCCCACCCCCCCCAAGGCTGTGATCCATCTATTCTGATGCTCGCTTTGGATCATAAAGGAGGACATCACCACAAGAGGAGGCAGAACCCACTGCTTGAGAGATGTCGATTTTCATCTTCCTTTTCAGAAGGTTGAATCTCAAAGCCTTGCAGTCACCTCTCCCTGTGTTTTGTTGACACTTCGATAATGTCGGTGTGCATGGTGTTCAATTCGGAGACATGAGAGAGTGAGACAGAGAGGGGAAAGCAATAAAAGGGAGCTGCACCAGGTGATGGGAGAGACACAGAGACTACCCCACAAAGACATCAATGACAGAGTACTCTTGGATCAATGTGGACAAGTGACTCTATCATTTCCCAGTTGTGATCTCTGGTGGAGGTCAGCTTTGAACCACATCTGTGTTGACTGATTTTATGGCACAGGTACATTTTGGTAGCAGGGTTGGTTAGGGGGGGGGAGGGGGCCATTGGATTTTAGCCAAGAAGTCTTGAATACAGTTTGATACCAAGTGAGACTGACTGTGTTTCTATTTCAATCTAGTGGGAATGTATTGGGAATGACAGTCACATGAAACCTTCTGATACTGAAGTTCAGAGAATTCAGTGCCCAAAGCTGACACCTTGCCTGCAGCTTGTGCTAATTCACATCCAGATCAGATCTTGGTAGTGGATTCTCAGAATCACTCCGGATGCTATCTTACAGAGCGATCAGTTTGTGTCTGCCGAGGGAGTTTAACACCTCTATGATAAATGGAGAGGATACAATTGAGAAGTACTCGCCTGAGTTGAGATGAATGCAAGAGGATCTGACTGAAATGTATGAAATTGTAACCGAGTTGGAAAGGCTGCATGCAGGGAGGGTATCTTTCCTGGTTTGGTTAAAACACAAACTTGCCGTTTTGACCCTCTGCTGCTCCTGTGTTTGCACAATGATTGGTCCATTTGACAGAAGTTGAACAGGATCCCTCCCAGATCAGAACCTGTTTACCCTGATCTGACAGAGAGAAGCTGAGGTTGTTCAGAGAAGGAGACTGGCAGTGGTTCCAAATGACACAGGCCAGAGGTAGAGGCTGTTCGAATCACAGGGCAGGTGGCAGGGGGAGAGGGAGTGCACATTGGGATGAGATTTCTGCTTTTTGACAGTCAGTTGCTATGATCTGCAGCATGCTGCTTTGGAGGGGCTGCTGAAAGCAGATTCCACTGTCGCTTTCAAAGGGAATTGGGTAGGTACTTGGCACAGTGGTTAGCACTGCTGCCTCACAGTGCCAGGCACCTGTCTTCGATTCCAGCGTTTGGGTGACTGTATGGAATTTGCACATTCTGCCCGTCTCTGTGTGGGTTTTCTCCCACTGTCCAAAGATGTGCAGGCTAGTTGGGTTAGCCATGGAGAATGCAGGGTAATGGGGATGCGACTGGTTAGGATGCTCTTCGGAGGGCCAGAGGACCTCCTTCCGCACTGTCAGGATTGTATGATTGTTGTGACAGTCAAGATTTGAGGGGTCTGAGGTTGAGTGAGAGGGGGCTGGTTGGTGTGCTTTCTTTGATAGCCCACGATCAGTGAGTGACCTTCTGATTTATATCTGCAGAGATATCACAAAATCCTCTGAAAGGAGTTGGAGGGTTATTTCTCCCAGAGCAGAGAGTGCAGTTCGAGAACATATCTTGCAATATCCTGATGTAAGTTTTGTTCACAGGGTGTGGGTAATGTTGGCTAGACCATCATTTATTGCCATTCCCTACTTGCACCAGAGAAGTTGGGGGAGAGGTGAGCTATAATTGATGCATTCTGTTGAAAAGCACTGTCAGCAGAGCAAGGGGATTGAGCTGAGGTGTGACTTCATACAGTCTGTAGATGGAAATTCGCATCTATTTGTGCAGGATAGAAGATGGGGTTTCTCACATCATTCAGTGCTGATGAGACCACACACAGCTCTCAGAATCACACGTTTACACTGTGTACGTTCCCCAGCAGAGAGCGGAATGAAAAATCTCTGTTGGGCACTTTCAGCGGCTAGTCTTTTGTCAGCTGCCAGTGTTGGCCCTGAGCCCAGACACTGAATGGGACTGAAGTAAGTTACAAGAACCAGAGCCACTTGTTAAATCAGAACAGCAACCCCCTCCCACCCCCATGACCCCAACAACCAGCACTAATCCTCTGATGACAGTATAACTGGACCCCCATGACAACAGACACTTCATACATGTCCCACCCTTTTTGTGCTCCCCCTTAGCAGTCACATTCAGAACAGGAAGTGGTCTTTGGTTCCCATCTCTCTCTCTCTCCAAAACACACACACACACACACACACACACACACACACACACGTACTCTGTCTCACACATTCTCATTCTCACTCTCACACACACACACAAACAAACATCTTCAATCCACATCCACGTTCTCTCTCTGTCTCACACTGTCACATACAGACATAGTCTTACACACATACGTACACACTCTCATACAAACACTGCATACGTGTACTCACACCCACTGAAGAGACACATACTCATACACAGAGACACACAGAAGCCCAAATTGCACTTGAGAAGATGGCGAGGACTTTGGGAGGCTATGAGCCCACTGTCAACCAGAATGTCTGTGATTTTTGTTCAGAATTCAGCCCTCTCTCAGTCCCTGTCAAATTATCAACAAAGCTATTCAAGATCAGTTCAAGTGAGGAATAAAAGTGGTGTCACTGAGTCCACTGAACTTCAGATCGACGAATATCAGGTATTGGTGTAAGAGGTGGGCAATCAGCCCCTCGAACCTCTTCAGACCCTGAGGTGTCTTGTCAGGATAGATATTAAGAGAATGTCTCACGTGAGGAAACCATCTAAAACAAGGGGTCACCGTTTGTAAATTAGAGGCCACCTATTTAAAACAGGAGAGATTCCTTTGGGTTGAGAGCCTTATGGAATTGGTTCCTGGAAATGCAGAAGTGGGTAAATTGCTGATAAGCAGAGGGAGGGTTGAGAGGTTATTGGGGAAGAGACAGGAATATGGAGTGATCAGATCAGTTGTGACCTTACTGAGAGGTGAAACAGACACAGGAGACTGCTTTGCTATTCCAGACTATGGCAACTAATCTTCTGACTCACTTTCCCCACACAACCCCATGTTGGTTTTATTTTGCTGGTTGCTGTGTGTTTTTCGACTTCCTCCCTATGAGGGGGAGCGAGAGCTGAAACTGCACTTTCCCAGGTAAAGCTGGAGTTCGTAGACAGGAATTGAACGGTGCTGTGATGTGCCCTGTTTCAGCAGCAGGAAGTGATAGCACAGTGGTAACAGGTTGGTAATCCAGCAGCCCATAGTCAGGCTGGAGGGAGCATGTGTACTGGACATAGCACAACTGTCATCAATTGCTGCAAAATCGCTGGTCAACAAACTGGCTTCACTGATGCTGTTACGGAGAGTCATAGAGTCATACAGCACAGAAACAGACCCTTCGGTCCATCCAGTCCGGGCCGACCATAATCCCAATCTAAACTCGTCCTACCTGCCTGCTCCTGGCCAATCTCCCTCCAAACCTTTCCTATCCATGAATGTATGCAAATGTCTTTTAAACCTTGGAACGATATGCACATCCAACACTTGCTCACGACGATCATTCCACATAAAAAGCACGCTCTGTGTTAAAAAAAAGTTGCCCCTCATGTCCTTTATATAATCTCTCTCCTCTCACCTCAAAAATATGCCCCTTAGTCTTGAACTCCCCCACCCAAGGGAAAAGACAGCTGTCATTTACCTTATTTATTGCCCCCATGATTTGATAAACTTTTATAACGTCTCCCCTTATCCTCCTACGCTCCAGTGAAAAAAGTTTCAGCCTCTCCCCAAAGCTCAAAACCTCCAGTCCCAGCAACGCCCTGGCAAATCTTTTCTGAAACCCTCTCCAGCTGAATAAAATCCTTCCCTTAGCACGGAAAACAGAACTCTGCTGCTCTCACCCAGTCTGGCTGATGTGGGACTGCAGACCCAGAGCGGTGTGGGTGGCACGAAATGCCACCTTAAACAACCAAAGAAAATCACTCAGGTCAAGGGTAATTAGGGATGGCAACAAATACTGGTCTTATTGGTGACACCCAAATCCTGTGATAGGATGAAAAAAGAATTTTTTTGTTTGTGAAATTAGTCCCCCACAAATTGCTTTGATCGAACTCAGACTTGTGTCCAAACTGCTGAACATGTTGGAATCTGTATTGGTGAACAGACAGGAGCTTCCCTCCTGTCAGTTGACACAAGACTATGTTGTTCATTGATTTGTTTACCCTAGTCTCTGCATTACAGAATCACACAATGGAGCAGAAACATTCCAGACTCTGAGTGAGCCAAATGAAGTGCCTTCAGCATGACTAATCAAGACATCTTCTCAGTCTGACCATACATGCTCCAAATATTTGGCAATGGCCTTTGTCGAGTCAAATTAGGCTCAAGTGTGTGCAAGTGGGTGTTGCTTGTGCGTTTGCTGTTGCAGGAGGATCCAGTTTAAATAAACACCCTCGATCCCTCCCCTCGTCAGTAACCCTTGTGGTTCCTGAGCTTGTTGGAGAATAGTTTCACCCCATAGAACACGGAACATCACAGGAACAGGCCCTTGGCCCACCATGTCAATGTAACCAGGATCCCATTCCAAACTCATCCCATCTGCATGCACATAGCCTGTATCCCTGTATTCCCTGCCTGTTCACATCTCTGTTTAAATGCCCCTTAAACTTTGCAGTCGGATCTTCAAGTCCCCTGGCAGCTTGTTCCAAGCGCCTGCTACACTCAGAGTCATAGAGATGTATCGCACGGAAACAGACCCTTCGGTCCAACCCATCCGTGCCCACTCTGTGTAACAAAAACTTTCCTTCCTCACCTTTAACCTCGACCCTCTAGTGTTTGAATTTCCACCCTATCCATGCCCTTCGTGTTTCCATTAACTCCTGTCAGGTCGCCCCTCAGCCTCCAAAGCTGCAGCAAAACAATCCAAGTTTCACAAACCTCATCCACTCTAATCCAGGTGACACTCTGGTAAATCTTTTCTGCACACTCTCCAAAGCCTCCACGTCTTTCTGTTTGTGCTGTGACCAGAAGAGCACATAATCCCCCAAATGTGGTCTGACTGAAACACTAGCAGCATGACTCGCCCATCCCCTGACTGACAACGGCAGGCATTATAAATGCCTTCTTTCTCACCTCGGGATGTGGAGATCAGCAAATCAGCAGCAGGTTTCCCTCCAGCACTTGCACTGTTCTTTACCAAACCCTGAAAAAGTCGTTAGTTTGATTGATTTATTGTTGTGCCATACCGAGATGCAGCGAAAAATGTTGTTTTGCGTGCTCTACAGGCAGATTGTACCATAAGAAGTACACCAGGGCAGCAGAACAGAGTGCAGAATACAGTGTTACAGCCACAGAGAAGGTGCGCAGAGAGAGAGAGAGAGAGAGAGAGAGAGACACACACAGACATTAACCTTTAAGAGATTTGTTAACAGCAGGGAAGAAGGGTTTGGAGAGATATGGGTTGGGTGCTGGCAGGTTGGGTTAGGATATCTGGTCGGCATGGATGAGTTGGACCGAAGGGTCTGTTTCTGCACTGTACATCTCTGTGACTCGAAGAAGCTGTTCTTGACTCTGTTTGTACATGCATCCAAATGTTGACAGCATCTTCCTGATGGAGGGGAGTATAACTGGGGTGGGTTGAAAAATGTGGTGCTGGAAAAACACAGCAGGCCAGGCAGCATCCAAGGAGCAGGAGAGGTGATGTTTCGGGCAGAAAACCTTTCTTCTCTGGTCTCCAGCATCTGCAGTCCTCACTTTCTACTATAACTGTGTGGGAACAGTATTTGTGTACGTTGGCTGCTTTCCTGAGGCAGTGGGAAGTGTAGATGGAGTCAGTGGATGGAAGGCTGGTTTGTGTGATGGACTGCTGGGCTGTGTTCACAACTCTTGATACCTTCTTGCAGTCTTGGGTAGAGCAGTTGCCCTATCACATTGTGATCCACACAAAGAGGTTGCTTTCTGTGGTGCAGCTGTAACAATTGGGGTCAGACTCTTTGTGGACATGCAGGATTTCCTTCACCTCCTGAGGAAGCTGAGGTGTTGCTGTGCTTTCTTAACCATCGTGTCAACGTGGGCGGACCAGGTCAGATTGTTGATGTTCTCCACCTTCTCCACCCTCAGCACCATTGATACCTACAGGGGCGTGCCCTCCAGCCCAGTTCCTGAAGTCCCTGAGCAGCTCCTTTGTTTTGCTGACATCGATGGAGAGATTGTGGTCTTTACACCACACCGCTAAGTACTCACTCTCTTCCCTGTACTCCGTCTCATGGTTGTTTGAGACCCAACCTACAATGATGGTGTCATCAGCAAACTTGGAAATGGAGTTGGGGTGGAATTTTGCCACACAGTCATTAGTTTGAGGAATACAGTTGGGGGCTGAGTACACTATCTTGTGTGGCACCAGGGTTAAGGATTATCGTGGAGGAGATGTTGTTGCCAATTCTTCCTGATTCCTCGGTCCAGAGTTTGGAGATGAGTTTGGAATTATGGTGTTGAAGCTGGAGCTGTAATCACTAACGAAGAGCCTGATGTAGGTCTCCTTGTTATCCAGATGTAGGTGTCCTGATGTATGTATCCTTTTCATCCAGATGTCCCAGGGATGAGTTTAGGGCCAGGGAGCTGGTGTCTGCCATGGATCTGTTGCATTGGGAAGTGAATTACAAGGGTCACGACAGTCTGGTTGGCTGGAGTTGATGTGATCCGTGACTAACCTCTTAAATCACTTCATTATTAATGAGGTCAGAGGCACCGGGCGGTAGTCATTGAGGCATGCTGCCTGATTTTCCTTTTGGTACCAGGATGGTGGTCTTCTTGAAGCAGGTGGGGGCTTCAGATTGAAGTATGGAGAGATTGAAGGTGTCCTCGAATACGTCCACCCGCTGGTCTGCACAGGATCTGAGTGCAATGCCGGGGAATCGCTTTTCGTGGGTTCACTCTGAAGAAGGTTTATCTAACATCTGCACTGGTGACCTGGGGTACAGGTGTATCTGAGGCTGTTGGTAAAGGTGACATTGTTTCATTGAGCTTCTGTTCAAGGTGAGTGTAAAATGCATTGAGTTCATCGGGCAGGGATGGATTGTTGCCTGCAGTTCTGTTTGATTTTGCTTTGTAGACCATTACATCGTGTAAGCCTTGCCACACAAATGATGGGCGAACGTGTGGTTGTTCTGGGTCTCGAGCTTAGTTTGATATTTCCCCTTGAATGGAACGATGACATGAGAGAGATGCAGCAGCCCTTTGCAGGACGGTCAGTCTGCAGTTCACATGAACAGGCTCTGAATGATTGGCTGCAACGACACAGTGTGTGAAGCAGATCCTCACGTACCTCAGATGGTGTCTCTTCTGACTGATGACCACTGTGATATTGACAAGCGTGGTGTGTGTGCACCCTAACCCAATGTGATAGACAATGAGGCTTGTGAACATTGCATGCCAGTGAGAGTCTCCCATTCAGTCACTTTGGGAAGCACTTTCCTCATGGCACCTCTGTTCCCTGTTGCTCGTTGTTTCTGTCAGTCTGATACCACCCTTCTAATTAGACAACTCGGGTATTGCTCACTCACTGACCACACGGCCTGACCGCTCACAGCACGGTGATTCTCCCACCTTCCTTTAAATCAGACCTGCTCCCCAAGAGTTCAATTCGGGAGAGATTCTGCAGAGTCAAGTTATTATTTCATGTACATTCGCAGGTTGATGGGGTGATTTGATTCTTCAAATGATGTGGAGGACAATTGATAGAACAGCGAGAAATTATTTCAACCAGTTGGGTCGTCTAAGACAGGGGGTGGGGGAGCAGAGTTGAAACGTGACAGAGAAAAGGTGCAACATACTTGAAAGACTCATCTGAAAATAATTGATTCAGGATCTGTTGTTAATTTGAAATGGGGAACGGGCTGAAGGTGTTCAGGGAAATGGTGTAAAGTGTGTGGAGTTTAGGAAGAGAGTCACAGGGTCAAATAGTCTCCTGTTTTCCCCATCATGAAAACAGACTTGAAAGGCACAGCTGAGCCAAGTGAACAAATTGCCTGATAGATAGCTTTCTGACAGACTAATTGAGTGCAATTACTTTGAAGGGCCCCTCAGATCACTCACTAACTAGATCCTAGTCATGAGATTTAATTAACAGGAGAGAGAGAGAGAGAGAGAGGAACGGTAGCAAACAGAATTCCTGTCTGAGAGTTTGTGGGAAGTTTGTTTATGTTTGACCCCGGCCTGTGGCTGACTGGACACGCAAAAACCAGGCCGTTCCACGGTTGGGTAGAAAGAAGGTTCACAAAAACGCAGATGCTCACATGGCTGAACAAACTGTCAGTGCCTTTTCATTCTAATGACCAAGTGTGTTCATCAACAAGATGTGTGATAACAGTCTTTGTCTGCCTGGATTGGAATGGTTCCTCTGCTGCAGACAATGATGGGGATTTGAAGGTTATTACTGAGGTGAGCAGATTCCCTCTTGTACAGTCTGTGACAGTGTGGAATTGAATGTTTACAAAGCTGAATGCTGAAATGTTGAGGCTGTTGCCAGCAGGATACTTGGTGACATCAATCTTCCCTGGAAAGATATTGCTGAGATCAGATGGATAAATGGTCTTAATGTGAAAGGAAATCGTTTTGATAATGATACGGGTATCTTGTTCCACTTTGTGGAAATACTTGAACAGAAGTTCAGCCAGTGACCACCTCTGATCAGAATATATTGACATTGGGAAGGAAGAATGGGAGAAAGTGAGGACTGCAGATGCTGCAGATCAGAGCTGAAAATGTGGTGCTGGAAAAGCGCAGCAGGTCAGGCAGCATCCAAGGAGCAGGAGAATCGACGTTTTGGGCATGAGCCCTTCTTCAGGAAAGAATAAGGGCTCATGCCTGAAATGTTGATTCCCCTGCTCCTTGGGTGCTGCCTGACCTGCTGTGCTTTTCCAGCCCCACAAGTACAGAATGGATCAATATGTCTCTCTGACACAGGTGGGTGGGCAGCGTTGTCTCGTTTTGGATTTGTAGTTTGAGCTAGTTTGTGTGGGTGAGAGGTTTTGATGTCCACACCTGAATGCCCCTCCCTCTCCTGGAGTTCTATGATCTCTACTATCTATCGCAGTGATGACTGGCCAGTGTTTTATGATGACAGCAGGTTGTATCAACTTAACATGCACTCCCTCAAACGCACAGCATCTTTCACCAGCTTGAGCTCTGCACAGCCAATGGGACACACTTCCCAATGGATAGCTCATCCAGAGAACCAGCACAAGCAAGCAGGGCTGAAGGGCCTTCAGGATTCTATCGCTGAGTGATCTCACGTGGATGAGTTAGACTGAAGGGTCTGCTTCTGTGCTGTATGACTCTATGAAGAATTGAACAGATTGACATCAGGCAGTTAATTCCCACAAGGAGACTCCAGACAGAGGGCAGATTTCCTTATTTTGAAACAAGCCAGTGAGTTTGTCTCTGATGCCAGGAAAGCTTCCCAGCGAACTGCAGCATGAGAGGTCAGAAAGCTGTTTGTCCTGGGTCTGAACCACCTTGTCAATGATGAAACCCAACAAGAGGTTTTTATTCAGCAACACGATGAAGGGTTTTCAAAGTAAGGCTGAAAGATGGATTAAAGGCACAGAACAACTGGTCTCATACGAGTTAAATTGTTTGAATGACCTCCTGTGGTGTAGAAGGTGCTCGTGTTCCCTGATCTCAGTGAGCACCCACAGGAACTGTCATTTCAGCAGCATTGGGAGTGGGAGGGGTTAGTGAAACCTCTGACCTTTTCCCACTAATCCCTGGTCAGATTCTGTGTTCTCCAGGGCAGGATTGTAATGCCAGAGTCAGCACAGCACCTGGGATCCAGCTATTTCACTAGGTTTTACTGAAAGAGAAATGAGTTAACCATTCTGTTTCATGTCTGAATCAGAGCTGTGTCTGGCTGCATCAGTCAACAGGGTTTGCATCTGGTTTTTTTTTAAAAAAAACCTGCCTGTTTTATTGGGTTTTACTATGAAGTGATGCTGAGCAGTTGGCAGGGAAAATTGAACCAGAGGGGAGAGCTGGAGGGAGAGAGAGCAGCAGTGAGGAATCAGGTATACAGACCACAGCACCACCAATGACAAACAACAAACACACTGTCTGTTTGTCTCTGTCTCTGTCTCCCCCTCCCCTACCTGGCACCCCCTCTGAACATGCCCTGCAGACAAAGAGGATTGCAGGAGCTTGTTTTATCTCCCTGCAGAACCCACTGGCTTTATCAACAAGAAACATCCAAACCAGATGGAGCAGCTTCTCCAGAGGCCAGCAGCTTCAAGCACAGGTCTCTGACAGGATAAAGTGAGAGAGACATCTCCTCTGCACTGTTCATTCATGCTCCTGCTCAGTCCGACCTCACATTGCTTCCCGTCTGCTCTGTTTGTGACCAGGAGCACACTCTGCCAGTAATAGCGAATCGGTGACAAAGCTCTCCCTGCTCCTGTCACTCACTTTGCAGTTCCTTCCTGATTTAAGCACCTTCTGAACACTCCTCGCCTTTTCTGTCGTAGTTTGCAATCCTTCGAAATGACACACTGTAAAGCACCCTACCTTCCTCCGTGCAATGACCCAACAGCCTGGTCAAGTCCGGTCCTCGTGAAGCACCTGTCCAGGTCAAACCTCTCGCTCCTTCCTCCATTGTATTGGTGGGAAACAAAGCCAGGAGTGGTGCTGTGACATCTTCCCCCTGGTGTGGATCACTCAGCTTCACTCTCTCTGTTCCCTTTTGCTCTCTGCATCTGTTGTGGATGCGGACACACTGGTTCGCCTCCAGCACACACACACACACACAAACAGCCAGAATAAGAGACTCAGTGCTGTCAAACTGCCCTGCCCCACCTCCTCTCAGTACAGAGCCAGCCTTCGAGAAGCTGTGTCACAGTCATTGGCTGTTCTCCCTCTGCCCCCACCCTCAGCCCATCAACCCGCCCGCCCCATGGCAGAAATACAACAGCAAACCCTGTTCTGATAAAGGGACAGTGTGTCTGTGGAGAAATCAGCCCTTCACAGGACCGGGATGTCCCCCGTTCTCCATCCCAGCTAGAAATCTCACTTTGCTGTCCACTATTCATCTGTTTTAAAACCTCTTGCGAGGATGGATGGGTGGATGGGTGGGTGGGTGGTTCAGCAAAACCCCGCCGAGGCTGGGAGTTTGAGTGAGAAATTGCTGCAGCAAGTCTGGCAGCATATGTGCAGAAAGAGTTGAATCTGCCAGTCCACTCTGAATCAAGAACACAATTCACGACTCCGCTTTTTGAATCCTCATGAATCCAAAACTCAACCCCCCCCCCCCCAACAAATCCCGTGCACTCCAGTTCACCCCCCCCCCTCTCTCTCTCTCTCCTCTCCAACACCGACAGCCCCTTTTTTCTGATGCTCTGAGCTCTCACTCCCTCCCGCTGTTCAGTGTCGGAATGAATTGCCCAAAGCTCCTGTCACATTTAGTGCAGGGAGTGAGATAATGATCATATTCACTTGGTGCTCCAGACTGGCTCCATTCTGCAGGGAGTGGGGGGAGGTGGGGGGAAGGTGCCACAGTGTCGACATCTTCACCCGGACCCGGCAGACAGGGTTTGGAGAGTGGGGAGGGGACATCATGAATTTATTCTGGCTGATGACCCGTTCCTTGCTTTGCCGGATGAGGAAGAATTTGCATTTATATTATTCCCAAAGTTTTTTTTTAAAACAGCAACTGACGTTTGGTCACTGTTGTAGTTTCGGGGGGAGACGAGAAAAAAAGTCTGCACAGCAAGATCCCACAGTCAGCACTGGGGGTGCTGGTTGAGAGATTATGAGGGGTCAAATACCCCTGTTGTTCTCTGTCATAATTGCAGAGGATCTCTTTAAAATCTCCTCCCAGAGTTTGCCCTCCAGTCCCTACAGTGGGTTGATGAGGTACCAAACTGAGCTGAACTCAGGAGATTTAGGTTCCTAATGGGAGCTCTTGGGCTGTGGGTTGTTAGAAGGATACCTGACGCATTTTCTTTACTGAAGCACCGTAGCATCTATCTGGCTCCACCTCAGTGTGGTTTGGCAATGACTGTTCCCAAGACTGCAGGAATGTAGCCCACACAAACCAACCTCTCATCCATTGCCTCAGGAAAGCAACCAACCAAACCCAAACATCCCTCCCACTCCAGTTAGACTCTTCCATCAGACAGAAGATGCAAAGGTTTGATTACACATATGAACAGATTCAACAACAGCTTCTTCCCAGCTGTGATCAAACTTTTGAACAAACTTCTCCAAATGTTAATTCTAATCTCTCTCTCTCTCTCTCCCTCTCCCTGCATCTTCTGTGCAGCTGTAACACTGTAATCTGCACACTGCTCTGCTACCCTGCTGCCCTTTGTATGCTACAATTTTCCCGTATAGCACGCAGAACAACACTTTTCACGATAACCCCGTGAATATGACAACAATAAATCAATCGATCGATCAATCATAGAAATATTTTTTTGGTCTGAGGTGTTCCTTCACTGATTGTCAGTGTGTGAATACGTCATTGTGATCTCATCACTTACACAGACCTGCAACTAACTAGTCCCAGCAACTCTTGACAGAGATATTATAACAACAGCTTTAAGAATGTCTTCAATGCATTGAATTCTGCACACCACACTTTGAATTTCTCGTTGATTCTGGTTTTCATAATGAGGTAATCAAATGCCGCAAAATAAAGAACCATTTGCTCTCACTGCAACAATTTTGTAAAACACTTGAAAAACAGCCTCCAAAAGCCATTGTGCTGACCTCATTCCTTCATAACTGATTGGAAACAAAGGCAACAGCAGCAAGAGAATCCAACCAAGAGCAGAGAGTTTCATAAGTGTCCATTCCATCTGACACATTGCAGAGTGTACTGAAGATAATGAGGTCAGCTAGGTGGACCTCAGAATCTGAGTTCCCTGATTGGGGCTGTTAACCTGGTTCTAGCAGAGAGCCCTGGCTGACTGACAGAAACAGGAATGTTCACTCTGAGAGCTGGCTGTGAGGGAGCTGGACCAGTATTCATCTACGTGTAAATAAAGGGTGACCTGAATACAGGACACCAGTGAGGAGAAAATGAGGACTGCAGATGCTGGAGATCAGAGCTGAAAATGTGTTGCTGGAAAAGGTATCCTGAAGAAGGGCTTATGCCCGAAACATCGATTCTCCTGTTCCTTGGATGCTGGCTGACCTGCTGCGCTTTTCCAGCAACACATTTTCAGTACAGGATACCAGCCCTCTGTACAGTTATTCCAATGGGGATGGGAGAAAACAGGATGTGACTTGAAAAGTTTTTTTAAAAAAAATCAAATGTCAGAATACAAAATTAAAGGCAAGACAGCTTACACCAGTCAGTCTTGGAGTAGTTTGGTGTGTGTGTGTGTGTGTGTGTGTGTGTGTTTCTAGTGTGTGAGATACTGTGTGAAGACCCCATCCTTCTCTTCAGCCTGCATTAGCAGCAGTCTGTGCTCCGGATCGTAAAGGCCTAAACATCTACAGCCTCTGATGAACAGTATACCCTGGTCCTTTTGTTCAGTGAGCTCGGAGAAAGGCAGTCCGTCTGGGTAATCAGAGGCTCAGATACAATCTCTGCCTTTTATTCTGTGCACTGGGAGATAAGTAGGCACTGGACAACAGTGGGGAAAGATGGTCAGACTGAATGCGGTTGTTTGAGTTTGTTTTCTGAAGGAATCTTCCTGTGTCTCTGTCATATCATCAAGCTCCCTCCCTTTTGGTGCTGGATTTACTGGGACCATGGGTCCCTAGCTGAGGGCTGTACCTCCGAGATACCTCATCCAAATAGTGTTTTGATGTCTCTTTATCAAATCCTCCTCATGGACTCCTCAACCACACACTGCCCCCCCCCGCCACCCCCACCCCCCCCCCCCCCCCACCCCCCCCCCCAGCCTCGTAACCTCTGTAACACCCTCCAGGCCCACAATCCTGAGATCTCTGTGCTACTGTGATTCCAGCCTCTTACAGACCTGGTTTCCTCCTGCTCTCGCTCACTCTGTCTCTATCACACCCGCACATTTTAAGTAGCTTCTTCATACTGACTTCTTTGATCATGGTTTGGTCACCTGACAAATTATCTCATCATAAGAGAGAGGAGCAGAAATTAGGCCATTCGGCCCATTGAGTCTGCTCTGCCATTGAATCATGGCTCAGTGGTTCTTGATTACCAAGGAGATCAAAGGTTATGGGGAGAAAGCAGGAAAATAGGTTTTTCAATCTCGTCTATCTCTGTCTTAAATATACTCAATGACCTGGCCCCCACAGCCTTCTGTGGCAGTGAGTTCCACAGATTCCCCACTGTCTGGATGAAGAAGTTTCTCCTTATCTCCATTCTAAAAGGTCTTCCCTTTGCTCAAAGGCTAGGGTCCTCGTTTCTCCTACCAGTGGAAACCCCTTCCCAACATTCACTCTCTTCAGGCCGTTCAGTATTCTCTAAGTTTTATTAGATTCCTCCTCATCCTTCTAAATTCCATTGAGTATAATCAATCAGTTGGGCCTCATCCTTCTAAACATCGAGTATCAACCCAGAGTCCTTGTATTCCAGTTTTTCATTCCTCCAGACCATTCTCGTGAACCTCCTCTGAATGCACTCCAGCACCAGTCCATCCTTCCTGAGATATGGGGCCCAAAACTGCGCACAATCCTCCAAATGCAGCCTGACCAGACACTTACAGAGCTTCAGAAGTACATCCCTGCTTTTATATTCCAGTCCTCTCAAAATTAAAGCCAACATTGCATTTGCCTTCCTAACTTGCAAGTTTACCTTTAGAGAATCCTGGACTAAAATCCCAAGTCTCTTTGAACTTCAGATTTTCAACTTTCTCCCCATTGAGAAAATGGTCTTTGTCTCAGGGTTGAATTTTCTCTGACCATGCAGTGAGGTATTATTAACTAGGTGCTATTTTGCCTCAGGAGGTTGATCCTGGCCGTGGGCCATGGATTTGCTGCAGCTCAGCCTTGGTTCATGCTTTTCCCACATTGAAGAATGTGTGTCTCTCTCTCTCTGTTCCTCTCTGTCTCTCTTACACACGCACCTGAGTGTGGGGACCTGACTGGGTTGTCTATCCCACTGCCCCAAGGGTAGGCCAGGGATTGAGCCTGGGGCTGTCACATAGGCCCAGGTTTGAGGGGAGTGTGGGCTCCAGGGGGTGGGAGTGGCAGTGACTGTGTTGTGAATCTGACCTGGACAGCGTGTTCTTGTCGAGATGTTTCCTCCCCTACCCCGCCCCCCCCATTTGCTCTCCGTTCATGGGTAGTGTGCTCACCTCTCAGAGAATTGCAAGGTCCCACTGGCAGCTCCTGCAGAGGTAGTGGTGGACAAGCAGGAGGCTGGAGGAACACAGCAACGCAGGCAGCATCAGGAGGCAGAGAAGTCCATGTTTCAGATGTAACCCTTCTGCACCTCCTGAAGCTGTTTAGCTTGTTGTATACTTACAGCCTCTGCCTCTCCACCTTGGATTCCAACATCTGCAGTTTTTTTTGTCTCTAACAGGTTGTGGTGGAAGCAAGTACAATTTAGTCATTTAAGAAACATTTAGACCGGTATATGGAGGGATATGGATCAAAATGACTTGTTTAAATTGTGAAAACTGGGCGAGATGGCCAAGTTGGGCCCAAAGGCCTGTTTTCTATGCTGGAGACCTCTCTGACACCCCTCTGAATAATGTTAAAAGCTGTCAGTGCAGCCCAGAGGGGGTGCTGCACTGTCACAGGTACAAGGCAGATCCTTCTCCCCTTTCAGGTTGGACAGGAAAACAAGGAACAGATTTCCCTCCTTAAAGATCCCTCACTCAACATTACAGGAAGGGATCATGTGGTCATTTATCGCTTCAGTGTTTCTGGCATCTTGCTCTGTGTAGTTTGCTGCCACATGAGGCCATTGTTTGTTCAGCACTTTGGGTCCTAAGATCGGTTGAACAAGTGATGGATAGTTGCCTTTATTTTAGTCCCAAGTGGTGCGTTTTAAACACCATTCTCAAGGACACGAAAGAGACGGAAGGGAATCTCGGAGCTCTGACACCGCTGCCAGGAGGTGGGTGGGGTGAAGGAAGCTGGGCTGGACAAGAGGCTGAACACAGACAGAGCTGGAGAAACTCGGCAGGTCTGTCGAGACACAGAGATAGGAAGTTCACATTCCGAGTCTCAGTCTCCAGCACCTGCAGTTCTTGATTCTCCAAAAGGCCAGTCTGGGGGAGTGTAGGTACCTTTTTGGTTTGTTGTCGTCACATGGACTGAGATACAATGAGAAATGCATGCTATACAGGGAGATGTGCACTGTACATCAGGGTAGCAGACAAAGTGCTGAACACAATGTTATCAGCACAGAGAGTGAGATCAACACTCCCATTGGAAAGGTCTGCTCAAACCCTTGCAGCGTTGCTGAAGGAGGGAAGGTCGTTTTTGGTCTCACAAGACAAGTGTTTGTTAGTCTGGGAGTGAGCTAACTCCTCTGGTTTCTGGGAAGCGTGTTGCCTCCTCAGGAATGTGGGATCCTGGGGAAATAGTTCCCTACTCTCTGTGAGGATCAGCTCAGTGCTTTCCGGATGACTGCCTCTCCATTTGCTGTGAATCAGTGCAGGGTAAGGCCAGCACTCAGACCTTGCAATAGGGACACTGAGGCTTCTGCTAAACTGCACAAAATCTGAATCTGCATCACATCATACACACCACATCAGCTCCTGAGAGCACACACTCAGGGTGGGGGGGTCACTGTATCCAGAATAATAATGACTGAATTGCAAACACACAGGCAGGCAAATGCAGCTCACAGAATTTTACTGCCCTGTTCTCAGCTGAAAGGACTGTTACTTGAATCTACTCATCACACTGACATTTTATCCTCTCCTAAATAATTTCCTCCTCCTCTCTTCTTCTGTTCCCTCCCCTTCCCTCTGACTCTGTGCAGGGATTTGTGGATCTGTTCCCACCTCACGTAAGGGTGACCAGCCTGAAAAGAGGATGGTGTTGGTGGGCTGTTTGGTTGTGGAGGCATCACCCAGGAGGTGATCCTTTTCTGACTGGATTGAAAGACTGATGGTAACGACAAGGTGTTTGTCTGAGAATGAGGCAAGGCAGAGCATTGCAGCCCTTCAGTGGAGAGCTGATAACCACCCAGCACTCGGAATTTTAGATTATGTCATGGGATGGAGGTTGGTCCAACATTTCGAGCCCAGTGACTATGTGCAGAAATGTATGGTCAGTGGCTTTCTTGAAACCACTGTCGTCATGTGGTACCTGCACACATCGTGCTGTTACGGTAGGAATTCTGCAAGAAGGGGGGAAAGTAACCATTTTGGAGAAGAGACAGGCCAGTGACTTATGATCTCCAACATACTCCACCATCAAAAATGTTTTGCCCATCTCCCATTACCCTTGACCTGCATGACTTGGGGAAGAGGGTTTCGGATTACACCTCCCCACCCCCCCCCCACGAAGAAATGCTGATGTCCTGACTTTGTCTTGAACGGCCAAGCTCATTTGTTTAAAAATAGACTAAGACCAGAAGATGTAGGAGCAGAAATGAGGCCATTCAGCCCATGCAATCTGCTCTGCCATTCAATTATGGCTGATAGGTTTCTCAACCCCATTCTCCTGCTTACTCCCTGAAACCCTTGATACTCAAGAACCTATCTATCTCCGTCTTAAATATACTCAATGACCTGGCCCCCACAGCCTTCAGTAGCAATGAATTCCACAGATTCCCCACTCTCTGGCTGAAGAAGTTTCTCCTTATCTTTGTTCTAAAACTCTTCCCTTCACTCTGAGACTGTGCCCTCCAGTCCTTGTCTCTCCTACCAATGGAAACTTCTTCCCAACATCTATTCTGTCCAGGCCATTCAATATTCTGTACGTTTCAATTAGATCCCCCCTCACCCTTCTAAACTCCATTGAGTATAAACCCAGAGTCCTCAAAAATTCCTCATATTCCAGCTTTTCATTCCTGGGACCATTCTTATGAACCTCCTCTGAACCTGCTCCAGGGCCAGTCCATCCTTCCTGAGATATGGGGCCCGAAACTGCGCACAATACTCCAAATGTGGTCTGACCAGAACCTGATAGAGCCTCAGAAGAACATCCCTGCTTTTATATTCAAGTCCTCTCTAAATAAATGCCATCATTGCATTCGCCCTTCATAATTACTGACTCAACCTACAAGCTTACTCACGACCAAGATTAAGCTAATTGGTCTATAATTTTCCATATTTTATCTAACCCCCTCCTTAAACAAGCGTATGGCATTGGTGATTTCCCAGCCCTCTGGGACCCTTCCTGATTCTTGCGATTCCTGAAAGTTCACCACTAATGCCTCCACTATCTCTTAACCCTGGGGTGGAGTCCATCTGGTCCAGGTGATTTCTCCACCTTCAGGCCATTCAGTTTTTCTCGCACCTTCTTCTTGGTGATGGCCACCATAGTCAGCTTTGTTCCCTCACTCACGTGAATTTTTGAGATATTACTCGTGTCTTCCACCGTGAAGATTGACACAAACTAATTATTCAGTTCCTCAGCCATTTCTTTGTTCACCAATACTATCTCTCGAGTGTCATTTTCCAGCAGTCCAATGTCCACTTTTGCCCTTTATGTATCTAAAGAAACTCTTACAGTCCTCCTTTATATTACTGGCTAGCTTACTCTCATATTTAATCTTCTCCCTCCTCCTTCTATTTTTTGATGCCTTCTTTTGGTCTTGGTAAGTTCCCCAACCCTCTGGTTTCCCACTGCCCTTTGCCACATTATATTCTTTCTCTTTTGCTTTTCTGCTATCCCTGACTTCTCTAGTCAGCCATGGTTGCCTCATCCTCCCTGTACCATGCTTCTTTTTCCTCGGGATGAATCTTTGCCGTGTCTCCTGAATTACCCCCAGAAATTCCTGCCACTGCTGTTCCACTCTCTTTGTACAGCCGCAACATGACCTCCCAACTCCTGTACTCAATACTCTGACCAACAAAGGAAAGCATACCAAACGCCTTCTTCACTATCCTATCTACCTGCGACTCCACTTTCAAGGAGCTATGAACCTGCACTCCAAGGTCTCTTTGTTCAGCAACACTCCCCAGGACCTTACCATTAAGTGTATAAATCCTGCCCTGATTTGCTTTTCCAAAATGCAGCACCTCACATTTATCAAAATTAAACTTGGTCTGCCACTTCTCAGCCTGTTGGCCCATCTGATCGAGATCCTGTTGTAATCTGAGGTAACCCTCTTTGCTGTCCACTACAATATCAATATTGGTGTCATCTGCAAACTTACTAACTGTACCTCCTGGGTCATATTTGTACCTGGGTTGTTATGCTGACATCTATTGCCTGTGACTAATTGCTCTCTGATATGTGCCAGGGAGTGTTCTATAAATGGGGAGCACGTAAAACCATTTCAGAGGGCCTTGGAAGGTCAACTGTGTGTCTGGAGTCACATGTAGGCCAGACCAGGTCAGCATTGGCAGATTTCCTTTCCTTTCCTACCATGCAGATGTGTCTCCAGAATCAGCAATGATTACGTGGTTGTCACTGTCCTTTCTATCTCATTCCAGATTGACCTTCAATTCAGATGTCGCCATCTCTCACGGTGGGTCGTAACCCTTGTTCCCAAAACATTAACCTGGTCCCATTTGTGATAATGTCTCTGGGCTGGGAATCCAAATCCCCAGGGACAGGTGTTTGAATCCCAGGTAATATTGGAACTCCATAAAAGCCCGGACTGAAAAGCCAGTTGTCATGGTGACCGTCAAACTCCTGTTGATTGTCAGGAAATGCCCATCTGGTTCACTGCTGTCTTCCATGTTTACCTGGTCTGGCCTGTGTGTGACTCCAGACCCTCGGCATACTCACGGTCTGAGATTACTCCCAGCAGTTCAGACCATTGTGCATTCTCTCTCTGTCTCACACTCTCACTCTCTCACTCTCACTCTTACTCTCACCCCATTGAAGTTTCCTTGGCACCTGATCATGTGTGACAGTGGAGAGTCCCATCTCTCTCTGCCTATCCCTCCCTCCAGACAGTCACTAGATTTACAAATCCACAATTACTGTGTGGCTACATGTTCTCTGTTCAGAAGACACATGTTGTACTGAATGGCTCAATCTGTCCCTGAGTGCTTGGGACGTCCTCTGTCGTCCAGAGAGTTTCTGGGTTAAAATCCTGGAAGTACCTCCCAAACAGCACTCTGTGGGGATCCCTTAGCCATGAGGACTACAGTGGTTCAGGAAGGCAGTTCACCACCTCATTCTCCAGGGCAACTCGGGAGATTCAGCCAGGGACACACATGTCCCATGACTGAATGAAACACAATATCAAATCTTGCGTACCCCCCCCATCCAATCAACTGGAACGTTCAGATGAAGATGATTGAATGTTGTTGTCTTCGGACATGGGGGATCTGGAGGGTAGATGGAGTTGAGATACAGGAAAGCCCTGAGCTGAATGAATGGTGCATCAGTGCTGATGGGCCGAATGGCCTCTGCCTCTGGTTACTGCTTAACTACAAGAGGGTGTCTGAAAGTTGCCGCTGTGTGACCAGAGATGATTTCTTGAAGACTGTTTAATCAGGAAACACCTACAATGTCAAGAGAATGATGCCCATGTTGGGAGAGGTCACTGAAATGAACAAAGGCATGAGTTGATTAATTCTGATAACAGCAGACTCCTGTAAGTAGTGTGTTCACTGTCGGGGATAAATGATGACTGTCATGAACTCACCACACAGTCGGAGGGCTGTTTTGTGTTACAGATCTCTCCACCCTCTCAGGATTGATTTCAAAGGCAGCTGACAGTGCAAGGCCTGGTCGCAGCCCAACCCCAGCTCTCTGTAAACAGCTCTGATTACCTCTGGGAACTTTGTGTCAACTTTACCTGCAGAGTCTCTGAGGAGGTGTGAAAAAGGACTGTTTCAGGTTTGTGTGGTTTATCCTGCTTGGGTCAGACCCTCTTCAATGTGGTTTGGTGTGCCTCAGAATTGATTAATGCTCAACTCAAGGTAAAGCTGATGTCTCTTCAATGCTTCACTTCTCCTGTAGAGTCGATCACCGCCCTCTGTGTGGTTATTTCAGAGCTCACAGTAACCAGTAACCCACAGGTTTCTCAATGTCTGCTGCAAGGCTGTGTGAAGAAGGGCTTTACTGTTAGATTTTTCTGAGATGTTCTCTTCCCCACTTCTGCAAGTTTTATTTTTCCCCGAGGAAATGTTTTGGGTGCTTGTTATTTCGAAATTGGGCACTGACTGGTTCAGGGCTGGGGGTGATCTCATTGAATTGTCCCAGGGGCTGAGCTGGGTTCTACGAACTGAAGGAGGTTTTCAGTGCGTCAGGAAGATGGGGGAAGAGAGAGTGAGCAGGAGATCAGGATTTGACCACCTCACTGTGTTTTTCAATCTTTCTTTAACAAAGTTTGATTCTCTTTCTCTACACACCCTCTCTCTCCCAGACTCTCAAAACAGAATTCGCAGATGGTTCGAGTGTATTATGGATTGCTGCAACTCGTTTCATCACTGTTTATGACAGACCCAGGAGGGAGAATAGTAGATTGAGTCCTCCCCATGAGGAAGGATGACAGGAATTGGTGCTGGCGAGACCAGTTGCCTCTGTTTGGAGCTGTCTGACAGGGAGTCTGAAGCCTCTCAATATTATTTCCAATTGCTCCTGGATTGCCCTGTTGGAGTTAAACAAGCACCTTCCGCTCCGTAACAAGAGAGAGTCTCGAGAGCTGTTCTTTAAGAAAACTTGCTGTTTCTTGGTGGGTGGTACTGGTGGCTCACAGCATCAGGAACCCAGGTTCAATCCCAGCCTCGGGGTGACTGTGCAATCTCCACACAGAACTTCTCCCTGTGTCTGCGTGGGTTTCCTCCAGGTGCTCCAGTTTCCTCCCACAGTCCCAAAGATGGATTGGCTATGGGAAATTGTCCATACAGTCCAGGGATGTGTAGCCATGGGAAATGAAGATTGGGGGTGGGTGTGTGATGCTGTTTGGAGGGTCGGTATGGACTGAATGGGCCAAATGCCCCTGTTTAAACACTATTGTATGGATTACGTGCTCCTGTTCTGAGGTGGAAGGTAAGTTTTTTTCCAAAAACGGAGCAGCCTCGGGTGGTTGTTCCCTATGGGTCGGTGCATTGTTAAACATCAGAGCTATGCTGATGGTTCTGTCTCACTACTGTTTGATACTGAGGGAGGACGGCCGCTGCTGCTGTTGGAATCAGGCAGGACTGTCAACAGCATTCAACACTCAACAAGCCCACTCTCTCTCTGTTATTAGAGTCCATAGAGATGTACAGCATGGAAACAGACCCTTCGGTCCAACCCGTCAACAAGTATGCCAAAGGTCAGGGCACCCCAGTGGCTTGGTGATGAACACTTGCCACACTGTACTCCAGAGACAACCAGGAAAAGAATTGTGAAAGACCAGGAGGAAACAGAGTTTCCTCTGAATCTTTCACTGCTTTGTCCAGCCAAGTGTTTAATGACAAGTGTCCAGCTCCTAGTAAGACCACCTGTTGGATACCCACAGTCCAAACCCATTCTTCTCTGATGAAGGGGTTATTTTCACTTGTGATCACAGTTTGTGCAATGATTAATTCTGTCACGCTCAATCTGTCCTCTCTACTGACTTGTTTAACATGACTGTACGCAACCTAAAGTGACACACCGCATGTCTGTGCTGAGGGAGTGCTGCACTGTCAGAGAGATGGTGTTTTGGATAAGATGGTAAAACCATCCTTCAGCCAATCTGATCACTGACTCCAAGCTAAAGAGGTGCTCCCCACCTCTACCCACTGGTCAGGGGTCTTTTCAGAAGGGTTTGACCTGGCACTGTCCATACACACACTCCCCTCAATTTGTTCCAAATTGCAGTGTCGTCCACACAACAGGACTGGCACAAGTCAGCACGGCCTCTTGGCACGACAGGTAGAGCCGCTGACCAGATGAGGAGCAAGACCGGGAATTATCTCCTGAGCATCTCCATCCCACCACCGGCTCGAACGCAGACCCTGGGCCAGATCTGGGTAACTGACAGCTCAGCAACTCTTCATGTTCTGGGACTCTATCTGTGCAGGTCTGCAGGGGCTGAGAAGGTGATCACATCTCCTCAGTATCATGTGAACAACCAGCTCAGTTTGGAGGCAGTCACCCACAAATTCAATTCAGACTGGGTCACCCCTGTGAGTGGGGAGAATGTGTGACCTGCTCCCTTAAAGGGCAGGTGAATAGTTTTGGACAAGTTTAAAAGCAAGCTAACTGAAAAAAAAACAGAGGGAGAAAGGAACAGAGGAAATAGTGAGAGGGTGAACCAGAGAGAGAGGTTCATATCGACACAGACACCAGTACAGTCCAGTCCAGTCAGGCTGAATGGCCTGCCTTTAGTTTGGGTATAGCTCAGCATTTCAGTTCTGGAATGGCAGATGAAGTGCCTGTTCTGTGCTACACTGTTCTATGTTCTTGGTTCACAGTACTACCTGAGGTTTGGCTGCTCACAGATCTGATCAATGTTCTGATGTATGGCTTTGTGCAGGATGAGATGAATTTGTTGACTCAAAACAGATAGCTGTCTGAAGTTTAAAAGATGTATTGGTGAGGGATTGTTCATCTGTCATTTATAAAGTAGGGCATTGCAAAGCTGCTCTGTTCTGATGCGTGTTTCAGTAAAAGGTCCTGAATACATCATATCTGTTGGGCTGAAAGATGGACCCAGATTTTAAAAGAACACTTTAGGAAGGAAAACCCTTTTGAGTGTCTGAAATAGCGACGATAAATATTAAACTGTCACTGTGATGATCTCAGCTGGTGGTATTACTGGGAGGAGGTGCGGACTGCAGATGCTAGAGATTCGAGTCTAGATTAGTGTGGTGCTGGAAAAGTACAGCAGGTCAGGCAGCATCCGAGGAGCAGGCAAATCGACATCTGGGGCAAAAGCCCTTCATCGGGAATGACGGTATTACTGGACAGTTTTCAGATCTCTGGGTGAAACTGGCAAAACAGATCTCATCAGTTTTGAATTTTTGAAGCTTGGTGACAACGGTGATCAGTGTTGTCTGATCAGTTAGGAATGAATTGAGCCCGGTGTCCCACAAAACTCGAATGGTCAAATCACTACAGAGACAGGTTGTTACTAATGTAAACGGTAACTGCTTTATGAAGGAACAAGTAACAGTCAGACATCAGCACATAACAATACCCTTCCTAATCCTGTCGTTACAGTACTTCCAAGAGTCTCCTGTACCTTGAGCTAGTGTTGTGAAATCATAGTTCTCTTTCTCTCTCACTCTGGATGGTCAGTCAGCGTTTGCCTTTCCCATGCTGCTTGCTGAAGGTTTGCAGGTAAGTCCCTTTTTTCATTCCTTTTGGGATGGTTTTCTGGAACGTTATTTAGTGTGGCCAATCAATCAGATTTGCAAAATGGCTAGTACCCTTGTCACTCGTTTGGATGGCTTGCGAATGGTTACTTCTTTGTGGAGCAGGACCTGGGTGTCTGTCTATATGGTTTTTTGGTTGAAAATCTGCATTCCTCCTCTGTTTGGTTGATGTGTTGTTGATGGTATGACTGTCCAGGACAACTTCTGACAAAGTGTGCCCTTTGACACTATGCTGATGTCACCAGCACATGGCTGCAGCATGTGCACGCTTGCCTTGTTTTGGGGTTTGCCATTTGCAGGGTTTTACTTGGCCAGTGTGTCCCATACTGAGCGGCCTTTTGTTGTTTTGGCCAAGTTAGCAATCTACTTGTGTCTTATCAGAGTCCAGGCTGCTTCACCAGTCAATGGAAATATTCACATGAGGCTGTCAGTGTTCTTTGAACAAGACAACGCAATTGTCAAATTGTGAACAATTCTACTTAAAACTGTTCCAAGTTTGAGAGAGAGAAGAGAGTTGGACAGGTTACAGGACTAGAAAATCAGCATTTCTGATTGGATGCAAGAGCCACATGATTCATATTGCTATGGTGATGGGCTTTGAGTGGAGAAGGGTTTGAAATTACTCATCCACATGCAATCTGCAGGGGTCTGACAACACGATCGCATAGACAAGCCGGTGTGATTTACCACCCACCCACATTGCTACATGGTTATGACCAAATTCATGAGGAATTAAATCAAGGCGGAAAGATTTGCCGAACCTGAGCTGGGGTAGATAGTTTTTGAGGTTAAATGTTAGCAGACTGAGAAACCGTCAGAAGCCAGCAATCAATGGTTCAGGGAGAACTCTCTGTCTGACTGTCTGTCTGTTTCAAGGACATTGCAAAACTTTACTTGTGAAGTGGAATTTCCAATTGTTAATTGTGAAAAGGACAAGTTCCATCATTTTATATTCAACTTGCAGACAAAAATAGCACGTGGTCAATGTTTTGGTGTTTATTTCCTGCCTTCAGAGATTGCAATTCTTTTGCATTCTCCTTTTCAGGTATTTACTGGAAATCCACATTCACTTTCAAACATTCACAAGTTTGTCAGAGGTGATAGAAACTTGCTGCTGGAATCGACTTCTTCCCATGTACTTCCTGAAATGGTGATGAATCTCTGGTAAAGGTGGGTCTGATGTCATCAGCAGATATATTTCACCCTGAATTTGTACCCTGTGGACAATAAGGACTGTGTTGTCAATGGGATTGACTTTGCTGACAGGTCACCTGTTTGCTTTGGGTGCCTTTGGCCAACTGTTTTTATATTCTCTTACCATTTGTCTGCAGGGCTGATTTTGAATTCTGCACTCCCCACCACCCCACCCCCTTCACGCTGGACAATTGCCCGAGTCGGTGTTTCTCTGTAGACGGAAGAAGTGAGGACCGCAGATGCTGGAGATCAGCGTCGAGAGTGTGGTGCTGGATAAGTACAGCAGGTCAGGCAGCATTGAAGGAATAGGATGTTTCTCTGTGGATGCCAGGAATTTTGCAGTGTTGGGAGGTGTCCTTTTCTGGGTGGCTTGAGAACATCTTGTGTGTGGACTGTTCCTGTGTATAAATTGGTTGCTGTGTTAACTGAGGTGACAGTCATCAGAGCGCACCGTCCATCTTAGCTCTACGACAATTTAGGGACTTCCTGAGGATGTGAAAGTGGCTACATAAATGCAAGTTCTTCCAATCATTCTACCTGACCATTATTCCCAGATAGTGGTGATGAGAACTTTCAAAGGTTATTTCTGCAATTTGTTGGGAGACGTCTGAATTAACTCTTTTTTTTCAGATGAGCAGTTGGATAACATAACTCTCAGAATACAGTGAGTAAGCCTGACTTCGTTGCTGTCTTTAAACGACAGGCCAAACGTGCATAGACTGAACAAAGTATGATGTTTATTTTTCTTTCAGAACCTCAGAACTACGTGTTAGACCATTTGTCCCATTGTACTCGACGCTGGGAAAACTAACATTCTAAGAAAGGGTCACCAGAGCCGAAACGTTAACTCTGCTTTCTCTCCACAGATGATGCCAGACCTGTTGAGTTTCTCCAGCAATTTCTGTTTTTTTTTGTTTCTGATTTCCAGCATCCACAGTTCTTTGTTTTTGGTGGGAAAGGTTTGTTTCAGCTTGAGATAGAGGTACAAACATGAAGAGAGATCATAGAAAGATGTCGGAGCAACAGGATGGGAGATTTTAATTTTTCCACATTGACTGGAATTCACTTCGTGTTGGAGGTCTGGATAGAGCAGAATTTCTAAGGAGCCTCCAGGAGGGTTTTCCTACAGCAGTATCGAAGTAGACCAACTCGGGAAGGGGCCATACTGGACCTGGTGTTAGGAAATGAGCCCAGCCAGGTGGCTGAAGTTTCAGCAGGGGATTGCTTTGGAATAGTGATCACAATTCCATAAGTTTTAGAATACTCATGGATAAAGATGAGATTGGAGAGAGATGAAGGGAAATCCACATTTGATATGTGGGAGGCTTTTAAAGGGAGTTTTTTACACAGAGGGTGGTGTGTGCCTGGAAAGTTTTGCCAGCAGAGATGGTAGAGGTGGGCACAATATTGCTATTTAAGATGGATCTAGACAGATACATGAATGGGCAGGGAACAGAGGGATATAGATCCTTGGAAAATAGGCAATACATTTTAGAGAGAAGATCTGGATCGAAGGGCCTGTTCCTGTGCTGTAACTTTTCTTTGTTCTTAAAACAGATGGAGAACTTCTGCAATTTGGATTTTCAACAGCAGATGGGTGTTAGTTAGTTCTGTGAAAGGAATTTTGTTTTGGAAAAGGTCAGAGTGTTTCCAGAACAATGATTAAATGTAGTCATGAAGCAGGAGACTGGAGCATAGTGGTGTTTGTGGGAAGATGTTTATACTGTTGGATTTATGACAAGAGGAAACACAAAGCATAGTTTCAGAAGGCATCAATGTTCAATTCAAAAGTAAATTCAGTTTCTCTTCCTTTTTGAAGAATGATGGAAACAAGTCACCTCCGCAGAAGTGTGAGCTTTCTACTCCAGAAAAGTAATTGGTTTGAAATTTAAAGATTATCAGATCTCATCCAGATTAGATTTTCAGATTTGAAACAAGAATCAAATTGTTTGCACCGTCCATGGCAAAGAAACTGTAAAGTTGTCGAGTTGTGCAGCATTGAAAGAAATCTCTTGGTCCATCTCAAACGCTGATCAGATTTCCGAAATTAATGGAGTCCCATTTGCCAGCACCCAGCCCATATCCCTCCAAAGCCTTCCTGTTCATATACCCACCCTTTTTAAATATTGCAATTGTCCCAGCCTCCACCATTTCCTCTGGCAGCTCATTCCATACATGCACCACCCTCTGTGAAAAAGCTGCCCCTTTTAAATCTTTCCACTCTCAATCAAGGAGAAGCTGAAAGAGTTGGGATCAGATTTTAATTTCTCTGGGCTTGAGTCTCTGTAATATGTTGAGTTGGGAAATAGCTGGAGACTTAGTTTTGCTGTGTATTTTAAGACCGTAACAGCTCTTCTCTTGCTTGTTTTATAAATTTCTTTTGTGCAATAAAGTTTTGTTCTGTTGTGAAAGACTATTTGCAGTCTCATGTGGATATGTTTTAGTGAATAACTATCATGTTCACTCCCTCTGGAAAGAAATCACCTGACAATCTATCAAGCCACCTCTTGGTCTGCGATCTGACTGGTCCAGTACATGGGCAATCAAATCACTTGAGATTTCAAATCACGAGCTCCTTGAAAGTGGAGTCACAGGTAGATAGGATAGTGAAGAAGGTGTTTGGTATGCTTTCTTTTATTGGTCAGAGTATTGAGTACAGGAGTTGGGAGGTCAGGTTGCAGCTGTACAGGACATTGGTTAGGCCACTGTTGGAATATTGCGTGCAATTCTGGTCTCCTTCCTATCGGAAAGATGTTGTGAAACCTGAAAGGGTTCGGAAAAGATTTACTAGGATGTTGCCAGGGTTGGAGGATTTGAGCTACAGGGAGAGGTTGAATAGGCTGGGGCTGTTTTCCCTGGAGCGTCGGAGGCTGAGGGGTAACCTTATAGAGGTTTACAAAATCGTGAGGGGCATGGATAAGATAAATAGACAAAGTCTTTTCCCTGGGGTGGGGTGTCCAGAACTAGAGGGCATAGGTTTAGGGTGAGAGGGGAAAGATATAAAAGAGACCTAAGGGGCAACTTTTTCACACAGAGGGTGGTACGTATATGGAATGAGCTGCCAGAGGAAGTGGTGGAGGCTGGTACAATTGCAACATTTAAAAGGCATCTGGATGGGTATATGAATAGGAAGGATTTGGAGAGATAGGCGCAAGGTGCTGGAAGGTGGGACGAGATTGGGTTGGGATATCTGGTTAGCATGGACATGGTGGATGGAAGGGTCTGTTTCCATGCTGTACATCTCTATGATTGAGAAAAATCATTCTTATTGTTATTGCTTCCAGCCAGAGTGATTTAACCTAATATCTCACTATTATATTCCATCTGGTACCTTTAAACCAAGAAAACCTTGTGTTCCAAAGGAGAAACTGCTGTTTTGGTATTAGTCAGTGACATTGTGTTGCTGTTTTCTGTGGTTCCATCAGACAGTCAATCAACACTGACCTCCAGTGGTGAGATCTTGCATGTGCTGCTTGTGGGGAATGATATTTCTCGGTGTTTTCTCTCTCTCTCTCTCTCTCTCTCTCTCTCTCTTTCTGAGCAAACATTGTTGATCCCAAAGAGTTGGCTTTCCCACCCTTGGTGTTTAATCTCCTGGCTAATCGATAACTCTACAGGGTCACTGGGCACAACCTGCCTTGAAGTAAAGGCTGATCTTGTCAACATGATTTCGTAAAAGTCCACTCCATTAGTATATAGTGTGCAGACATGACAACACATCTGGGTGAGCTCACCATAAGACCTAGGAGTGGAAGTAAGGCCATTTGGCCCATCAAGTCCACTCCACCATTCAATCATGGCTGATGGGCACTTCAACTCCACTTACCCGCATTCTCCCTGTAGTCCTTAATTCCCCGAGACAACAAGAATCTATCAATCTCTGCCTTGAAGACATTTAGCGTCCTAGCCTCCACTGCACTCTGCGGCAATGAATTCCATAGGCCCACCACTCTCTGGCTGAAGAAATGTCTCCGTATTTCTCTTCTGAATTGACCCCCTCTAATTCTAAGGCTGTGTCCACGGGTCCTAGTCTCCTCACCTAACGGAAACAATTTCCTAGCATCCACCCTTTCCAAGCCATGTATTATCTTGTACGTCTCTATTAAGTCTCCCCTTAATCTTCTGAACTCCAATGAGTACAATCCCAGGATCCTCAGCCGTTCCTCGTATGTTAGACCTACCATTCCAGGGATCATCCGTGTGAATTTCCGCTGGACACGTTCCAGTGCCAGTATGTCCTTCCTGAGGTGTGGGGACCAAAACTGGACACAGTACTCCAAATGGGGCCTAACCAGAGCTTTATAAAATCTCAGTAGCACAATGGTGCTTTTATATTCCAACCCTCTTGAGATAAGTGACAACATTGCATTCGCTTTCTTAATCACGGACTCAACCTGCATGTTTACCTTTAGACAATCCTCGACTAGCACTCCCAGATCCCTTTGTACTTTGGCTTTACGAATTTTCTCACCGTTTAGAAAATAGTCTGTGCTTTTATTCTTTTTTCCAAAGTGCAAGACCTCGCATTTGTTCACGTTGAATTCCATCAGCCACTTCCTGGACCACTCTCCCAAACTGTCTAGATCCTTCTGCAGCCTCCCTACTTCCTCAGTACTACCTGCCTGTCCACCTAATTTCGTATCATCTGCAAACTTTGCTAGAATTTCCCCAGTCCCTTCATCCAGATCATTGGGGGGAGAAGAACGAGTTAGTTGCAGAGAGACCTTGTGTGAATGAATGGTTATTTCTGACATCAAGTTGGGAAAGGATTGACCTCTTCAAGTGCGTGACTCTTGAGTACCTTGGCAGGAAGTATTCTGTTTTTCATTGAATGTCCTTTCAGCTGACCTATTCTGTTCCCAACCATTGATGATGTGGCTGAGAAAGATTTAATCATCTTGCTGCTGGAGTTTATTGTCTTGACTGGAATGGAAACTGACTGGCAGGTATTTTGTTTTGTGTAGGTGAGGTGTGGAGGGGGGAGCGAAGATTGGAACAGTATGACAGCCCAGTAGCATGCTCTCTCAGCACCCAAACAACATCTTAAATGTGAGGCTTTCAATGCAGCAAATGGCTAACATCAACTCTCACCAACAATCCGAATGGGGACTGCCTCATTTTAAATTCTGACCAATGTCCAAGCTCACTTGACTGCTGCATTGATGTCTGTCTGTCTGAATTATTCACATTCTCACCCTTATTCTCACATCCCTTCATGTTATCTTCTCCACCCCCGTCCTGTCTCTCTAACCTGCTTCCTGTACCGTCCCCCACCCCACCTCCACCATCATCTGATCTTGACCCCTCGCCCATTCACAGTTTTATGTGCCCTACTAGGAATGGCTTCTCAGTTCTTGAATCATCATTCCCCCTCGATAAGAGAGTCTTTAAAACGGACCTGTTGAGCTTAGCATTTGGTGCAGTAATTTGGTGTTTTGCTCCTGTGAAATGCCCTAAAAGTGAATTTCATGCTATAAAGCTACAAGTCATTGATGGAGAAAGAAACAAGGTTTCATTGGTCACGAAACAAAAAGTGCTGGAGAAACTCAACAGGTCTGGTTGCATCTCCAGATAAGAGAAAGAAAACACCTCACTTTTTTTTCAAGTCAAATTTGGAAGAGTCACTAGAATCAAACTCTGCCCAGTCACTGCCAGACCTGCTCCATTTCCCCAGCACTTTTGGTTTTTGTTTCAGCTTTCCAGCCTCCAGAGGTCTTTGGTTTTATGGATGAGGGAGATAGTGAGAGGATGTTTCGCGATGTGAAACCAGGGGATGCAGTTTCAAACTGAGGTCCCTTAGTCAAGATGGTGATGGGGTGTTTATTCTCTGAGGCCTGTTCATGTTGGGAGTTCTCTTCCACAGGGTGTTTTGGCAATAAGAATCAATGAATGAGCCAGGTGAGGGTTTTGGGGAAAGACACAGGAGAGTGGATTTAAGGCCATGATCCTCCTGGGGTGAAAGGCCTGTCCTATTTCCTGTGAGCACCTGCATACCTTCACTTCTTTGGAGAGCGTTCAATGCAGAGACTCGATTGTAGCAGGGGAATATACACTTGGGCAGCATTTCATGGCATTCTCAGTTCCAGTTAATTACGGTTCAGGCTCCTTTAGTGATTCTCTCGATAGTAGTGCTGCCCTTGCCTTGGGAAGCCCTGGCTGTGACTCTCTCCACCATGTATTAACTGTGCTGAGCAATGCAATGCAATGCAGTGCAATGTGAGCTGCTGTGTTTGTTGCAGGAGGATGAAGGAATGCATTGGCTACAAAATGGATTTCAAGACTGGCATTCAGAAATCCCAATGATTGATTGATGTAAAACAAAGTCTTGGCTTATTGATGTTGGGTGGAAGAGCACATCAAAGCCCCATATTGTCTCAAGTTAAAAATCACACCACACCAGGTTATCGTCCAACAGGTTAAATTGAAAGCACTAGCTTTCGGAGTGATGATCCTTCATCAGGTGATCGTGGAGCTCCACCATCACCTGATGAAGGATCAGTGCTCCGAAAGCTAGTGCTTCCAATTAAACCTGTTGGACGATAACCTGGTGTGGTGTGATTTTTAACTTTTTACACCCCAGTCCATCACCGGCATCTCCAAACCATATTGTCTGGGTATAGAAGTCATCATATTCCAGTTGTTCATGTTTGAAAGTTGAACTGTCCTCAGCATGAAGCTAACCCATTTTTAATCAATGGGTCCAATTTCGTCATGGAGCGGGCTCTGTTTCTGAATTGGCGATAAAGTCTGAGCATATAAATACTTCCTAAAAGTAACTTTTTTCAGGCATGTGTCTGGTGGCACACAGTTAGAGAGCCTGGATAAGATCTGAAAGGTGCTGGGTTCAAGTCCCAGTGTAGGGAATAAGCCTAGCCTAAGATAGGAAAGGTTAGAGTAATTAATTTGGTAAGTGAACTCAGTGCGAAATAAGATCACATTCAGACTCAGTGATAACTGTAGGGAGTGTCACCAGAGGCTGCTGGGTTTTCCTGCTGTTTGCAAAATAAACATTTCCTTAAAATCACTAAGATTCCCCAGCCAGGATTTGAACCCAGGAGGTTGGTTTCAAGAGACCATTCCTTTACCACTCTGCCACCAGAGCTCACGTGGAAAGCAGTTTTTGCAACTTATACTTAACATCTCAGCAGCATTATAGGCTCCTCACACAATAAATATACCCAGAGCATAAAACTTCACCAGCAACCCCTGGCCAAATGGATAAAGCACTTGCCCAGGTTGTGGTAGTTACTTCCAGAAACATAGGTTCAAATCTATATTTAAACCCCCAGCAAATAATTTATTATAGAAATAATTGATTCATTAACAATCTATCTATTAATTTATTAATTAATTAATGAGTGTGCTTGCAGAAAAGAATCTTTTGGACTGCTGTTTGAATGTAAGTGGACCTTTGCCACCTTGTTCCCTCTGGTGACAAATCCAGACATTGCTGATCTCAGGGTCCCAGCTCTGACTGTGGGCTCTTCGCGTAGTAACTTCTTTATTGAAGTATTAAAAATTATAGATGAACAATTGAAATAATCAAATTAATTTGGAATTAACTAATTAATTGATCATTAATCAATAATTGAGAACATTTCCAGATAATAACATTTGGAATTGTTGGAGTCTTCACTCTTTGTGACGCTGGGGTAAAATACAGACGTCACTCTGTGCTCACCCACTCTACTGGCCATTTAGAATCAGGACCCGCCGAGCTTCTGAGCTTGCAGCCAGAATAAGTGAAAGAAAAATTCCCAACTCAATATTGTGGATTAAACAAACACACTTTTTTTTTGCATGGAGCAGGGATCACACACAGAAGTAGGTTCCTGGAGTGTTATTGAGTCATAGAGATTTACAGCGTGGAAACATACCTTTCGGTCCAACCCGTCCATGCCGAACAGATATCCCAACCCAATCTAGTCCCACTTGCCAGCACCCGGCCCATATCCCTCTAAAACCTTCCTATTCATATACCCATCCAAATGCCTCTTAAATGCTGTAATTGTACCAGCCTCCACCACTTCCTCTGGCAGCTCATTCCATACACACACCACCCCCTGTGAAAAAGTTGCCTCTTAGGTCCCTTTTATATCTTTCCCCTCTCACCCTAAACCTCAGCCCTCTAGTTCTGGACTCCCCCACCCCAGGGAAAAGACTTGGTCTATTTATCTTATCCATGCCCCTCATGATTTTATAAAGGTCACCCCTCAGCCTCCAACGCTCCAGGGAAAGCAGCCCCTGCTTCTTCAGCGTCTAGCAACAACCTTGTAAATTTTTTCTGAAGTTTCAAGTTTCACAACATCTTTCCGATAGGAAGGAGACCAGAATTGCACGCAATATTCCAACAGTGGCCGAACCAATGTCCTGTACAGCTGCAACATGACCTCCCAACTCCTGTACTCAGTACTCTGACCGATAAAGGAAAGCATACCAAACGCTGCCTTCACTATCCTATCAACTTGTGACTCCACTTTCAAGGAGCTATGAACCTGCACTCCAAGGTCTCTTTGTTCAGCAACACTTCCTTGGACCTTACCATGAAGTGTATAAGTCTTGTTAAGATTGGCTTTCCCAAAATGCAGCACCTCCCATTTATCTGAATTAAACTCCATCTGCCACTTCTCAGCCCATTGGCCCATCCGATAAGTTCACATCATTATAATCTGAGGTAACCTTCTTTGCTGTCCATGACCCCTCCAATTTTGGTGCCTTCTGCAAACTCACTAACCATACCTGCTATGTTTATATGCAAATCATTTATATAAATGACAAAAAGCAGTGGACCCAGCACCGATCGTTGTGGCACACTGCTGGTCACAAGCCTCCACCACCACCCTCTGTTTACTACCTTTGAGCCAGTTCTGGATCCAAATGGCTTGTTTTCCCTGTATTCCATGTGATCCAACTTTGCTAACCATTCTCCCGTGAGAGGAACCTTGTCGAACTCCTCACTGAAGTCCATATAGATCATGTCCACCACTTTGCCTTCTTCATAAAACAGAATCAAGTTTGTGAGACATTATTTCCCATGTACAAAGCCATTTGTATACTCCAATCATGGTAACTTGCATAGCAGGGCTCAAACTCCCCAATTTGGACAGACTGCAGCACAGCTCCCTCAGTGCGCCATGCTACAAGAGTTAAAAATCACACAACACCAGGTTATAGTCCAACAGGTTTAATTGGAAGCACACTAGCTTTCGGAGCGTGATTTTTAACTTTGTACACCCCAGTCCAACACTGGCATCTCCAAATCATACGACAAAAAGGGCAGAGTGACATGAGGCAGTGATGTACACCGTAAAAGTACACCTCCTCTCTGCTGCATGACAGATCACAATAAGAAGGAGCCCTGTTGTCAAGGGAATGGTTACTGCTTTTGCTAAAGCAGATTCTCCAAAGTTACCCAGAACCAAAGACAATTTCAGGTCAGACAAGCACAGAAAGGTAGACTGGTGAGCAGTCAGATCATGCACGTTCCTCCGAACTCCTTTGCCTCTATCTCTGCCTCAGTCTTATCTTTATAACCTCATGCTCAGTCCCCTGCTCTGTGCTGTTCAGCACAGTGGGACATGTCATCACATCAGGAACACAACATAACTGCTGTTTGCCAGGAGCCTGGCACGACATGGAATATCACAGACATTTTTAATCCACTGAAGTGTCAAATAAAAGTTCCTGTTTTGTTCTTGACTCCAAAGTAAACTTTTGAATCATTTTTCACTGCGAGGTGATTGCTGCCCATGAGAACTGGAAAGTGTAAAAGAAATGTTGAACTTTGGGTCCAACATGAATATGTTCTTACAGCCTGAATTTTCATCTCTGCCACGCAGTCTCAGAATGGAAGACAACATTACACATGTTTGATTTGTGATTAACAGCTCTACATGCTTAGAATAACTGGTGTTTCTTGCCCCATGTCAAAGATGCTTTTTACCAAGTAATCGGTGTGTTTCATCCATCTTGCATCGTTTACCCAGCATCCATTGGATCCCCATCACGACGATGGCCATTTCAGACATTTTTCAAAGATCAACGCAGATCACTCTCACACACCTTCAGGGAAATAAACAATCTCCTCAATTTGGTGCTGCTCGTCCCCTTTCAAACTTCCACTGAGCTGGGATGAAGATTGCTTTCAGAATATTTGGATGTCGATGTCATGGCTGAACTCTTGATCTTCCTATCAGGGCTTGTGAATGGGTTGTGTGGCTGAAACAATACAGGACCTTGTTCAGGAAGCATTCCCTCAGCACAGAGCTGTCCAGTCCTCATGTCACAACTTCCAAATTTGCGGAGCAGGAATGCCAGCTCACAATTCCATGTCCGATGAACTTACAGATACAGATCTCACCAGACTTTCCACGTTGAACAGTGATGTCAGAGACTTGTCTGACTCAGAACTTTGGGAGTTTGTGAGGCTGATTCACCTAGCTGATTCATGAGGCAGAGTTCGTTCTTCACGAATGGGAAATATCATCTGGAATTTTTCTCCGACAGGCTGACAAAAGGGACACACATTTACTGAGCACTTGAATAACAATTTGTGGTTGTTTTGAAATGACAACAGAACACTTTATCACACTCCATCTGCGACTGGTCATTGAAACTAACAATTACTCCCTGAAACTTTCCTGATGGAGAAGTGTGATGTTAAGCTGATGCTGTCTAAAGTTGAATGTTCTTGAGGGGTCGAAAGAACAACCTCTTAACGTCTGATTCTTATTTTAGTTTTTGTGTGTTTATTTTTAAATTCCAGTTTGTAACCAAAATGGTGTTGGAGAATGGCAACTTTGTCCACTTTTCACTGTAATCATGTACTTGGAGTGCATGTGACAATAATACTAATTCGAAATGCTGAATCCTTTTATGTCACATCTACCTTGCTTACATTTCCCTTTTTAGTTTGCTCTCACTGTCTGGTTGGCACCCTCTCTCTCTCTCTCTCTCTCTCTTTCAGTCTCTCATTGCTGAAGTTACTGAATGAGATTCTGATTTGCTGGGTTAAGAATACATGCAGTAGCAACAATATTCCAATGGGGGTCACTGTCTCCCACAGTCCTCTCAGACAAACTGTTCCCGGTCTCTCAAGAGATTTGAAAGAATTACTCTCACATTCTGCTCTGGAGAAACGTTATCCATGGCAACGGAAAAGTCAACTGGAAACCAAAAGAACTCTGTGCGAGGGCTGGATGGAGTTTTGTCTGCTTAAAAATGGACTGCACAACTCCAGGAACATCCAGAGGTCTCCCACAATCCCTAGTCCTGAAGTGACTTAGCAAACTAGGGAAGTCTCAAAACCATGGGCCCAACAATGTAAAAACTGACAGTAAAACACTTTGAGGGACAGAGACTTTGAGAGATAGTGAGGCACTGATGAGACAGAGGGGCAGGGTACCAACCAGACAGTGAGAGCAAACTAAAAAGGGAAATGTAAGCAAGGTAGATGTGACATAAAAGGATTCAGCATTTCGAATTAGTATTATTGTCACATGCACTCCAAGTACATGATTACAGTGAAAAGTGGACAAAGTTGCCATTCTCCAACACCATTTTGGTTACAAACCAGAATTTAAAAATAAACACACAAAAACTAAAATAAGAATCAGAAGTTAAGAGGTTGTTCTTTCAACCCCTCAAGAACATTCAACTTTAGACAGCATCAGCTTAACATCACACTTCTCCATCAGGAAAGTTTCAGGGAGTACAGACCGGAAGTGCTGGAAATACACAAGAAGTCTGGCAGCATCAGCGAGGAAATAAAACTACAAACGAGCAGGAAACTTGCCACCAGGATACATGAACTGCAACTGGCCACCAAAGACACGACCCACAATCACTCGTTTCCATACATACAAAGAAGGACACCACTTCGACTGGGACGACACACACATCCTCGGACAGGCACAACAAAGACACGCACAAGAATTCTTCGAGTCATGGCGTTCTGACACGAACTCCATCAATTAACACATCGATTGAGACCCTATCTACCTTCCCTTGAATAAAAAGAACCAGAAATGACATCACTCACCTTAAGAAACTAAGAGAGATGGGACATATCACCAGCGCTTCCCTGGAGACTCTCATTGATGATGTTACCTAGTATGGGTGATGACATGTCTGAAAATAAACCTTCCAGCTCAGTGAGCTAACTTACATTCTTATCAACAACCTGAGCTACAGATCTTCTCAAAAATCACGAAGAGAGTTCCTGTTTTAGGTCAAAGGGGATTCAGCAACACCACAAGTAAGTTCCAAAGTTGCTGCCTGACCCACTGGGAAGGTTTACAGGAGGTCACAGTGTGGACAGATTGATTTGTGAATTCCTTCTGTTTGGTGCCTGGCAGATGCGCAAACAACACAAGATGTGCTGAGACTGGTGCAGAAGACCAAGCCAGTAAACCATGAATGAACCTGGCCCCAGGTGTTTGAACCATTTCAATGTGACAGTGGAATTATTTGTCCAAGGTCGTGCACAGGAAATGAACATTTCCCATGACAGACAACAAATGTACTGGTAAAAACAAAAACCGAAGTTGCTGGAAAAGCTCAGCAGGTCTGGCAACATGTGTGTAGAGGAATCAGAGTTTACATTACGGGTGCAGTCAACACTTACCCCGATTTTTCTGCACTGATGCTGCCAGACCTGCTGAGTTTTTCCAGCAATTTCTGATTTCCAACATCCACAGTTCTTTTGGTTTTTTTGTACATTACTGGCAAATCCTATTTGAGATGTCAAGAGGCCAGTTCGGCAGCTTGTTCCTTCAAAGGGAACATGTTGACCCTCATGTTGTAGAATTGTTGACAAGCTATGAACTGAGGATAAATTAGTCACAGTTAAACACTTATCAAAACTTGGTTTCCATCATTTTAAAATTACCTTGACTTTTCAATCAAACAAAACACTTTCAGCTAAAAATTGTCTTCACATAACAACTCATATTATAGGAGATGAAATTTGAACCTGGTGTCAGAATCACAGAAATTGCTGGAGAAACTCAGCAGGTCTTGGCAGTTTCTGTGGAGAGAAAGCAAAGTTCATGTTTCAGATCCAGTGATCCTCCCTCTGAACTTCTTTGGTTTTGTGAATTGGACTTGCTGACAACGGAAATGGGCCAGTGAATACTGTCTCAGCTGTTGACAGGATAGATGCTGCAAGGTTATTTGTATTGACTCTGAGGGTCGGGGAGGGGGCAGAGGTTGGCAATCTCCGACTGAGCTGAGGAGAAGTGTTCTTCACTTGTGAATCTTTGCAATTCCCTCTCACAGAGAGCTGAGGAAGCTCAATCCAGAGTCCAATCAAAGCATAGAGCCAGAGATTCTTCCAAAAGTCAAGAGTCGGTTCAAGATCAACCCTGACCTTTACAGATTTCAGAAGCTGAATGGTTGGCTCCTGTTCTGATGTTTGTATGTGGTTCTGAGACCATTGGTTCCATCAAGTCCTGTCTCATGTCCATCCCCTTAACAAGGAACTTGAAACTGACAGCTAAAACGGAGGTTAGGACCATGGAAGTGGTTCCGTGAGCTCACTCTGTCCCTCCCCAGGGACTGCATGCTCCCCGTCAGGGACGATTGCAGGCAACAGACAATCCTATCACACAGACAACAACCAGTAGCACAATCAGATTTTTATAGAATTCACAAGACATCAGATTATTTACAAACATTACAAAATCACATCCTTTGTAAAGCTACAGAGAGAGGAAACATTAACTTGTCATTAACGTGTGTGTTCTTCTGGAAGCAGAAAGAGATGACGGTGAAGGAAAGCTATATTTTCCAAGCCCCTGAAAGGTGGAGAGGAATCCAACAATTCCTTCCTTGCCCACCTTCTCTCCTCAATGGGTTTGTCTTGTTGCTGAGGCCACTGACCATGGAGCAATGAAGCAGCTCAGAAACATGCCAGACAGCAGCTCTGCCCAGGACTCAGTAAGCCCTGACATAATGTGGGCGAGACTGAAATCCACACCATGAAGAAAGAAAAGGGTCCCAATGTTCCTGCCTTGTTGGGCTCCACGTGAAACGTGAACCCATTTTCAAAACAGAGATCCCTCCCTCCCTCCCACCCACCAAACAATCATTTAGTTTTGCCTTTGGAGTAGAATCACCAACTTCAGATTCAAACAATAAACCACTCGATACCCTGTTGTTCTGATCCCTTTGGGTCAAATAGTCAGAATTTGGTAGTTGCATTTCCCCCACAGACCGGAGATCCCTGAGGCTGAGCAGCGTATTTTGTTGCCATGAGGTCTGATAGATACTTTAAGAAAATTAGGGTGCAGTCGGTGTAGTGCTAAGGTCGCCAGTGTTTGGTCTTGGGTGCAATACCCATAAAGCTCACTGCCCCTCATTCTGCTCCCCTTCAATTCACTGTCTTTGGCCACTGTGGGAAAGCAAGGATCATTGTCTCAATGAATTGTCCTCTTGAGAACGAGATGAACCATGGAAACACGATTTCTCTCGTTGTGTTGCACTGACTGCCCCACGATGGACACATACAGTCAGGCTGGGTGGGAAAGACTCAGTGTATTGGGAACACAGCTGCTCAAGCTTTCTCCTGTCAGGTCACGTTCCCTGTAGCCCAGTATAGCCAAGAGAGAGAGAGCGAGGCAGGAGAGAATTGCATGGATTGCTCCCAGGAAAGGCAGGAATAGCACAGAGGCAAGGAGCACCATTCACTGCTGCCTTCTCTCCACCTGTCAAACTGCACCAGCAGCACACCCCAAAGAGGAGCCCCAGTCAGATCATACCATCAGTGCGGCAAAAGGCCATTTGACTCATCAGGTCCACGCCAACCCTCCGAAGACCCACCCTGCTACCCTATCCCTGTAATATGGCATTTCCCATGGCCAAGCCACCTAACTTCAGACTGTGGGAGGAAACCAGAGCACCCAGAGCAAACCCACACAGACACAGGGAGAACAGACAAATCCCACACAGACAATCTCATTACCTTCATCGTGGGATGTACAAAAAGGGGGGGAAAGAAAGGTTCAAAACGGAGGAACTCCACATCAGTCCCCAACAACATTACTGCTTTACCCCAAACCCACCCAAATGAGGATTCTTCTGGAAACCCACAGATTAAACTCAGCTATGATGTGGTGTGCTGTCTTTACATGTTCCAGTTCAGTCATCTGCTACAATGGAGAGAGCTCGGAGATCATTCAGTTTGGCTTCATTTTCTTTCTCGCGCTGTTCATCAGTCATTCCCTGCTGCTCAATCTGGCCAGTGAGATCTCCAAATATCTTGGACATTTCTGTGTAGTACATGACCTGCAACAGAAGCAACAAACAGCATGTGAAACTGACAAGGTATCGTACAGATTCTGTACCATGACGGCATTTGGCATTTCACTTACTGTGCCCTTGTTGCCTCAATGTTAACACTTCCATTCTCTTTCCAAATCCCTCCATATTTTCCTCTCTCTGTGTCCTGAACCTGCCATGCCCCCAGCTGTGTGGATCCCAAACTCTGGAATTCCCTCCATGATCACCTCCATCTCTCTTTCTTTTCGCTACAAGCCCTGTCACAACACCCCTCCCTGTGATTCTGCGTTACCATGATCCCAGGAAGCTCCTCGAGAATATTTTCTCTGGTTCAAAGCCTGATTGAAATCTACGTTGTTGTTGCTGCATAGTACCGTGTCATGTTTGCGAACTGAACCATTTGGAGAGCCACAGTTTCAATGAGCACATCAGAGTTTCCCCAATTCATATTTCCTGGCACTTGCTGAGTGAGTGAGTGAGTGAGCGAGCGAGTGCTGCCCACTGACTAACATTTCAGCACTCTATAAACACTTGCCAGCTGCCCCAAAGTCCTCCTCAACTGAGATCACTTTTGAAATGGAGAAAACAAAAAACTCAAATGTACACAACAAGCTCCCACTCACCGGACGATGTGTTTTATGTATGTTGTTTGAGGAATAAACATTGACCAGGGCAGCGACGATAACCTGCCTGCTCTTTTTTGAAAGGGGTCACAGGATCATCTACATCCTCCAGAGGGGTCAGACAGGGTCTTGGTTTAACACCTTCTCACTCAGAGGTGACAGTACAGACAGCTGAGCTGGCAGAAACAAGCTACAGGAGAAAGGGAGGACTGCAGACGCTGGAGATCAGAGCCGAGAGTGTGGATGGAGCTGGAAGAGCACGGCAGATCAGGCAGCATCCGAGAGGCAGGAGAAAGCCCAGATTAGAAACAAGTGACAGGACAGGCAGCTCTGTCTGAAGCCCATGGAAGCAGAACGATGGATGAACTCCAAAGTCTTTTCCGCACCTAAAGTGTCATACAATTGGAAGTGGAGGAGGCCATTCAGCCCTTGGAGACTGCTCCACTATAATAACAGGGACGGAAATTTGTTCCAGTTAATTCTCCACTTTGTTTGAAGATGAAGAAGCTCCTTCAATCCTAGCACAAGGGTTAAGTCATCCTCTCTAATTTTTCATGTGGCTCAGTGCCATGACATTCCTGGGAAGCTCCTCGAGATGTACGACTTTGCTGAAGGCGCTATGTAAATGTAAATTGTCAGTGCATTTGGCAGGAGTCAGACTGCAATCCAATGAAAATCTGAGAGGAACGATGCAGGGTGTTTATCGGAGATAAATCTGGGTCATCTACAGCAAGCCATTCTCAGGCCAGACTCATCAAGATAGTTGACAACACAGTCTTCAAAAGTTGCCAGACAGGATGTGGACTGACATTTATAAAAACAGATTATGTCAGTCTGCCTTGCATCCAACAAACAAGACATCGAGATAAACCATTAAGGTAAGATTCCCTGCCACAGGTATACACCAAGATGAACACACTACAGCTGGAATAAGTATCCCCGAATGATCAGTGGTACCAAAAAAGACAAATTGATAAAAAAACACAATTCCGATCCGGAGAGGACCTGATAGAGCTGAGGCAGAGGACATGTTCTGTTGAGTGGGAGAAGCATGAATGACAAGACCCAAAGAAATAGGACCAGTTAGCGGGCCATTTGGCCCATCGAACCTGCTCACCATTCAGTCGGATCATGGCTGATCCACATCCCTTCACTGGAACTGGGTGTAGGCAGTTCGAAACTGGGAGAGCTCCTCTCAGATCTACACAGCTGATCCAGAAAGGATTAGATGGAGGGAATCACAGCTCTTTGAACACCCATTCACAGCATGTCACCTTTCTGTGACTCACCAGCAGGTGAAGGAGAGAGCAAAACAGAGAGGCAGTATTGAGAAATAGCAAAATGTTCCAAATCCCTGCCGAAAAGATGCTGAGCACTGACAATAAAGGTCTCCGAATAAAGATACCACACGGTTCAACCACATAACAGTCATCAGACATCAAAGCAATCTGCTCCACAGAAAGTGCTTTCAATCGACTGATTAGTTAAACAAACATCCTCCGCTTTGGGGAAAAACCAGCAAGTAATATCTTCTCTGCAAGATAGGCAAACACAGACTCATTATTTGCTTTGCAGTTCAGCTCCAAAGGGATTCAAATGGAAACCGAAATGGAGATTGCCCTGACCTGGTGCTGGTCTCAAACAGCCCAACCATCCAGAGGCAGGAGCTGGGAGGCAGCCATGAAGCAGAAACGAACATCTTCAGTCAAACAGTGGAAAAGACTCAATACTTTCACAAAGCTGATAATGATGCTAACTGAAATCTGGAGGGAAAGCTCAACCACGGACGGTTGGGGGGAAGAACCAGCCAGTGCAAGGTACATACTCATTACAAGGTAGCACAAAACCTCATTGAAACATCAATAGGTTTATCACAATCAAATCCAAAAACAGTCACAATCTCTCAGGATTCCCTTCACCAGGCACATCAGCATTTGGGAGATATACAAATTAGCATGCTCTTCGACCAAGATTAAATTCAGAAATTTGCTTCCTCAATGTTAATGATGTTTCCAAAGCAGTATTTTATACTTGTGCATCTCCAGACAAGCAATGCACCAAAATAATTCAACGCAGAAAGCATTATCCCCTGTCATTTTGGGGGGTAAAGAGGTAAAACTTGCAGGTTTCTTGAAACTAACAGTTATTTGACATTTGCTGGAGAGGCAGCATTGATCAATCAATATGTGACTGCACTGGCAAACGAATTCTGATGAGGAATGAGTCGTTCCAGTCAGTCAGTCAAAAACACAAACAGCTTTTATTCCGTGTCTCACTCCAAAAAGCTGTGCAGTCATCACCACAATACTGGGATCTCAACCTGTGCTATTATTTGAAGACCAACTGCGTCCGGAATGTTGGAAACATTTCAACATTGGTCAAGTCAGCAAGATCAAGGTGACTCTGTCAACATGATGGTTAGCAAATGCTCACAGGCCACTGTATTAAGTGCAATTACAAACACAAGAATTCGGGACTGTTCAGACCCTCGCCATTCGACAAGAACATGGGTGATCAGGTTCTGCTCTCAATTCCATTTTCCTATCTTCCACTTTGACTCCCTTATCATTTACAAAGCTGTCTCAAGGAATCTTCAATCAATTCAACAAGTGAGTCTCTGCTGCTGTGTGGCAGAGAGAATTCTACCGTGCCACAAGCAGGGCAAAAGACATTTCCTCAAGGTGATTGGCAATTAGGTACACATGCATTTGGCGTCTGGCTTTATCGCCCCCTTTTAAATTAGTGAGTGGTTCTATTTAAATAGAAGCACTGGCTAACTTGTTCATCCCAGGAACCAGCTGAATGAACCCTTGAATTGGTTTTGACACAATTATATTCAATTTTGTTTCAGAGTGTGTGTCTTGTGAAATGTAAACCAGATCACTATTCCGTACCAATGGATCTCGCTGCATTCAGCGCACACCCCCCAATTTGTATCAGAGTTGTTCCTGACTGACCAATCCATCTTCACCAGGAAGTCACCAAATGCTGTCCTGACACAGTGAAAAACTTAGTTTCAAGGAAATGCTCTATTCCTGGGTTGAGATTGAAGATTGCCTCCTCGAGCTTATCTCTCCACGCTTCAGGCTCACTGCCTTTATTCCTGATGAAGGGATTTTGCTGCTCGTTGGATGCTGCCTGAACTGCTGTGCTCTTCCAGCACCACTAATCCAGTATTTGGTTTTCAGCATCTGCAGTCATTGTTTTTACCTTGAGATTGAAGAAGACAACACAACAACAACTTTGCCACATGTTTGCGCTTTGCTGAAGGTGTTCTGGGTGAAATAAAATCTGGCAATCTGGACAAGTTGAAATTGCCAAACGAGAAAAGGATTCCACATCAATGCTCAGAGGCAGCAGGGTATACCATCTACAAAAAGCACTGCAGAAATTCACCAAAGCTCCTTCGTTCATACCTTCCAAACCTGCCTCTTCTCCCAGCTACTCGGATGAGGGCAACAGACATATGGGGTACATGGAGAATTGACCAACATTCCTTGAACAGCACCTTCAAAACACCTGACTGTTACCATTTACAACAGTCAATGACAGCGTGGGAACACCAGCCCCTTGCAAGTTCCCCTCCGAGCCACTCACCAACCTGACTTGGAAATATATCGCTGTTCCTTCACTGTCGCTGGGTCAAAATCCTGGAATTCCCTCCCTAAGGGCATTGTGGGTCAACCCACAGCACATGGACTGCAGCAGTTCAAGAAGGCAGCTCACCCCCCACCTTCTCAAGGGGCAACTAGGGACAGGGTAATAAATGCTGCCCTGGGCAGCAACATCTCCATCCATGAATGCATGTTGTCAGGATGGCCGAGAAGGGAAGATCATTGGCTCAAGAAAAGACAAGAAGGTTGAACAGGCACATTTTGAAGGAACAGAACAGAAGGTGTTTGAAGGAACACTGGAGCAGGACAGACCCACAGGATAATAATGCATGGCTTGAAATTGAAAATGAAAGGTTCTTAACAGCAACTGAAGAACAAAGTGCAAGTTTATGAAGCATGGGGAAGTCAAGAGGAATTGCCTGTCAGCAAATAACACATGGTGTTCTTCAGAAACCTCTCTCAGTCTCAGAACTCATGGCCACAAAACGTGAAGCACAACTTGTTCCTTCTGTGAGCAAGACAATGTTTGGAACATTGAGATTTAGAGTTTAGATTCCTCATAGGGATGGCCTACTCCTGGCTGTGTTTGGCTCTCTGACCTTTCATAGCAGTCCTCGGGCAAATTCATTTCAATGGCTGACACAGTCCTGAGTGCCCTTAGCCAATGACTGCTCCCCACTTTGCTCTACCCAAAACAGGGAGAAAGTTAGGACTGCAGATGCTGGAGATCAGAGTCAAAACGTCTGGCAATGGAAAAGTACAGCAGGTCAGGCAGCATCCGAGAAGTAGGAGAATTGACATTTCAGGCATAACAGTGTTGCAGCCGTCTGGATGGATTTACATTGACACAGCGAAAAGGTTTGACAGCCAGAAATACAAGTCAGTTTTGAAGACAATAGTCAGGTGTCTCTCGCTGTCATGGGGTAAATTCCTTTCATGTGTCATCGAGTCATAGAGATGTACAGCATGGAAACAGACCCTTCGATCCAACCCGTCCATGCTAACCAGATATCCCAACCCAATCTAGTCCTACCTGCCAGCACCCGGCCCATATCCCTCCAAACCCTTCCTATTCATGTACCCATCCAAATGCTTCTTAAATGTTGCAATTGTACCAGCCTCCACCACTTCCCCTGGCAGCTCATTCCGTACACATACCACCCTCTGCATGAAAAAGTTGCCCCTTAGGTCTCTTTTATATCTTTCCCCTCTCACCCTAAACCTATGCCCTCTAGTTCTGGACTCCCCGACCCCAGGGAAAAGACTTTGCCTATTTATCCTATCCATGGCCCTCATAATTTTGTAAACCTCTATAAGGTCACCCCTCAGCCTCAGACGCTCCAGGGAATACAGCCCCAGCCTGTTCAGCCTCTCCCTGTCGTTCAGATCCTCCAACCCTGGCAACATCCTTGTAAATCTTTTCTGTGTCATGCAGTGATCACAGACCAGCTTGAACAGCCTCAGTGTACCCCTCCCACACTCAGGCAGAAGGCAGGACTCACAATTACCACAACACGGAGACATCTCAAAGTGCACAAAACTCAGACATTTTCCAGGCATAGGGTCCGCACTGAAATGCAGCAAAGAGAGCAGTTGGTTTTCACACAGTAAGCTCCCACAAACAGCAACGTCCAAGTGAGCCAGAATGTCATTGCTGTGTGAGACAACGCTGCTCCTTTAACAAGGTTATGCTGTCCTGGGTGTTTTTTTTTCCAGAAGGGTTGTAAAGGCAGTGGCTCCGAGACGTCTGGAAATATCTACTTGAGGATGCTTCCAAGTTTTTTAAAACACTTGTATGATGAAAGGGGAATGGCCTGTTCTGCCAGATCAGGGTTTGATTTGATTTGGTTTGAGCAAGCAGTCTATTTGACGCTGTTAGTCAAAGAAACAACTCCATGCTGATCCTGTCTCTCTCTCTCTCTGACATCTCTCTTGTAAGGACCTGCGTTTGATTTGATCTTTTTTGCCAAGGGGGTGTTTGTCAGTATGTTGCAAATCTTTAGAACAGCATCATTAAATTGCAATAGAGTCGACTGGGTCTTCAAATAGGTTGTGACTTGAAATGCAATTTTCTTTTGTTCATGTTCATTCAGTAAATACATTCAGTTTTGTTTAAAATTGAGTGGTTGGGCCAGCTGCATTACTCCTGGAATATCCATCTACACCTGCTTAAAACAACTGGAAAGGTTGGGCTACTTTCCTGAAATGTTTTGAAGGGCTCTGGCCTGGTCCAGACCACCATGGAAAGGCTTCCAACATCATCCCTGCCATTATTAGACTGATGAATGGACTCTCTAACTTCAAATAATGGCGACCTTGCTAATGTTGATCTTGCCTAATGCGCACTCTGTGCGACAGAAGCTGTTTGCCTCTGTCTTAGTGTTTATTTTGATCACCCTCTGATGTGCGTGTCGCTGCTTACTATGACCTGCCTGCACCACTCAGAAACAAAGCTTTTCACTTTACTTCAGAACATCTGACAATAAATCAAATGAAAACAACTGAAATGAAACCTGGCCCCCTGGACACCAGGACCAATCTGAGGGGACTGCTGAGGCCTTGGACTCCAAACTCCTTGGATAAACCCACAACCTTTTGACTCAGAGGCCAGTGCCTTACCCAGTGACAACCAACACACAGAGCAGTTTGTCCCATCAAACAGCACAGTCAGTGCATGAATAACAGCAGAAGTCAATGTGACTGGTGGCAACCAATGTGGATTCAGCACTGAAATGTTTACTGGAGCTAAGTTTTCTCACACTCAGATTTTCGTTGGACATTGATTTTGAACATGGCTTGAAAAAAAAAAGAGCAATTTTATTTACGAAGACTCCACGCCATGTTGAGCTCCTGGTCTGATAACAATTGTTTAAGTACAGATTCATAGAATCCCTGCAGTGTGGAAGGAGGCTGTTCGGCCCATCAAATCTGCAATGTTACTCCAAGCAGCATGTCAGTCAGACCCCAACTCTATCCCTGTAACCCTGCAATTCCCATGCTTAAGCCATCTAGCCTGCACATCCCTGGACACTGTGGGTAATCCACCTTAGCCTGCACATCTTTGCATTGGGGGAGGAAACCCACACAGACACAGGGAGAATGTGCAAACTCTACGCAGACAGTGGTCCGAAGGTGATATTGAATCCAGGTCCATGGTGCACTGAGACAGCAGTGCTAACCACTGAGCCAGTGGTTCCATCCCCATGTGATTCCACCATCTCCCAGATTGAGAGATCGTTGTGCTGGAAACTGCCAGTCAGCCCACCCACAAGCATCAGGCTGAGATCATGGCATTGAAATGTGAGTTTTGCAATGAGCCCTGTGAGAAGGTTGGAAGACCGATGTTTGTGGGCGGTGCGAAGATTTAGCAGAAAGGTCTGTGTACATAGCAGCTGGGGGCAAGAGGTCAGCAAGCCAGTGTTTTGCTGAGGCCTCCCAAGATGTCAGCAGAACCACCGTTTCTGCTTTTGAAACTTCCATTCCACACTCCAGTTCCAGCCAACAGGACATTGCAGGCAGCAACAGTTTGATTGATTAAGGGGAGGAGAACAAAGATCCTCAATCTCCTCCTCCTGTTAAAAAAAACACTCTCTGCCCTCTCTGGGAAGAGACTGTGTAACATTCTTATGCACTGTGTGAGGAAGAACATTTTAATAAGTTGGATGTTGGAAACGTCCCCAGGTCTTATGGGATGGTGCAGGCTGCTGATGCAGTGACTCCCCCACACTACCTTACAAATATGGTGCACCACAAAACAGAGCAGTTTTATAAGACATGGTGTCCCTTTCTAAATTGTATAGATGCAGACTTATTGGCAACATTCATCAGGGATGTGATATAGCTGTGGGAGTTAGTTTGGATGGCCCGTGGAGGGGGAAGCTGGAAAAAATACAGGTAAAATGACTGCTGCTCCCAGGGAGGTATGGTGAGTGAAAGAGAACAAAGTAATGTGATGTAACTGAAGTTCATTTGAAATTAGCTTAATTTCACTTGAATTTAATTTGATTGCAGTTTAGTTTAAGCAGATACATTTGTTCTGGTAGAGCAGTAGGTCGTTTATTATTAATAATACAGGTGGAAGATCCTTTGTCCAAAATGCTCGGGACCAGCTGTTTTTTTGGCATTTTTCGGTTTTCAGAATAGTGAGAGTTTAATGGTGAAATTTTTTAAAGTCTTACTGGAGGAACAGACTTCTAAAAAAAGAATGTGCTTTGTCACGCGTCCCCCACGTCGCATCCGAGTAACATGCATCAAGTGGGTGTTGATTTGAATTAACTGTTTGCACGCCAAACAGCCTTGTTCATGAGAAAAAAACTTCACAAAAATCTTTTGGATTTCGGTGCGCTTTGGTTTTTAGATGTTCAAATAAAGGATCCTCGACCTGTCTGATGATATGATGCTGTTGGACTCCCTCTATCGCTTTGTTTTGTTTTAAATGTATGGTTCTTTTTGTGAAAGAGTTGAAAATGTTTTTAATCAAAATATTTATTAAAAACCTCTCTGTCACACTGAGTCATCACTGAATTAGCATCACTTGGTTAAAGGGCTTCCTTAAACAGCACTGTGGAAATGAAGACCTAATCAAGAAAACTGCACTTCATTTTGTTTCACAAGGTTCAAACGAAATGGTTTCATGTCAACCAATAAAATTAACCAGCTCCAGTGACAGAGCTCACAAGACCCTCAAGTCTCTTTCAAATGCAGACACATGACAAACTCAAGACTTGACATTGCAATTGAGTCAAATAATCAGAGTGAGGAGTCCACAACACCGTCACCAATCATACCACACTCATCGCCATCACTCCACTGCCCTGCAATGTGTCTTCATCTCTGCTGGTTTACAGCTCCCCGCCCGTACAGACAGCCCTGAGACCACTGACCTTCATTGGTACCGCTTGCTCATCCCCTTTCCTGCCTGCAGATTTCCTCCATAGTGGACCTGTTTCCACATTCTTATCTGGTGTTCAGTGACACTTCGAATAGCTGACCACATTGGAAGTGTTCACTCATTCCTGCTTAAGAGTTCCTCCTCATCTTTATGATTTCTTCACCATTCCTTCTGTGATAACGTTTCCATGTGTGGTGTGATCTCTTCTATCCGCCACAGCACTCAACTCCCTGCCCCCGATTCTCCAACTGGAAAGGTTGGGTCAGCGGCAACCCACTTCAGCTCATGTTGGCAAAAGCAAGGCTACTGACTTCTGTCCACACCAACACCTGGCCTTATCAATCTTCAATCTCTTCAACTCCAGGGGTGTGAAACCTTCAGTTCTATCAGGACTCCCATTCATTATGCTGCCTGGGTCAATCTGTTCATGTAGCCTGCTGCTTCTCACTGCAAATGCATGTCCAGCACCACACTGACTTCCTCCCCTCTGCTGTGGAATCCTTTCCTTCAACTTGAAATCAAACCTGCCTTTCTCTTTGCGAAACTCCTTAAGAGTAACAAATTCCAACTCGTTCAATATTCTGGCTCGTGCCATCCTCACAGACACTCCCAGAAACCCAGCTTTCAAATCCCTCAACAATGTGACTGAATCTCCTCCAGGTCTACATTCACACAAGTCCCTGCACTCCAATTTCTGACCAACCTTTTCATCTGGGAAACTACACTATCTCACTTGAGAACTGGTGAGAAATTTTCCAAAAGTCAAGGTCAATCACCACAATAACCGTGAATGACAGAAATAAAAACTCAGGTTCAAGGCAACCAATATATCATTGGAATTATCATGAATTTGGTCACAGAAAAGTGCCCAGCAGCAAATAAACCTTTCTTTTGGTCTTTTTTTTGGTTCAGAAACAGAGCTACACATAGACAAGATAGGCCCCAGACCTGATCACAAAGGGCTAGGATGGAGGAAAGGAGTGGGATGGAACTAACAGTGATTTTGGCTGACCCCTGGTGGTCAGCTGACCTGCCTGGGAATTCATCTGAAAAGTGAAGTTCACAAATGTGTACCATGTCTGCGTCCACTGGGTTTCATTGGCAGATCCCGGAGATTAGCTGAGTATCAGTCCCAGAGAGTAATGCTGGGGACTGAAAGGAATCATTCCAAATACGGTAACCGACGATCCATCTCGGTGAACAAGGAGAAAATGAGGACTGCAGATGCTGGAGATCAGAGTGAAGAAGTGTGGTGCTGGAAAAGCACAGCCGATCAGGCAGCATCCAAGGAGCAGGAGAGTCGACGTTTCAGATGTAAACACTTCACATTTCTAATGAAGGGGTTAAGCCCAAATCGTTGACTCTCCTGCTTCTCGGATGCTGCCTGACTGGCTGTGCTTTTCCAGCACCACAGTTTTGACTCGGTTAACAAGTATGACAGGCGGGAACACATTCCCTGCAACATTCATCAGTTATGCCATGCACTGAACGACATCACTGATGCCTGTTGCAGTAGCTGTTCCCCTGCAAAAGTCCCATGAAGGTTAGTGTGAATTGTACAAAGACACAGAGAGAAGAGAGATACCCCTATATAAATCAACTTCCTCTAATTTCTCTTGTAAATGATGCATGGTGACTCAGTGGTTAGCACTGCTGCCTCACAATGCCATGGGTCTGGGTTCAATGCCAGCCTTGGGCCACTGTCTGTGTGAAGTTGGCACATGCTCTGGATCTGTGTGGGATGCTCTTCGGAGGGTCCATGGGGACTTGATGGGCTGATTGGTCTGCTTCCATACTGTTAGGATTCTATGATGTCAAATTTCTATGCTTCACTGGTGATAACAGTCTCAAGTAGATCGTAGTCAGTCTTGACACTGATTACTGCCGAACAGATGCAAAATATCATAAAAACACAGCCTAGTCTGGTCTCCAATGGAGAAACACAACCACACTCATGGAGATAAACTGCTCCAGAAGGACAGACTAGATTAATAGCGGGGATAGGGAATGGGGAAAAACTGGGTAAATGGAGGGGGGGACAACGTGGAGAAACTGGGTTAAAGGAGGAGGGTGGACAACAGGGAGAAACTGGGTTAATGGAGGGATGGGTAATGTGGAGAAACTGGGTTAATGGGGGGGGGGTAGACAATGGGGAGAAACTGGGTTAATCGCGGAGGGTGGATAATGGGGAGAAACAGGGTAAATGGCGGAGGGTGGACAATGGGGAGAAACTGGGTTAATGGCGGAAGGTGGAAAATGGGGAGAAACTGGGTTAATGGAGGGGTAGACAATGGGGAGAAACTGGGTTAATAGCGGAGGGTGGACAATGAGGAGAAACTGGGTTCATGGCAGAGGGTGGTCAATGGGGAGAAACTGGGTTAATGGTGGAAGGTGGACAATGGGGAGAAACTGGGTTAATGGTGGAAGGTGGACAATGGGGAGAAACTGGGTTAATGGCAGGATGGACAATGGAGAGAAACTGGGTTACTGAGGGGGTGGACAATGGGGAGAAACTGGGTTAATGGCAGAGGGTGGACAATGTGGAGAAACTGCGTTAATGGGGGGGTGGATAATGGGGAGAAACTGGGTTAATAGCGGAGGGTGGATAATGGGGAGAAACTGGGTTAATGGGGTAGGGGTGGACAATGGGGAGAAACTGGGTTAATGGGGGGTGGTCAATGGGGAGAAACTAGGTTAATGGGGTGGTGGATAATGGGGAATGGCCAATGGGAAGAAACTGGGTTAATGGGGGGTGGATAATGGGGAGAAACTGGGTTAATGGGGGGGGTGGACAATGTGGAGAAACTAGGTTAATGGCAGAGGGTGGACAATGGGGAGAAACTGGGTTAATGGGGGGTGGACAATTGGGAGAAACTGGGTTAATAGGGGGTGGATATTGGGGAGAAACTGGGTTAATGGCAGGGAGTGGACAATGGGGAGAAACTGGGTTCATGGGGGGTGGACAATGGGGAGAAACTGGGTTAATGGGGGGTGGACAATTGGGAGAAACTGGGTTAATGGCAGGGAGTGGACAATGTGGAGAAACTGGGCTAATGGCAGAGGGTGGTCAATGGGGAGAAACTGGGTTAATGGGGGGGGTGGATAATGGGGAGAAAATGGGTTAATGGGGGGTGGACAATGGGGAGAAACTGGGTTAATGGCAGGGAGTGGACAATGGGGAGAAACTGGGTTAATGGGGTGGGGGTGGACAATGGGGAGAAATTGGTTTAATGGCAGGGAGTGGACAATGGGGAGAAACTGGGTTAATGGCAGAGGGTGGTCAATGGGGACAAACTGGGTTAATGGCAGAGGGTGGACAATGGGGACAAACTGGGTTAATGGCAGAGGGTGGACAATGGGGAGAAACTGGGTTAATGGGGTAGGGGTGGACAATGGGGACAAACTGGGTTAATGGCAGAGGGTAGACAATGGGGACAAACTGGGTTAATGGCAGAGGGTGGACAATGGGGACAAACTGGGTTAATGGCAGAGGGTGGACAATGGGGAGAAATTGGTTTAATGGCGGAGGGTGGACAATGGGGAGAAACTGGGTTAATGGGTTGGGGGTGGTCAATGGGAGAAATTGGTTTAATGGCGGAGGGTGGACAATGGGGAGGAACTGGGTTCATAGTGGGGTTAGACAATGGCGAGATGAGGGATGGACAATGACTCCCCCACTGGGGAGATAACCAACTGCCACAGACCTGGGATGACAAATCTAAACTTAACCCGAAGCTACCTGTGAGGTGCATAACATGTTCATTTCCAGAGATCTCTCATGCTCACGTTAAGGTGCAGGTAGAGGTTGCTGCAAACTGCAGTGCTCAAACAAATCATCACTAGATAATCTTTTTTTGGCTTGGGATGTTACTCAACAACATACTGCCTGAAAAATATTGTCAAGTCTGAAATATTGGATCTGTGAAATAATTAAGTTCCCTCCCAATAAAACTTGCAGCCACAAGAATTCAAAAGTAAATAGCACCCAAAACCTGCCAGATGATGAAATTTGTTTTTGATTATTCATCATAGCATTTGCAAAGATACCACTCCTGCAGAATTCCTTTTTCTAATTCCAAATGAGTGAAATCAGCAACAGAGTCCAACATCCCATCTTCACTGTCTGAAAAAAAAAACCTCTGAAAACATTTCCATGACGATCTGAGGAAGGGTCACCTGACCCAAAACTTCAAATTCTCTTCAGAGATTCTGCCAGACCTGCTGAGCTTTTCCAGCAAGTTTTGTTTTAATTTCCATCACACATTTCACCTCCATCTACACTCTCAGACATTAGACCGACATCACAATTTTCATGTCACAAATTGGCAATTTGTGTTCCAGGTTGTCAGTCTGTTCCTCAATCAACTGGCAATATCCAACCCATTCCAAGCATGTTGTTTCCCCATTAGTGTGTGTGTGTGTGTGTGCGCGTGCGTGCAGATACAGGTGAGTCAAAGTTCCTTGACCCATTCCCTGTCTCTGACCCCAGCTCTGTGGTTGTTTTAAAGTGCTGAGCAGTCACAATGCCACTGGGTGCTTGGAGTTCCTCCTCTTCCTTCCCTCTTGTCTGGTGAGGTCAGTGAAGACAGCTTTCCCCACTGAACAGCAGGGAGACAGCAGAGACAAAAAGTGTCACAGATTTGCTCCACATTTCCCCATCCTGGACATACAGGGCAAGGTGTTAAATCAATCTGTCACAGCTTACCTTCCTTTTTCAGTGAGCAATGTCAACAGGCAAAAACATTGCTGCCATTGAAATGCTTATGACATTACAATTGGAACAGCATCTGTGCATATAGCAAGGATATCTTCAGGCAACAGCCACTGTGATTCGGTGCAATGGTTTCATCTTTGCTCAATCAGTAACAGATGCTGGGAAACATTTGAAAAATCGTGCAATGCTATTTCTCACACCAGTCCACACCCCGACCACGCAGCCAAATCTTTTCAGCGTGAACTGAGCCTACCTCTCACAAAATCTGGGTCAAACACCTTCATCCCACACAATTACAGTGCTCAGCTCAGCTCCCAACTAATAGCAGTGTGGGCTGCAGTGAGTAATGCTGGTGTGAACTTCACCCAAAGCAGCCCCCACATCCAGGAATGCATCAAGTATCCTCATCACATCTTTAAGAAAAGCCCTGTCAGTGATGCTCCCTCCCTCCAGCTGGGCTTCAATCTTTTCTCAACTCAATCATCCTGAACAACTCAGATATTTCGACACAGTTTCACAGAGAGGTATGGGAAAATAAGTGTAGTGAATACACACCAAACATTGCTGCCTCATCAGATTAAAATTCATTCCATGGATCAGCAACTCCAGAATTAATTCCCTTACACTTATATTTTCAAACTGGTTCAAGAAATATTTCCTATCTGTTTCCTTGTTTTTACTGTGAGAGTGGAGAGGATTAGAGATAGAGGACATTAATGATCAAGTTCCTCTGAGTGCAGAAATAATAAAGATTCATACAGTGCAGAAAAGACCCTTCAGTCCACTGAGTCTGCACTGACCTAACTACCATGAAGGCGCGCTAATCACAATTTCCTGCCCTCGCATGTCCTTGAATGATACTATGGTCATTCAAATATTGTTTAAAGGCTCTAAGGTCTCCAGCATCCACTACCTTCCCAAGCAGTGCATTCCAGATTCCCAGCACCCACCAAGTGAAAAAGCTTTTTCCCAAATCCTCTCTGAATCTCCTTCCCGTCACCGTAAAACTTCACTCCCTCATGACTGACCCCTCAACCAAGGGGAACAGCTGCTTCTCTGCTGTTATGAAGTTGGAGGCTGAACTTACCTTTAAGAGAGTGTGAATGCTGTTCAGAACTGAGAGATTACAAGGCTCTGTGTATGTGAACAAAATAGCAGTCCCAGAATGTACTGGAAAGTTGAAAAGATGTAACATTTGGCTGTGAAATGGATACCTGAGTTTTGGTTGCTGCTTTGAGAACAATTTGAATTTAACCAATCGGTTTAAATTATGCCGCAGGGATACTAAAACCTAATCGAGTTTGAATTTATTGTTTTGCCAGCATCAAACCAATGAGACAATCTGATGTCAGGGGTATAAGAATGTGGACATTTTGAAAATTGGTCAGAGAGCAACTGCCGTCGAGAGAGAAACTCCAAGAGAGTTAACATCTTGCTCTCAAAGAAATTAGGAAACACTCTCAATCAAAGGTACCTTTTCATGTGAAACACACTCACAATAACAAGAAAGATGACCCAAGGAGATTTTCAGCTGGAAGAGTGAAGACACAGAAGAAGTCACGGACTATGTGGTTTTGAAATTAAGTTGATATAATTTTAATAAGTGTCTTCCTGGAAAAGTATATTGTTTTGGAGTTGCTGGCAGATATAGTAAGCAGTTAAGAGAAAGGGGAGTTTAGAGTGGTGAACAGTTGTTTAATGTTCCCTTTTAGAGTTAAGAAATGAATCAGTCATTTTCTTGAAATAGTGGAATTTGGGAGCTCTCTGTCACTCATATTTGAACAGATTACGAGGTGAGGCGAGCTTTTCTGGGTATTTGGTTGAATGAACAGAGGGGTTCAACCCGATGTCATAACAATATCCACCCTGTCCATCCCCCTCATAATTGTGTAGACCTCAATCATGTCCTCACCACCCCCATCCTCCCCATCAGTCTTCTCTGCTCGAAAGAAGACAATCACAGCCCATCTCGTTTCTCCTTACAGCTCAGTGTCTCCAACCCAGGAACGATTCTGGTGAATCCCCTCCAGTGCTGTCACATCCTTCCCGTAGTGAGGTGACTGGAACTGCACACAGTACTCCAGCTGTGGCCTCACCAACACTTGGTCCAACTCCAACATTACCTCCTTGTACTCTCTGCCACGACTGATGAAAACAAGTGTCCTACTTGCCTTCTGAACTATTCAGTCCTCATGCTCTGTCGATTAATTACCCAGAGCCCACTGTTCCTCAAAGCTACTCAGTGACCTGACATTGTCAGTGACCAGGCAAAACAAGAGGCTACCTCAAACAAGTCCTCTGGTGAAGCCTCTGTCACAGAGCCGTGATGAGAACAGCTAGCATTTCCATTCCCTGCATTTGACCGTGAAAACAGGTGGGTGGCTGAGAACTGTTTCAGTCGGAGTTATTTCTGTATCGGATACACCAGAAGGCAGTGGGCAAACCCCAGCAGCAGTGCGGGTGTCAGCTACAGGTAAACACCACAGCAATGTTTCAGCCTTGCAAGGGAGTGAGCAAAACACAACCGGGTCAAGGTGCAAAATCACAAGGTGGAAAATCTTATGGGAATAGAATCACTCTTCAAACTGAGCCACAAAATAACAGCAGAAGGAACAGCAGGAGGCCATTCAGGCTCTGAAGAGCATGCCAGCACTGAGTTGAGCCAAAGGCTGATTTGTATCTCAACTTCATCCACCCACCAGCTTCCATCTTTACCATGCTGGAATAAAAATCCTTCAGTTCTGACATTTTCAGTGGACCTTGTACCATACCCTTTTTTGGGGGGGGGAGGTGAGAGGGGAAGGCAGCAGGAGGGGAGAGAGAGAGAGAGAGAGAGAGCGAGTGAGACAGTGAGAGAGACAGACTGAGAGAGACACAGTGAGAGAGAGAGAGAGAGTGAGAGAGATTGAGATGGAGATCCACATTGCTCCAGCACTTGCTTGGCATTTCTCCTGATCAGCCCAGCTCCATCCTCTTGTTCAGGCCTCTCCCACTAGCAGGAATTCCCCATGTCAACAGCTTGAAACACCTTCGACCCTCCCGTAGGTTCACTAACCCCTCTGGAATACAGCAGCCTCCACCTGAACAACACCTTGACCAAATGCGGCCCATTTTGGCCGGAGGTTAGCGTGTGAATTAAACTCGGAGCTCTGAGTGAACTTGAAGCAAGCCTTTGGAAACTGTGAGCCCTCCATCCGGGGAAAGTGGTGACAGAGTGGGAATGTTATTGGCCTGCTCATCCAAAGCCTCGGGGGATATGGATTTGAATCCCACCGTGGGAGATGGTGAAATCTGAATTCAGTACAATCAGCAATGACATTCTTCTTTATAGTGCTGTGGTACCGAGAGTCATTAAAAAAAAGCCCACTTGGATCACTCATTCCTGGTTTGCCTGTGACTCATGAGCCTTCTACAAAGGCCCAGCATGCCTCATATCAAAGGACGGGGATCAAATAATGAATTCAGAATCTGCTCAACCCCTGTTCAGGTAAAAGTTCATCTTGCACCAGCCTTTGGAATTATTTTCTGTCATTTATCCACAAGTACCCCCATTTTCTGCTCCACAGTACCTAGCTGCTAACCTTCCTTTGATCCAGGTCAGCCAAGGCAACACCCCAGTGAGGGGCTGGTTCATGCGCAGCTGCAGGGATCTCACCGTGTTGTCAATGCAGAGTACAGATTCCAGGTAAAATTCAGAATCCTGTAATCACTGCAGAATCAACTCAATTTGGTGGTGTTAAATGTAAACGTTCTAATACGAGGACAACAACCTGTTCTGACTGACAAGAGGAATATTGCAGGTAAACATAACAAGAAAGCCACCAAATCAGACATCAGTCTCATTCGGATGGCAGTCAGGCTGACTGGTTCACTGCACAGAACCTTCCACAAACAGATTTTTCCAAACTTACAAAATAAATCCCAATCTTGCATCCATTCAACAATTCCTCAGAACTCAATGGTGGAATATTAAACCACAGAGAGCTGTGGTTTAATCAATTCCACTGCAAATAACCAGGGGTTTTGGAAGTTAAATGAGGTGAAAGCTTACCCATCAAACCAGCCACCAGAGAGTTCAAATGCAATCTCGTCATCAGAAAAACAAAGGGAGAGATTTGCAGAGATTTTTCAGACACACTGTGACAGAAGCAGAATCCACAATCACTTTTTGAAGAGAGTATGTATACATTTTCTTGAAGAAGGGAAAATTAAGTGCAGGCAGAATGGGACAAATGGTCCAGCCTTTTCCTTCACCCTGTCACAGACAGAGTGGGTCAAGCTCTGCTGCAAGATGGTTTAATTTCAGCATAGCACAAAGAATGTGTTTATCATGCTTACTTTTGTTGGAGGAATGGTGGACGTAAATGACCAATATTTTAGCACGGTCAGAACATGCTGTAAGGGGACTACAGGTACACTTGTTTGAGCTCCCCAATACGCAAGTATTCATCCAGCACATTGAACGCAACCTCCATCAGGAAAAGCTATTGCAGAGTCTCCCCTTATTTCTCTCACGAGTCAATGCTGGCGTAATGCTGACGTGAATAGGTTAGTCATTCAGTAGGTCAGAGGTTCACCTTCTTGGGAAGTAGGTTTGAATCCCACCACGGGAGATGAATTTGATTTCAATGGAAACTTGGCCCAATGGCAGTCATGAAACCATTGTCAGTTGTTATAAAAACCTGCCTGATTTGCAAACGCTCTTCAGAGAATGAAATCTGCTGAGCGTACCCACTCTGAGCGCAGACCTGACGATTAACTGTCCTCTGGACAATGAGGGCTGGACAATATATGCTCGGCCAGTGACACTCATATCCTGTGTATGAAAAAACATGCCCAATACCGAATCCTCCACTGACAGACCACTATAGAGTGCAACAGCAATGAGGTCACACTGAGTGGGTCTAAGATAGTTGTAGAGCTGTTTGATCAGTTTCCACAGCGCTGTGCACCACACTATTGGAAGGATTGTGAGCACAATAGACAGAGTCAAAAAGTGCAGTGCTGGAAAAGCCCAGCCAGTCAGGCAGCATCCAAGGTGCAGGTGAGTTGACATTTTGAGCATAAGCTTTTCCTGATGAAGGGCTTATTAACAAAACGTCAACACTCCTGCTCCTCGGATGCTGCCTGACCAGCTGGGCTTTTTCAGCACTGCTTGTTTTGACTCTGATCTCGAACATCTGCAGTCCTCACTTTTGCCCAGTGGAGACAGTACGGAAGAGGCTAACGAGTGGTTCCACTGATGAGAGATTGGAAAATTTGGGACTGTTTTCTTTGGATCAAAAGAAAACTGAGAGGAGATTGGCTCATATTCAAATACTTCAGAGTACGGACAAAAAGAGGGATAAATGGTTCCCACTTGTAAAAGGATCAAGAACAAAAGGTCACATATTTGAAATATTTTGTAAGAGAAGCAAACGCAAGGTGAGAAAACACATTCTCACACAGCGAGTTGTTAGGGAATGGGATGTATGACCTGGAAAGGTTGAGGAGACAGGTTCAATTGAGGCATTCAGGAGGGCAGTGGATGGTAATTTACAACTGAGACAATATGGAGGCTTTGGGAAAAAGCCAGGAGATTGGCACTGACATAAAACACTCAGAGACTTAGTTCAGACACGATGGGCCAAATCACCTCATGGCATGATAAGGTTTCTGAGATTTAGTCAAGTATTGTCGATACGGTGGGCTTAGGTCTGCATGATACCAGGTCAACGAGAGCAAACACCAGTCACTTCAAGCATGGAATGCCTTGCTGTGGGGAGGAAGAAAACAAAGACAGCTGGGCGGCACGGTGGCTCAGTGGTTAGCACTGCTGCCTCACAGCACCAGGGTCCCAGGTTCAATTCCAGCCTCGAGCAACTCTCTGTGTGGAGTTTGCATGTTCTCCCTGTGTCTGCATGGGTTTCCTCCCCCAGTCCAAAGATGTGCAGGTCAGGTGAATTGGTGACGGGAAATTGTCCATAGTGTTAGATGCATTAGTCAGAGGGAAATGGGAATGGGTGGGTTACTCTTCGGAGGGTCAGTGTGAACTGGTTGGGCCGAAGGGCCTGTTTCCATACTGTAGGGAATCTAATCTAATCTAAAAACCGAAGCAAGGGTACATGCAACTCAGAAAGGCTTGTATTTACCGATCACACATTTCACAGGGTTGCCTTGCAACAATTAAGTACTCTGGAAATACAGAAACACAGTATTCAAAATTCACACAGCATGCTTCCACCAACAGCAGTGTGACAATGACTCATTCATCTCTTTAAACAATACTCATTAAAACATATTGAGAGCATAAATGCTGAGAGAATATTTCCCTTCATGGGAGAATCTAGTGCCAAGAGGGCAGAGTGTCAGAATGAAGGGGAACCAATTTCAGACTGACATGGGGAGGAATTTCTTCTCTCAGAGAGTTGAGAGTCACTGGGACTTCATGTTACAGAGTGTTGTGGAGGCAGAGTCCTTGTGTCTATTGAAGGCTGAGATTAATTGATTCTAGATCAGTTGGGGAAACGAGGGTTTATGGGAACAATGCAGGCAAGTGGACATGAGGGATGTCGGGTGAGCCATGATCCGATTGAATAGAGGAGCAGGCTCAACACCTACTTCCTGTTCTGATTTCTTCTGGTCTTGGGGCACCTGGGGAGAATGCATTTGCTCTTCTTCAAATATTGTCTCAAGAGCTTTCTGAGCCACCTTACAGGATAGACAGTGGCATCCTCAAAAGTGTAGCACTTCCTCAGCACTGCATTGGAGTGTCAGTGCCAATGGTGTGCTCAAGTCACTGATGACAGGGAGGAGGAAGAATTTCTTCACTTAAGGATTCCCGCCTATCGGGGGCTGTGGAAGCTCAGTCATTAGCCAAGTTCACGGCTGATACATTTCTAAATGCAAATGACATGAAGGAAGAAGGGGACAGGGCAGGAAATTGGTAATGAGGTAGATGGTCTGTTCAAATCAAATATAGCAGAGCAGGCTGGAGGGCCTGAATGGCCTACTCCTGTTTGAACATTCCCAAGTCGGCAGTTGGACATGAATCCAAAGTGTTTGAGTTCAGAGTGGTACCACTGTGCTCGAACTGACATGAAATATGAGCTTTATATTGTTCCTACACAGAGATGTGCAGCTAATCACAGTCACACCATCCCTACAATGGAAATAGAGGCCATTCGGCCCATCGAGCCAAGACCGAACCTCCAAAGAGCATGCACCCTTTTGCCATAATCACACATTTACTACAGTTAACCCACCTACCCTGCACATGCCTGCACACTATGGGCAATGTGGCATGACCAATCCACCTAATCTGTAGATCTTTGGGCTGTGGGAGGAAACCCCCGCAGACACAGGGAGAATGTGCCAACTCCACACAGATGCTCGCCCGAGGCTGGAATCAAACTTGGGTCTCTGGTGCTGTGAGGCAGCAGTTCTGACCACTGAGCCACCGTGCCAGTACACCCTGTGTCTTGCTCTCGAACTTCACTGAATCCAAACCTTGATCATTTTAACTGTGAGAACAATGTCAACATTTTAATAAAGAATTTTCCCATTTCAAGCCTTGCACTTGAAGAGCAGACCAGTCAAAATGTTAGAACTCTCTGAGATAAAACAGAGAACTGCAGGTGCTGGAGGTCTGAAAGACAAACAGAAATTGCTGGAGAAACTCACCAGGTCTGGCAGCATCTGTGGAGCGAAAGCAGAGTTTACGTTTCAGGTCTGGTGGCCTTTCTTTAGAACACATGCTATCAGACCAGTTAAGTTTCAGTCAGTGACCTCCACAGCCCAAGAACAATTTTTGGAAAAAAAGATGAGGAATACACAAGCCCTGTTAAGGATTGAAGTTGATATGGGCTCACTGTGAGAGCTGAGACGAAGTGGGTGGCCATAGAAAGGGTTTTTTTCAAAAAAGTGATGTCAGGACAAAGTGAGCACTTGTGAATGGTTAGCGCTCACTCAGACAGTATAGTCAGATAAATGTGCTCGTTACCTGCTGTCTTCTGAACTCAATCTATTGTTCAGACAGAAGTGAAGGGACAACACATGAAATGGCCTCATCACTGATGTCCCACTTACTGATAGGTGGAGAGTAGGAGGGAGAGGAAGGGTGAAGAGGATTGTTGAGTATGGTGAGAGCAGGAAGTGATAGGATGTGATGGTCAGTGCTGGGAAGGTGAGGGGGGAACAGGATGCAAAATCTGCTGGAAACAAAGTCTGTCAGTCAAAGCCGAGTGTTGAGATCACTGCTGATAGTATTCTCAGTGGGATCTCTCGCGTGCCTCATGTGATTTTGGCCAGACATCACTATTTTTACACTCCAATTTTATTTAAAATAAAAGTTAACATTCCATTGATCTTCCCTATGACCTGCTGAACTTGGATGCTCACTTTCTGTGATTCATGAACAAGGACTCCCAAATCCCTCAGTGCCAAAGCATCCTCCAGTCTTTCTCCACGTAAGTAACATTCAGCTCCGATACTCGCCCTGCCAAAGTGCATAACCTCATATTTTCCCACATTGTATTCGATCTGCCAAGTTTTTGCCCACTCACTTAACCTGTCTATATCCCTCTACAGACTGAGTCATCCTCCCTACATGCCTTCCCACTGATCTTTGTGTCATCTACAAACTTGGCAACATTCACTTTCTGAATCTAGGTTGTAAGTGATCGTGGCCCTAGCACTGATCCACTGGTTACAGACTGCCATCCGCAAAAAGCTCCACTTCTGCCAACTCTCTGTCTTGTTTTAGTTAGCCAAACCTTTCTTCATGCAATACACACCATCCAATCGCACTTCTTTAAAAATGCAACAGAAGTGATTTTGATTAAATTATTATTTGCCTTTGAAAATTTGGGTCAAAGCAAAAACACCACACAGGTGAAAAGCCGCTCCTGTCACCGGCCAGTCCGGCAGGTTTGCATTGTAAATGAGGTTTGAATAAAATTGGTGTGAAACGTGAATTCATGAGGCACAAGTGTAACTAATTCATTCGATGCATCAGCTCCTGGTCGTGCCGGAGAAAGATGAACAGCTTGTTGCTGAATATTGACATTCTAGGACAAACTCCTCCCGAGCAGTGGGATGAAGAGTTGCAGATAGGAGACCGTATCCAAGCATTCTGTCACACTGAGTCTTGATATGTTAACACGCTACGCATCATGGAAACATCATGGATTAAATGAGCCAGGGAATGCTTCTTGAAGAGAAATATGCCATCAATCTAATCTCATTTAAATGAAGTCTGAGTGCTGGCAGTGCGGCTAAGGATTAAAGAGAACTCATCAGTGCTTTGACAGCATGAGGAACAGTATTAGTGGCACATTCAGAGGAAGCTGAGAAACAGACCACTGCATTCATCACCACAATTAGATTCGTTGCAACTCCAGTGTGCCTCAGAAAGAGCTGTGACACAAGTTCAGATGTCGAGTTCAGCTCGACTTTCAATGTGATGTGTGGAGCTCGGGACTGCAATGAACAATTCACGCCCCTCTGAACTTGAGGCAAGCTCAGGTTAAGAGTTGGATGATGTCTCGTCGGAGCTCTGCAGTTGTTTAATGAATTCAGTGCTATTTGATGGTGAAGTGGGGTTTTCTCCAAGCTGACACACAGTAAGGCATTGCATTCCAAGCAATCAACAGTACAATATCTATCGACTGCCAAACACATTGGGTCACTGTTTCAGGGTAGTCCACATCAAATATGTCAACAGTGTCATGTTACTTTGACTAATTAGATCCTTTGCTTGGTTTAGCACAAACTGTCAAGGCAGATCTACTTAAATTCTGCTCCCGACGACTTTAGGTTTTCCCTTCTCTCCTTAGAGGTCAAGGTTCCCCGTGCTTCCACCCTAGCAACCATTTCAATTTGTGCTCATGGAGGAAGTGCTCACGTGTGACCATGCCAACAGCCCATTTACCCCGCAGATGCTGGGTTCTAACGGGCTGCACAGAAAGACAAGTCACAGTGGCACAGGACATAGGGGTAAGCTAGTGGTATTATCACTGCACTGACAATCCAGGGACCCAGGTCATGTTCTGGAGACCCAGGTTCAAATCCTGTCACAGCAGATGGTGGAATGTGAATTCAATAAAGCCCTGGAATTAAGATTGTAATGATGACCATGGAACCAATCTCAATTCTCCCAAGATCTCTGGATCATTAGTGCCCTTTAGACAAGGAAACTGCCATCCTCACCTGGTCTGGCCAAAAATGTGACTCCAGACCCAGAGCAATGTGGTTGACGCTTAACTATCCTCTGGGCAATAAATGCTGGCAGAGCCAGCGATTCCCTCGTCCTGTTGAATGAATTAAAAAGTAGAAAGGAGGGCAGCTGTGTGAATTCTGCTTCTCTTAACTATTCCCAATTCTGCCCAGCAACTCAAACATCTGACATCCATCCTTGGACCGGGTGATACTTGGGAGCTGTGACCATCAGCAATCTCTCATCTCTCTGCCCTATTGCCTTCCGAGAGGCGGAGGGGGGGGTCCTCTGCTAGCGACTCACTGCACATGCTGTCTTATTGAACGGGCCCCAAAGCTTGAGACTTCCAGCACCAGGACAGTGTACATGTGAACCATGTGACCTGAATGGGAGCTGTGAGCGTTAATATGCACACAGAAATAATTCATGTGCTGGCACAGGGAAATGATCCAAGAAGGATGCACTGATCAGGCAGTGGCCAGACGTGGCCATCGAAAGAAGGTCTCCTGTAACCTAAGGTTCAAATGCATTCTTGCACAGTGCCACAACATGACTGTTTTGAGTGAAAACACTCCTCCAACTGATCTCACACTTGGGGGAATCCTCGAGTGGACAACGTAGTGCAGCAGCTTCACATGCAAGTTCTCCAGATCTGATGGGTTTTGGAACTTGTCGAGAAATGGACCTCACCCCAGCTGACAGATCAGCCGACAGTGCACAGGTTTCACAACAATTCGCCAAAAACGTCACCGCATTGCTTCCTGGGTCAAACATGGGAGAGCCTGAACAAAACCAGTCAGAACTTACAGCTGAGCTGGTGACGGAGAATGCGTGTGGATCCCACTGGATCACTTTCATGAGGAAGGGAACTGTCCTTTTCAGTTTGCCTCTCCTGAACAGACCTGCCACATAGAAAGCAGTGGCACCAGAACTGGACACTTAGAAACTGCTCAACAACAAGTGGAATCACAAAGTCGTCCAAATCCCACTGCAGTAAGGAATAAGCTGTTTTGGGAAGCCAAGCTCACAGGAAATGTAGCTGTAGGACAGACCGTGTGACAATGAAGAGATCAACAAGAGGTAATCGCACTGCAGTCGCACGTACAAACTACAATCAGACAGGCTTGAGCATGGAACCGTCCGATATGTCACAGGCATATACAGAGTTTATATATCAGATTGTTCCAAGTTGTCACTTCAGGTGTGAGTTAGTGACATTGCGGCAAAGTTGGGAGTATCTCCAAGAATACCATCTCATTCTGACCCTGTCACAGAGACTTGAGTTCAAGTGAAACAAGAACCGACCATCCTGTTCTGACCGACAGCAAATGCAAATGCCTCCTCCTCTCACCTGTACACTTCAGATGGCCAACTGTGCCACCAAGAATCATTTGGTCAAATCACACAGAACAGTCAAAATTGAGGAGCCAATCAACGTAGTGTTTCCGGGACAAAACCAAGGAACAGGTTTCCCCTGTGGAATAAACCACCACCATATCTCACTGCCAGGTAACAAGCTCAACTGCCCCGTCCTCCCATCTCACTGACTTGCACGATCAATGTGTCCACTCAATAACAGCTGATCTATTCCTGCTCACACTTAATCTAAGATCACACTGTGGAGCAAGAAAAAACCTGGCTCCCGTCTTGTGCCTCTTCCGATCCTCAACGTACTGGGATCGCTCCAGGGCAAAGATCCAAAAGCTGGGAACACAACACACGAGGGGACAAAGGGAGTGTGAGGCTCTGAATGAATACTCCAGAGATTCAGCTTCTACTGAAGATATGTCAATCTGTCTTCAGCCAGTTCAGTGAAGGAGAGACAGCAAAGATGGATGAGAGAGAAAGAAAGGTTAGCCAATCTGCAAAGAATCGAAATTGAAAATCAAAGCCTTTCATACGTGTATTTTGCCAAATTTTCTGGGAAAGGAAATAGTTCTCAGTTTCTTTTAGTGAATATTCAGTCAAGAAATCATGCCCCTATGTTTCCAAGCCTGAGTTAGTTTGGTCAACACTGGATTCCCCACAAACCCCACTCCCTCGACATTACTGACAGCATTTTGGTGAAGAGCAGGACTGAGGAACATGGAAGGTAGAAACTGGGACAACTTGAAATCAATTTTGTTGATGTTCTGTAATGTTTTTCCACTGTTTGATGTCTCAGTTACATGCTTGTATCCAGCTCACTAGTTTGCAGTTCACTGTATGAATGTTATTGCAGAATTCAGAGGGGCTTTAGATGTAACCATTCCACCGTATAGAGGTGCGTGTCTGTGTCAACATCCTCCTTAAACTGTATTCCCCCATTTCTTTCAACTATTCAGATTCTCCTTGCTATTACCCACCAACCCAAACCTCTCCTCCTGACTTCTCCACCACTCCCACCCTATCCCACTGTGATGAACATGGAAACTATTCTCAATCATCATTTTTGGAATCTGAATAGAACAAATTCGAGACAGATGGGTTGTAATCAGCAGGCAGAGGGGTACAGGAAGACAGTTAGACAGAGACCCAAACTCATGACTTCTAAAGGGGCAAGTGAGTTCAAGTCAACTGCATCACAGACCCCTGGTAATGCAGCTTGCACGTTCTCCCAGTGTCTGCGTGGGTTTCCTCCGGGTGCTCCGGTTTCCTCCCACAGTCCAAAGATGTGCAGGTCAGGGTGAATTGGCCATGCTAAATTGCCTGTAGTGTTAGGTAACAAGGGGTAGATGTAGGGGTATGGGTGGGTTGCGCTTCGGCGGGGCGGTGTGGACTTGTTGGGCGGAAGGGCCTGTTTCCACACTGTAAGTAATCTAATCTAATCAAAAGATTCACAGTTTCAATTCAGAAGAACCCAGAGTTCAGTTGACAGCAGTATTGTCTTTTTTTCTCCTCAGAGGAAACTTGACTCTATTTTGCAAGTTCAGTTCAGGAAAACCAGTGACCCCACCTGAAACATTCCACCAAACATCTTCTCAACCAGAGAATTCTTCACACTGTTAGAACTGAAAAAGGCTTTGTCCATCAGGATTGTAAAACGTTCATAGCAGCAGACACAGAAAGAAGCTGCCTCCATAATCTGTGTATCAATTAACATTGAAAGGCAGAATTAGTGTTCTGGGATTGAGTGTCAGTAATGGACAGTGCTGGAAAACAGTAGGAAACTTTGTTTTGTTGTATGTGTTAAGTTCCTTTTAACTATCATCTTTATATATTTTTGTATAGTTCTGTTTCTTTCTTTTCTTCTTTTGCAAAATAAACTGAAGGTCTCTTGTCCAAGGACATTTGCAGCCTCAGGTCAATGTGTTCCAGTCACTAAGCACAATGTTAGGCTGCAGCGAAAGTTTAATGTGTGATCCATAAAGTCAGATTTGTCCAATTTTAAGATCAGCTGGAAATCGATCCCCAACCATTAAATCTAACTCCTCCTGACAAGTTTTCACCCAGCTCATTTCAATCCCCCTGCAAACTCAGCTCATTCAGCAATGCCATTGCCGATCGCAGACCATGCAGCCCTTCCCTACCTCTGGTCCTGTAACCTTCCTTTTCCAAACTAACATGACCATACTTCTGAAGCTAGATGACGTTCCACTCAAAAATGCATATGCTATTTCTCACCCCACATTATTTCCAACATCTGCACCACATCGCTTCTCTTGCCACACTCCTGCCTTCAAGACTGCAGACAAACTTTGAAGGGTCTCAGCCACTTGCAGCTCAGTAGTTAAATTGGTTGGGGTAGACAGAACAGGAACGTGAGGAAGGGATACGAGAAACCGATTCAGCCTTTCCGAATCATGCAAACATTTCTACCACTGCATTTCGGCTTTGCTAACAATGCAAGAAAACTAAAGGGGGACAGGAAAGTATGAAGAACTGCAAAACAAATGCAGAGGCAAGAGAGACGGCTGTGTAAGGCAGCACTTCCCCTTTGGTATCTGGGGGATTGGGTGCACGAAGCAGATGTGAGGACGGGTACTTGATCTGACCTTCAAGGGCACACTTCCCTTGAGACAGTCATACTGTATGGCTGCCCGCAGCTGCTATTCATGCTCATTGCTATGTACAGTACCCAAGAACACACAGATGGAAAAGGACAACGAGGATACCAAGGTCCACGGCCAAATTAGCACAAAGGCCAAACGTGCATCTATATGAATTGCCATGGTGTCTTTTCCCACCCAGAAAGCCACAAAAGTTAACTTCTCACAAGGAAGGGTTTGCTGACTTCAGTTGACCAGCATGCTAATGAAAAACGAAAAAAACCGTGCATGCTGTAGATCAGAAACAGAACCAGAAGTTGCTGCAAAAGCTCAGCAGGTCTGGCAGTACCTGTGCAGAGAAATCAGGCTTAACATTTCAGGTTGGGTCTGAAGATGGGTCTTTGATGTCTCTTCACTGATGCTGCCAGACCTGCTGAGTGCTTTTGCAGCAAGTTTGGTTTTTGTTTCTGTATGTTAATGACATCATAAAACCTGTCTACCTTCCCAATGTATCCCGCTTGATTCACTGACGTGTACTTGGTGAGTGGAACAGAGGCAGCAGCAGAATCCACACAGAGCCTTGAATATTATCCTCAAGACTTTCCTCAGAAGTCTCGCTCCTGAACATGAACGACTGGCCAGCGTGGAGGAGAAACACTACAACTCCTGCTGCCCTTCTCCTGCAGCATTCCGATAAAACCACAGATCCTGCTCTTTGTGACCATTCTTGGAAATCTCCTTTTCACCCTCTCCTGCACCTCATGCTCAAATAAAAGATTTTGTATAAAAGAACGACTATCTAGATCCTGCAGTCCCATTCCCTCCCCCTCAACACTCTGCTTTACTCATCTGACATCAATCAGGAAATTCTGGGAGAGTTCCTCCCAAATTCCAGGAGGAGGAAGGTGGAAACTAACAATGTAGAATGGTGCTAGAACCCCCATTCGCGCACCAAACCAGCTGGGATCAGGTTTGAATTCCATCCCAGTTTCGGTGACAGCATGACTGAACCAGGCAGGATCCCGAGATGGTCTCAGCAGGGTGGATGAGGTGTTTCCTCTTGTGGGAAGGGGAACAAGGACAAGGGGGACCACTGTCTGAACAAAAGGTGACACCTATTTGAGACAGAGATAAGAAATTCCTTCTCACAGAGGGTCACGGGTCCTGAGGACCCTCTCGCTCAAACAAAGGTGGAATGGTTTTGAGGTAGAGCCAGATGTATCGTTGATAAGAAAAGGGGTGGAAGGTTATCGGAGGTGTCAATGGCAATGAGGAGCAATCAGACCAACCATGGACATTTTAAATGGTAAGGTGGCACGAAAGACCAAGTGAACAACTGACCGTAACCCGGCTCTGGCTCCTCATCAGTACGTTCATGAGCTGAAACTGAGTGCTCCGGATCTTAGCTGCAATCGAAAACACAAGTTCAGTCTCTCTCGCTGCAGTTCTGAATGGTTGAACAAAGTGCATGGGGAACAAATCAGCAAGTTATGAAGACAGACCTCCCCGTATTCGACTGACAGTATGGTGACACAGGGACAATACGCAATATCTTTGAGGCAACCAGCTATCAGTCACGATTCACTGTTCTAATAATCTGACATCTCGTGGATGTAGTTTTGTACTGAGCAAGCTGCTGTTCTCGTTCAACATTCACAGAAATGGGTGTGTAAAGAGGAGGTTGCAATTGCCAAAAAGATGGCAAAAGATTTGTGGCCAGGTATACAATGCAAAACAGTGAAAGAAATATAGTTTCCCCCAGGTCTTTCAATCTACCTTTATCATTTCAAAGTTTCTCGATAACACTGATCTTGAAAAGATGGTGAATGGAGAGGAGGATAGAGCGCAGAAGCAGAGTGGTGAAATGGACTGATAGGCATTAGAAACCACATCGCGCAATGTTCAAGGGGGCAAAAGAACACAGACTCAACATTGGTTTCCATCCAGAGGTCTCGAAAAGTGATCGGTTAAATTGATAACGGAACTCATCTCCACAGACCTTGATGGTGCCCTGTCCCCCCTGGTCCACCACCCATGCTCTCAAGCTTCTCCATGATTTTCGGTTCCCTGAATCCCAATGGCTCATCTTCACCATGGACATCCAGTCTGGATACACCTCTACCGCTGAGACAAAGGTATCCAAGCCCTCTGTTTCTTCCTATCCTGACGTCTTCCACTCTCATTCGTTTGGCTGAACTGGTCCTCACCCTTAACAATTCCTCCTTCAAATCCACCCACTTCCTCCAGACCAAAGGGGTAGCCATGGGCACACGCATGGGCCCCACCTATGCCTGCCTCGCTTGGTAAAAACAATGACTGCAGATGTTGGAAACCAGAGTCAAGATTAGAGTGGTTCAGGGAGCACCCGAGGAGCAGTAAAATCGACTTTTCGGGCAAAAGCCCTTCATCAGGAATACAGCTGTATTCCTGATGAAGGGCTTTTGCCTGAAACGTCGATTTTACTGCTCATGCCTGCCTCTCTGTCAGGTCCGTGGAACAGTCCATCTTCTGTAGTTACATCGGCACCATTCCCCACCTTTTTCTCCGTTACATTGATAACTGTATTGGTGCCACCTTGTACTCCCACAAGGAGGTTGAACAGTTCATCAACTTCACCAACACATTCCACCCTGACCTTAAGTTCACCTGGACCATCTCAGACACCTCCGAAATCCTTCCTACCTATCTGCTCTACCCTCCTCTCCAAACTATCACCATTACCCCCATCCCCGACTACCGATCGCACTCTACCTCCTCCCCCATCTCCCTCGGCTCACAAGCCTCATTCCTGATGAAGGGCTCTTGCCCAAAACGTTAATTTTCCTGTTCCTCGGATGCTGCCTGACCGCTGTGCTTTTCCAGCAGCCCACTCTCCACTCTGATCGCCAGCACCTGCAGTCCTCACTTTCTCCTGGTTAAATTGATCAGGCTGTCAACAAAGACATCTGGATTCTGGACATGGTTTACAAAGAAGTGAAAACTATGCCAAATCTTTCTAAAACACTGGTTTGGGCTCAACTGGATAGACGCGTTGAATTCTGGGCATCAGTAATCAGAGAAAGATGGTGCTTCGCAAGGGATGGCCATGCAGAGGGTGAAAAGGAGATTTCTGAGGAAGGCCACAAAGAGCAGGATCTGCAGTGACAGAATCATAGAATCCCAACAGTATGGAGACAGGCCATTCGGCCCAACAAGTCCACGCTGACCCTCCAAAGAGTAACCCACCCAAACCTACCCCTTCCCCTATTACTCTACATTTATCCCTGACTCCTGTACCTAACCTACACATCCCTGAACACTACAGGCAATTTACCATGGCCAATCCACCCTAATCTGCACATCATTGGATTGTGATAGGAAACCGGAACACCCAGAGGAAACCCACTCTTCACTCCTGGTATCTTTTCATTGCACTGGGCCTTCAGATGAATGATACCTTTCAGAGCGAAGACCATTCCATCACAGAGCATCTACTTTACGATGGAAACATTGGAGAAAGTCGCGTTTCCTCCTTGAAGCAACTGAAGGGCAAGAGCAACTGAAGAAAGGTGTTCCAAATCATGAAGGATTTCAACAGAGCACTGAAGAAGAATTAGACAGTCAGGTCAGTACCTCAATTCACTGGAAAAGGGTCAAAAAGCCAGGCGAGAGGTGCAGAGACATGACCTCGTGTGAGGCACAGTTCATTGCCTGAAAGGGCAATGAATGAATAACTCCACCTCCAATAGCTTCTGAGGCAGAGAGTACCTAAGTTACACAAGTCTCTGAAAGGGAAGTTCCCCTCACCACTGTCCTGAAAGGGATATCAATGGGGAATTGATAGTGGTATTATGGCTGGACTACCAATCCAGAGACCCAGATAATGTTCTGGGCACCTGGGTTCAAATCCTGCCACACCAGATGGTGCAATTTGAATGCAATATTAATCTGGAATGAGAGTCTAACAATGACCATGAATCCATCGTCAATTGTCAGAAAAACCCATCTGGTTCACTCATGTCCTTTTGGGAAGGAAATCTCCCATCCTAGCTTCGCCTCCATGTGACTCCAGATCCCCAGCAATGTGATTGCCTCTTAACTGCCCTCTGGGCAATTAAGGATGGACAATAAATACTGCCTGAGTATTTGAATTTTTAAAACAATTCAGTAGTATACCCTGGTTCTTGATTCAGCCCTAAGATCCTTTCATTCCATGTTGTCAAGGGCATTTAGGATCTCCTAAGGGCACAATCACTGGACCAGAAGAGCACTCTTCACAATCATATATATCGCAATCAAGTCACCACTCATTCTTCTAAACCTCAGTGAAAACAAACCCAGCCTCTTCAACCCTTCCCTCATGAGACAACCTGCTCATTCCAATCATCAAGCTGGTAAAACCTCGTCTGAACTGTCTCCAATGCAGTTACAACCTTCCTGAAATAAGGAGACTGAAACTAAACACAGTAAGTGAGACAGAATTGCACCAATTCCCTGTATAACTCAAACAGAACATCCTTACTTGGATGCACAAAACAGAAACTGCTGAACGTAGTCCCTGTGGAGAGAAAGCAGATTTAACATTTCAAGCGCAATAACCCTTCTGCAGGGTCCGCAATTCTGTTTTATTTTATCCTTCCTTTTACGTTCAAGTCCTTTGTAATTAAGGACAGGATCTAATTTGACTTCTTCATAACTGGCAACACTTGGGAACTGACTGGTTGTGACCCGTACACAGTCATTCCCCAGTTCTCAGTCATGCTCAGCTTTTTTTATTTCTCTGACCAAAGTGAGCAATGCCGCATTTTCCCACATTCTGCTCCGTTTGCCAGAGTTTTGCCCACTGACATCCTCCTTTTGCCACCTTCCCACCATACCGACTCACCTACCTACACGGGTGTCACCCACAGATTTAGCCACCACGCCATCAATCCCTTCAGCTAAGTTATGGATATTGTCTGGAAAAGCCGAGGGCCCAGTCTAGAGCCCTGTGGGATTCCTCTCGTAACATATCCCTGAGCAGAAAAACACCCAGTGAGACATATGCTCTATATTGTGCCTTCAGCCAATCTTCAAGCCATGCTCAAATGTCATCATATACACCAAGGGCTCCCTACTTTGGGCAACAATCTCTTCTGTGGTAGTTGATTAAATACTTACTATAAACCCCACAGAATGTACATTAACCGGCTCCCCTTGACCCAGAAGAGCCTTCGAACAACTCCAACAAATTGGTGAAACATGATTTCTCCTTCGCTGACTTTCTGATTACCTTGCAATTTTCGAGGTGCACAGCAAAAAAAACCTCTTCAACAATCACACTGCCTATGACAGATGTCAGGTTAACTCACCCGTCACTTCCCATTTTCCGGACTCCCTTCCCTCTCAAAAACAAAGCCTCAATGGGTCACCGTGACGATCTGAATTGCCCAAAAGTGTGACTTCAACACGTCACTACTTCCCTTCCCCCGACACAAAGATAGAGAAGTAAACCACACAGGCAGAAAGCAACCTTTGAATGTGACCCAAACTTTCCAACAAAGCTAGGAGGAACATTTCCATCAGGTTAAAGAAAATGTTAATCCCTAAATACCACATTTTGGACTTCATTAAACATAGAACAGCACAGTACAGGCCCTTCAGCCCTCGAAGTTATGGCAACCTTTTATCCTATTCTAAGGTCAAACTAACCTACAGAACCCTTCATTTTACCACCATCCATGTGTCACTTAAATGTCCCTCATGTAACTGATTCTACTACTACCACAGGCAGTGCACTCCACGCACCCATCACTCTCAGTGTCAAGAACCTACCTGTGACATCTCCCCGAAATCTTTCTCCAATCACCTTAACATGATGCTTCCTTGAGTTAGCCATTTCTACCATGGGAAAAAGTCTCTGGCTATCAACTCTATCTGTGCCTCTCAACATCTTGTACACCTCTATCAAGCCGCCTCTCCTCCTTAGTCACTCCAATGAGGAAAGCCCTAACTCCCTCTACCGTTCTTCATAAGACATGCCTTCCAGTCCAGGCAGTATCCTGGTAAACCTCCTCTGCACCCTCTCTAAAGCTTCCACATCCTTCTTATAATGAGGCGATCAGAAGTGAACACAATATTCCAAGTGTGGTCGAACCAGGACTCTACAGAGCTGTAACATAACCTCATGTTGCTTAAACTCAGTCCCCCTGCTAATGAGAGCCAACATACCATACACCTTCTCAACAACCCTATCAACCTGGGTGGCAACTCTGAGGGATCTATGGATATAGACCCCAAGGTCCCTCTGTTCCTCTACACTGCCGAAGATCCTGCTTTTAACCCTGCATTCAAATTTGACCTTTGAAAATTAATCACTTCACACTTTTCCAGGTTAAACTCCATCTGCCACTTCTCAGCCCAGTTCTACATTCTGTCAATGTCCTGTTGCAACCTCCAACAGCCTTCCACACTATCCACCACTCCACCAACCTTCATGTCACCGGCAAACATACTGATCCACCCTTCCACTTGCTCATCCAAGTCATTTATAAAAATCACAAAGAACTTAAGTCCCAGAAGCGATCCCTGTGGAACACCACTGGTCGCCGAGCTTCAGGCTGAATACTTTCCACCTACGACCACCTTCTATGGGCCAGCCAATTCTGTATCCAGATAGCCAGGTTTCCCTGTATCCCATGCCTCCTTACTTTCTGAATGAGCCGACCATGGGGAATCTTATCAAACACCTTGCTAAAATCCATGTACACCACATCCACTGCTCTCTGTCATCAATGTGTTTTGTCACACCCTTAAAGAACTCAATGAGGTTTGTGAGGCATGATTTGCCCCTCATGAAGCCATGTTGATTATCTCGTATCAAACTAGGGTTTTTCAAGTAATCTTAAATCCTGTCTCTCAGAATCATCTCCAATAATATGCCTACCACTGATGCTAGACTGACTAGTCTGTAATTCCCAGGATTATCGCTATTCCCTTTCTTGGGACTAACATTTGCCGCCCTCCAGTCATCTCTGGTGGACAGTGAGGATGAAAAGATCATTGTCAAAAGTGCAGCAATCTCTTCCCTAGCTTCCTGGATGTATCCCATCTGGCCCAATGGACTTATCTATCCTCACGTTTTTCAAAATTTTCAGCATATCCTCCATCTTAACATCAACCTGTTCGGGTATATCAGCCTGTTTTACGCTGTCCTCACAAACAACAAGGTCCCTCTCAGTCGTGAATACTGAAGCAAAGTATTCATTAAAGACCTTTCCACCTCCCGTGACTCCAGGCACAAGTTCCCCCCACTATCCCTGACTGGCCCTACCCTCACTCTGGCTATCCTCCTCACATAAGTGTAGAATGCCTGAGGATTTTCCTGAATCCTACCCACCAAGGCTTTCTCATGTGCCCCGTCCAGCTCTCGTAAGTACATTCTTCAGTTCCTTCCTGGCTACCTTGTAACCCTCTTGAGCCCTGTCTGATCCTTGTCTCCTCAAATTTAAGTCAGCTTCTTTCTTTCTCTTGACTCGGTGTTCCACATCCCTTGTCGTCCAAGGTTCTTTCACCCTCCCATCCCTTCCTTGCCTCAGTGGGACAAACCTATCCAGCACGATCAGCAGGTGTTTCCTAAACAACCTCCACATTTCTGTAGTGCATTTCCCTGAGAATATCTGTTCCCAATTTTTGCCTCACAGTTCCTGCCTAATAGCATTGTATTTCCTCTTCATCCAATTAAATACTTTCTCATACCGCCTGCTCCTATCCCTCCCCAAGATGATAGTAAAGGTGAGGGAGTTATGGTGACTATCACAGAAATGCTCTCCTCGATCGGACACCTGACCTACTTCGTTGCTAAGTACCAAATCCAATATGGCCTCCCCTCTTTTCGGCCTATCTACATATTGAGGCAGGAATCCTTCTTGGACACACCTGACAAAAACTACTCCATCCACACTATTTCAACTAAGGAGGTTGCAACCAACATTAGGAAAGTTAAAGTTATTGACATGAAAGAACCACAACCATGAACATGTTTCAGCGCAGTAACATATCAACCTGCCACACACACTGGTCAGAAATCAAATACAGAGGGGTGAAACATTGCTACTCAAGTGCAGGAGGAATACTCAAGGCTGAATGATCAGGAGTCAAACACTAAATCTCAAACCACATTCAATCAGATCTCCAATACTGTTCATAATCTGAACCACTTGCTTCACACAAAATTAACCAAACAGGTTTATTCTCTGACCTTTGATGAACATGTTACAGGGAGCACAGCTGATGTAACACAGCATGCTCCAAAGAATTAGAGGCAGTGCTCATGGTTAGCGTTCCGCAATCTAAATTTGCAAGACAACAGCTAAATACCTCAGCTGCCTTTTGAAAGTAGCATCGTCATAAACAGTCCTGTCTATATTTTTAATACTTGATATTTGTTGACAACACGCTAACTCATCTGGACTGTGTGGCTTGGAGCTCAGGGCTTGTAGTCATTGCTCCTGAGCCTATACCACAAAATTCAGTCCAATTAAAAGGGGGCGTCCACAGCACTGTTCGACAGTCAGGACTGAGCAATTGGCCCACTGTCGGGGGGTCAGTGTTGAGGAAGAGCCGCACTGTCAGAGGGTCAATACTGAGGGAGTGCTGCACTGTCGGGGGGTCAGTGCTGAGGGAGTGCCACACTATCAGAAGGTCCATACTGGAATGAGTGCTGCACTGTCCAAAGTCCAGTCCTAACGGAATGCCCCACTGTGGGAGAGCCACACTGTTAGAGGGTCTCTACTGTTGGAGCTCCATAGTGTCATGGCTGCCCTTTTTGAGAAGGTATTTCCAACAGAGGACATCAAAGATTTCATAGTTCATACCAGTGTGCTAGATAATGGTTATCTCAAGACAGTGTATTAATGCCAAAAGAGAAATCCAAACAGACAGCTATTGTCTCAAACAGGTGAAGCACAAGATTTCACACATTTATATTTGCTGCATCAGAATTAAACAAAGCACACTGTTAATTTAACATCATTTATGTATCGGAAACAGGTTTTTGAACCTAAAAGTCTCAACAGAGCTCTGCTCATTCTGAATTTAATTGCACACAACGGTTCTATGTTCATGACAGGATTTTGTGCCTCATTTAGTTCCTTTGAGAGCACCAAGATGTGCCACAGCTTTCAGAAATTCACTTGGATTATTCTCAGTAATCCTGCTATTCTGAGGTATAGAATTGTTTACAGACCTTCGACAAGCATCTAGTTCAGCAAACTACTTCCACTGAAGCATTTCATAATTGAAGGCATCAATATTCAAGAACCAGCTCATTGCTTTCTTCCTTAGCAAGTCCAAAAGCAGGAAACACCCATGCTTCCTTCTGCCTTTGGTTGATGGCCTCAGGTTTTAACCAGCACAAACTGCTGGTCACTTAGTCTTCTGGCCAGTAGAGGCCCAGAGAAATCCAACATAAGAGGTACCTACACCTTCACCCAGCTCCATAGCAATGGTCCACAGCTAGAGATTCAAACCCATCTTTCACATGTTCCTGACATGCCCCTTGGTCTGTAAAATATATGGATACTGCAATGAAAAATGTGAGATGCATATGCACATCAAAACATTTTTGATGAAAGAGTTTTGATTTTAAACTGGTGATTTAAGGATTTATTCAATTAAGGATTAACTGGGCCAACCTTTTCAAAACCATTTCTTTGAACCAGTAGGTGCCAGAAGGCCTCCTGATCTATTCACAGAACTGCGCTCAGATTGCTGAGTTTAATGGCAAGGGAAGGAAAAATACACGAAGCTATTAACATGATCAAATCTTCAGCCTTGTGTGCTCCACTAAAATATCACCACACTAAATTAAGAAAATAAAATCTACTAAGGCAGATTTCAGTCTGGGATCTGACTTAGAACAGGAATAACATCATCTGGGATCTTCAAAAAGTTTGAAACACTTGCTCCCTTTATCAGCTGATCAGAATTCCATCCGTTTTTGGCTACTTTGCATAAGGACACCAGCAGACCTTATTCCTGATGAAGGGCTTTTGCCCGAAACATTGATTTCGAAGCTACTTGGATGCTGCCTGAACTGCTGTGTTCTTCCAGCACCACTAATCCAGAATCTGGTTTCCAGCATCTGCAGTCATTGCTTTTACCTTGGATGGGGGTGTTAACCTGGGGCAAGGCCAACTATAACCAAGTTAGGCAAACATTGGATAATGTGGATTGAAAGCAGCTCAGGGTAAATCCCCATTTGACATGTGGGAGTCTTCAAAGGACCAGTTAATTCGAGTACAGGACAAGCATGCTCATTCAGAAATGAAGGGCAGGAATTGCAGGATTCCGGAACTGTACATGACAGGGGAAACTCTCAGCTTAGTCAAAAAGCAAGCATACCCAAGGTCTGGACAATTAAAAACATACCAAGTTTGCTGTTCCTTGAAAACTATAGAGCAAGTAGCAAGGAGCTCAAACAGGGAGTTAGAAGGGCGAAAATGGACAATGAAATGTCCTTGACCAGCAAGGTTAAGGAGAATCCCAAGGTATTTTGTACATCCATTAGGAACAAGAGGGCTGCAAGAAAGAGCTTGACCACTCAACGATGAAGGAGGGAGGTTAAGTGTACAGCTAGAGGGAGTGGGTGAGATCCTGAATGAGTACTTTACATCATTATTCACCACAGAGAGTGACATGAAGGATTTGACATTAGGGAAAGAGGTGTGAATACTCTTGGACTGGTCAACATATTGAAGGAGGAAGTGTTGGGTGTCTTAAAACGCATTAAGGCAGACAAGTTCCCATGGCCAGATGGGATCTATCCCCAGGATACTGTGAGAGACAAGGTGGGGGGGTGGGGGAAGTTGGGAAATTATCTGGAACCTTAACAGATATCTTTGCCCTCAGGCAAGATTCTGGAGGACTGGAGAATGGTCAACATCGTTCCTTTGTTTAAGAAGCTAAACGGATAATGCAGGTAACTACGGGCTAGTAAGCCTGATGTCAGTGGGTAGGGAAACTGTTGGAGAAGGTACTGAGAGACAGGATTTGTTCACTTTTAGAAATGAATGGTCAAGATTAATGGGAAAACAGGAAAACTGGGAAAACTTTAAAAAGCAACAAAGAACCATGAAGCAAGCAATAAAGAAAGGAAAGATAGATGATGAATGCAAACTAGCACAGAAAATAAAAACAGGAGGAAAAGGTTTGATAAATATATAAAACCGAAAAGGGTAGCTAAAGTGGACATGAGTCCCTTGCAGGATGAGAAAGGGGAATTAATTTTGGAAAATGATGAAATGGCCAAGGCTTTGAATAACTATTTTGTGTCAATCTTCACAGTGGAAGATGTGTCTGACATGCTAGAGCATGACGTTGAGGAGCCGATGGGAGGTGAGGACCTCAATTCAATTGTTATCACTTTAGGGGTAGTGTTGAGCAAACATGAGGGGCTAAAGGTAGATAAGTCCCCTGGTCCCGATGGAATGCATCCCAGGGTGCTGAAAGAAATGGAAGTTCGAGTCGATGTGTTCGTTGATTGGACTCTGGGCAGATCCTGCCAGACTGGAAGGCAGCATACGTCACACCACTGTTTAAAAAAGGTGGGGAGGCAAAAGGAACGTAACTGTCGGCTAGTTCGCTTAACATCTATACTTGGGGAAAATGCTTTCTATCATGAAAGAAGAAATCGTGAGACATCTGGATGGAAAGGGTTCCATCAGGAAGGGAAAGTCATGTTTGACAAACTTACTGGAGTTCTTTGAGGATGTTATAAGCGCAGTAGATGGAGAGGAACAGGTGGATGTTATGTACTTAGATTTTCAGAAGGCGTTCGATAAGATGCCACATAAAAGACTCGTCCATTAGATAAGAAGGCATGGAGTTGTGGGGAATGTACTAGCATGGATAAAGGACTGGTTAACCAATAGAAAACAGAGACTTGGGACAAATAGGTGCTTCTCTAGTTGGAAACCAGCAGTGAGCAGAGTTCCGCATGGGTCGGTGTTGGACCCGCAACTGTTCCTGATTTGTATAAATGATTTGGAAGAGGAGACAGAGTGTAACATATCCAAGTTTGCTGAAGACACTGAATTGAGTGGAAAGGCAAACTGTGCAGAGGATGTGGAGGGTCTGCAGTGAGTGGGCAAGGGTCAGGCAGATGGAGTACAATGTTGGTAATGGTGAGGTTATCCACTTTGGTAGTAAAAATGGTTAGTCAGAGTATTAGATAAATGGTGAATGATTGCAGCATGCTGTTTGGCAGAGGGACTTAGGGGTGGTTGGACAGGAATCACAAAAAGTTGATCTGCAGGTGCAGCAGCTAATCGGGAAGGCAAATGGAATATTAGCTTTCATTGCTTGAGGGATTGAACTTAAGAGCAGCGAGGTTCTCCTGCAATTGTACAAGGTGTTAGTGAGAACTGTGCGCAGTCCTGGCCTCCTTACTTGAGGAAGGATATACTGGCTGTGGAGAAGGTTCACCAGGTTGATCCTGGAAATGAAGGGGTTACGAGGAGTGGTTGAGCCGCCTGGGACTGTAATCACTAGAATTTAGAAGAATGAGAGGGGATCTTAGAGAAACATATAAAATTAAGAAAGATAGATAATGGTTGCAGGTTTGCTTGCTGAGCTGAAGGTTTGGTTTCAGACGTTTTGTCACCACGCTAGGTAATATCTTCAGTGAGCCTCCAGATGAAGCGTACATCCAGAAGCTCAATTTGAGCTACAAATCTTCTCAAAACTAACTAACTGATAGTTCAGATAGAGGCAGGCAAGTTGTTTCTGCGGGTGGGTGAGACTAGGACGAGGGACATGGTCTCAAGATTAGGGGAAGTAGACTTAGGACAGAGATGAGGAGGAACTGCCTTTCCCAGAGAGTAGTGAATCTATGGAATTCTCTGCCCAAGGAAGCAGTAGAGGCAACTTCATGAAAAATATTCAAGAGACAGCTGGATGGGTGTTTGATTGGTCGGGGAATTGAGGGTTGTGGGGATAATGCAGGTAGCAGGAGCTGAGCCAATGGATAGATCAACCACAATCTTGATGAATGGCTGAACAGGCTCGATGGGCCAAATGGTCTCCTCCTGCTTCTATTACTCTGAAACTATGTCTTGTTAGTGGTAAGCAGCATGGGTTTGTGCACGGAAGGTTAAGTTAATTGAGTTTTTTGAGGCAATAACAAGAATGATTGATAAGGGAAGGGCAGTGGATGTTGTCTGCATGAACTTCAGTAAAGTATTTGATAAGCTACCACATGGTAGGCTGATACAGAAGGTAGAGTCTTATGGGATGAGGTGAGGTGGCTGGATGGATACGGAGTCACTCAGAAGTGGAGCTGTAAAGGCACAGTAGATCAGCCAGCATCGGAGGAGCAGGATACTTGACATTTCAGGTCAGGATCCTTTATCAGTCCTGATGTAGGGTCGTGACCCGAAATGTCGACTTTCCTGCTTTACCGAGACTGGCTGTCCTGCTGTGCCTTTCCAGCTCCACTTTGTATCGATTCTGACTTCCAGCATCTGCAGTCCTTACTATCTCCAAGGAGATAGATACACAACTTGCTTGGTCATCGAAGAAAGAGAGTAGTGGAGAAAGGGTGCTTTTCAGAACGGAAGTCAGTAACTCGTGGGATCAGCGCCGAAACATATGCTGCTTGTAATATATAGAAATGATCTGGAAGAAATTGCACGTGGTCTGATGAGGACGTTTGAGGATGACACCAAAATAGACAGAGTTACACATCGTGAGGATGATTGTCAAAGAATACAGCAGGACATGGGCAGAGAAATGACAGATGGAGTTGAATCTGGACCAGTGCAAGGTAATACATTTTGGAAGAAGAAATGCAAGTGTGAATTCGACAATAAATGGCAGAACCCTTACAAGCACTGACACACAGAGGGATCTGGGTGTATAGGTCCACAGATTCCTGAAAACAGCCACACAGGTCGATAAAAGGTAGCCAAGAGGTCATATAGCATTCTTGCCTTCATCAGCTGGGGCACTTAATACGAAAGCTGGCAAGTTCTGTTGCAGCTGTATAACACTTTAGTTTGACCACATTTGGAATATTGCATGCAGTGCTGGTCACCACACTACCACAAGGAAATGAATGCTGTGGAGAGGATGCAGAGAAGGTGTTACAGCTAAAGGCTGGGGCTCTCTTCCTGCTGCTGGAATTGCATGTAACCTATTTTCCTGAACTTGCCTTTGCCAAAGGTGTGTTTATAGAATGTTACTATATTGGAACAGTTAATTAGGAGTTGTTCATATAATATGTATGTATTATTTTGTTAAGCATTTGACTAGAGTTGCAGTGAAACCAATTCTTTTCTTTTTATTTGTCTGTATTTTAATTCCAGTGCAAAAACAAAGTGTGTTTTCCTTCAAGACTGGGAATTTGACCCATTGAATTGCAGCCAGAACAAAATATCATTCACATTTAAAATAAGAATAAGTTCGGGTCAAGACTATTTTCTTAATGTATCTTGAGGGGGTTTGCTCTGGTCAATTACACACGGAAGATGGTTTCTTGATAGACACGTGAATAGAAGACCAATGGGGATAGAAACTACATTTGGGTAATAACTAGTGGGTCTAAGTAAGGACTGGGAGTCGGCACAGGATTGGTGGGCTGGAGGGCCTGTTTACATACTGTATTGTTCTTTGTTCAGATGCTTTTCAATCATGATTTGGTTTACCCGTGTTCTCAACATCACAAAGAAAAACAGGAAAGTTTACCCCCTCCCCACTTCAAATTCTGCCTGTGTGAGGACACATCGTGGGACCTTGAATGTTTAAGCATCTTCAATATCTATAAAATTCCAAATTCTACAATATCAAAAAAAGGTACATACCTGGAGCAGGCAGACCCATGAAATTATACGTTTTGCCTGATACTGGGAGGAATCTTAACTGGTGCTTAAACACTATCATGGACTAGATTAAACAATGGTTTGTTTCTCTGCTGTATATGACAGTCAGAACAATGACAATGATTTTGCCATTTTAGCATAAGCCAGATAAGTGGTGCACCCACAGACCCCATGGCAGAGTACTGTTCTTCCAAACCCCACAGTCAGGGCATTGAATCCTAGCCTCAACCATGTAACCTGAACCCACCACCTTTGGCATTAACTTGGCAGGGTTTGCAGAAACAACACAGCACATTGTCAGGCCACTTCAACTTAGGACAAGAGGAGACATTTTGCTAAGCACTGCCCTCCAGAGAGAGAGACAGAGAGAGAGAGAGAGAGAGAGAGAGAGAAAATGAGAGTGGGCGTGTGTGAGAGAGGGGGAGGGAGAGAGAGTGTGAGAGAGAGAGAGAGAGAGAGAGAGAGAGAGAGAGAGAGAGAGAGAGAATGAGTCAGAGAGAGTGAGAGTATGTGTGTGAGAGAGAGAGAGAGAGAGAGAGAGAGAGAAAAAAGGAAGAGAATATTAACAGCTGGAGATTCATAATCTTGAAGGCCAGTTGGTTCTGGCGAACGGATAATGAGAAGCTTTTTCCTTCGAACTTTGTGCCAAAAACACAGTCAGATTGTAGCTCTTCTCATGTGTGATAGAAATGTACCTTTCAACTTCAGAAATCAGCAAACAAGATTGAAATTAATGACTCACTTCCAAAGGAGGTTGCTTGGAAGATTTTGCTCTGACTGTGCGGGTCATTTTGGGGATGCAATGATTTCTTTTTGAAAAGGATCCAAATTAGTTGTGACTATTCTTCCTCGAACTGGAATTTGTCAAACTTGGATTGATTGGCTGCTGGATTTTGCAACTCAAGACGACAAAATAATGATCAAACCGAGAAGTGGCAGAAAATTAATTGGGATTTTAAACAATATGCTAATCAGGCAAGATGAAAGAAATCTCTGGGGTGAAAAAGCTGCAAGTCAAACAACATGACTAAATTGGAGCGTTCAATACAGCAGTCACAGCTCAAGCTCGGAACGCTGAAATTTTGGGAACTGACTTCCTTCACAGCAAGCTGCAGCAATGGCTGACGCTTCTCTCTCCATCTTTAGCCCACAAATTATCAATGGGAGTCTGGCAATAACTGACCAGAGGGCACAGTACAATCCATGTACTTAGGTTTCAACTGGATTCACATGCTTGCCCTGCAGCCTTGTGCACTGACCAAGACACACAGATTTGATTTCACTATGCCTCTTGGCAATGAAATTTCTCCCTGATCCTGTGGCTCTCGCAATGCGATCGGTCACTCCCTCAGGTCAGTTCACTTCTGCACAGTTCCCAAGAATGCAAACCTGCACACAGCCTTCAGTGAGCGGACAATAATACAATTCAAGAATTTGACTTCAGAGTTTAACTTAAGAATGAGAGTTGTATGACTTGGATGTCCTGTGGAACTTTCCATAGCTGTGGTTCTGAACTATGAGACAAGTTCTGCTGAACATGCCTGCCAGTTTCAAACAGAACCTTCACTTCAAACACCAAAGACATCCAAAACAGAAATGTAATCCCCTAGTATCGTTGAAATACACACCTAACTCACTGCACCAGGACACGAACACAGATTTGACATACTTCCCCAGAGAAAGGTGAAAGAGTTTTCCCACGTCATATATGTAACAAGTTCAAATCGCAGAAGAATTTATGATTAGATGATTCGAAAGTTCAAACAATCCAGACAAAAATACTCATCAAGGGGATGCACCTATTGAACAGCAGGTTCTGCAAGAACTAGAAAACAGGGGAAATTCCCCTTCGTTTCCATAATAATACACTGAAATGATATGATGAGGTTCCTTCAACTCCTGGAGGTTCGGAATCCAAATTAGAAGATTACATAATCCCATCCACCCTGGTTGGGAGCAAACATCTATCCAACAGTTACAGACTGATCAATTCCACAATGTATTCTGAAAAACTGAACACTGTTTGCAACATGCAACCATTAAGATGAAGCAAATTACCTTCTCATTTATGAGACAGCCAGAGTCATTTACAGCATAAAAAGAGACCTCTCAGCCCACTGAATTCATGCCAGCTCTCTGAAACTGAAACAATCCACCCACAGGGTGAGATTCAAAGTTGTGCAAACCCACAGCTGCTCAGTCATCAAAGTGAGACAGTATAAGATCCCGACAAAATATAGTCATAGAGATGTACGGCAAGGAAACAGACCCTTCGGTCCAACGTGTCCATGCCGACCAGATATCCCAACCCAATCTCGTCCCACCAGCCAACACTCGGCCCATATCCCTCCAAACCCGCCCCATTCATGTACCCAGATGCCTTTTAAATGTTGTCATTGTATCAACCTCCACCACTTCCTCTGGCAGCTCATTCCATACACGTACCACCCTTTGCATGAAAAAGTTGCCCCTTCGGTCCCTTTTATATCTTTCCCCTCTCACCCTAAACCTATGCCCTCTAGTTCTGGACTCCCTCACCCCAGGGAAAAGACTTTGTCTATTTATCCTATCCATGCTCTTCATGATTTTATAAACCTCTAAGAGGTCGCCCCTCAACGCTCCAGGTAAAACAGCCCCAGCCCATCAACCTCTCCCTATAGCTCAAACCCTCCAACCCAGGCAACATTGTTGTAAATCTTTTCTGAACCCTTTTAAGTTTCACAACATCCTTCCGATAGGAAGGAGACCAGAATTGCATGCAACATTCCAACAGTGGCCTAACCGATGTCTTGTACAGCCGCAACATGACCTCCCAACTCCTGTACTCAATACTCTGACCAATAAAGGAAAGCATACCAAACGCTGCCTTCACTATCGTATCTACCTGCGACTCCACTTTCAAGGAGCTATGAACCTGCACTCCAAGGTCTCTTTGTTCAGCAACACTTCCTTGGACCTTACCATGAAGTGTATACGTCTTGTTAAGATTTGCTTTCCCAAAATGCAGCACCTCGCATTTATCTGAATTAAACTCCATCTGCCACTTCTCAGCCCATTGGCCCATCTGGTCCAGATCCTGTTGCAATCTGAGGTAAGTCTCTTCGCTGTCCACTATACCTCCAATTTGTACCTCTTATCCTCACATCCAAATCATTTCTATAAATAACAAAAAGTAGAGGACCCAGCACCGATCCTTGTGTCACTCCACTAGTCACAGGCCTCCAGTCTGAAAAACAACCCTCCACCACCACCCTCTGTCTTCTACCTTTGAGCCAGTTCTGTGTGCAAATGGCTAGTTCTCCCTGTATTCCGTGAGCTCTAACCTTGCTAATCAGGCTCCCATGGGGAACCTTGTCGAACGCCTTACTGAAGTCCATATAGACCACATCTACCGCTCTGCCCTCATCAATTCTCTTTGTCACTTCCTCAAAAAACTCAATCAAGTTTGTAAGACATGATTTCCCATGCACAAAGCCATGTTGACTATCCCGAATCAGTCCTTGCCCTGTCCTTTCGGATTCTCTCCAACAACTTGCCCACCACCCATGTCAGGCTCACCGCTCCTTTGTTCTCTGGCTTGTTCTTACCACCTTTCCTAGTGTGCACCACGTTAGCCAACCTCCAGCCTTCCAGCACCTCACCTGTAACTATCGATGATACAAATATCTCAGCAAGGGGCCCAGCAATCACTTCTCTAGCTTCCCACAGAATTCGAGGGTACACCTGATGAGGTCCTGGGGATTTATCCATTTTTACGCGTTTCAAGACATCCAGCACTTCCTCCTCTGTAATATGGACATTTTTCAAGATGGCACCATCTATTTCCCCACATTCCAAAATAATATGAGATTCAACCAGCAGGTTAATATTTTCATTCTCAGAAATGCTGTGGTCCACTCAAATGTTCAGCTGAGGCAAGCACAAGAATTCGGAGCAGGTGTAGACTATTTGGAATGTGAAGCCAAGTCTTTGGGTTGAGGAAGGGTTATAGCAAGCCTACACGTGAAGCACATCAGGCTGAACTATCACACAAAGCACTCAAACCTCTCTAAGCAAGAGGACATACGCAGATCCTGTGAAACAAAAGCAGGGAACTGAGAATCCATTCTCCTGCTGGACAAGGCACTGCTTATTCCAAGCAACTCGTGACCAATTCACAGTAAAGAAATAGTGTTGAGAGTGTAGAAAAGACAAGGCAAGGTGCATACCTGGGCACGAATCAGTGCTTCAAAGCTTGGCTGGAAATAATCAATGCGGCTGTTGTAAAATTTTGGCATCTCTTCAAGCAGCTGCTTGTTTTTGGCTTCGAAATCCTCACGGACTGGCTTCAGCTCCTCTCTCGCCTAGGAAATGAAAATACCAAAGACATGTGATCTTGGGGTTTTGTCCCAAATTTTAAACTGACTCTGAGGAACAGAAACTGGAAATATCTGTGAACAACGGAGGAGAAAGTGAATGTCACATTGTCAAATTCAGCTGAACCTGCTTCAAGTTTGAAAGCCATTCTCAACATCAATGAGGAACACGGTCGAAGAAAAACCACAGTCAAGTCATGGAACCATGTATTTTTTAGACATGAAGCGTGTCAATTATACGAAAAATAGAAATGGCATCATGGCTTAGCAAGAGGCAGACACACATGTTGTTGCTGACCTTATCAACAGGCATGCTGCCCAATCTATTCATTGTGTACTCATCAGCACAAACGCAAGAATATCACATTTCAAAAGCAGTTTTTCCCTCATTCATCGATGGCCAACAATTCCCTGGTGCACTCTGCATGGCAACATACCAGTCGATGAGCCATCAGCACCCTTTCCCCATGCAGTATAAATCGCTGCCCCCTTGAAACTTGGCACTCTTGCATCTGTCCTGATCAATGCTCACCAAAAAGCTTCAGTAGCATATTGCCTCGTTAAGGAGTGCTCAACTTCGTCACCAACAAGAGACACAAATTTGTCAAGGAAGATATTTGTGTGCATTACAATAAAGAAACAAACAGATATGATGAGCTGAAACAGTTCAACCTCGTAATGTATTTCAGGTCGTCAGCTTTAAGGGCTCTGTCTGAATCAATTTACTCAAATAATCAGGAGGAACTTCCATTCAATTCTAATTAACCTGGATAAGTAGCCTCATGTTACAGAGGGGATATCATTGCTAAGCATTATTTTGGGAATAAAATTTTGTCATAATGTTATCTGTCTCCCATTTCTTTGGCATTACAACATTTGGAATTTTGCTTTGTTTTCGATGCCCAAGGTACGTAAACTGAGAGAGGGGAGATTATACTCCAACTGTCCAAAACTCAGGCAAGGCTTGGGGGATTGTATACAATTCTGATCTCCATATTTCAGCAGAACATGATCACATGACAGATCTATTGGAGCGTTTCCACAAACAAAGACCATGAGCTTTTCGAAAGATTGGATAGGCTGAGCTCTTGTTTAGACTTCACTGTGTTATATAAAGTTAGGAGGGGGCCAATATGGAGTAGATAAGGGAGGACATTCCTTCCATGAACAAAGAGGACAGCAACCAGATTGAGAGGGATTTGGAGAAGGATCAGGGAGGGGTTGAACAGAAATGTTTTCACCCCAACAGTTGTGAACGTCTGAAATTCACTCCCTCAAGGGTGGTACAAACAGAAACCCATCATTTTACCCTAATTCTTGGACATGCACCTTCCAGAGGGCAATCTCCAAGGTGCTGCGCAAAGCCTATTCTTCAGCTAGTACAGACACAAATGACAGAATGGCCTCCTACTGTACCACATGCCTTGGAAGGAGCTACCTGCTTGAACTGAAAGTACCTCCATACTTGCTGGGTTCTCAGACAGACTACCCAGCCTATTACCTCCCTGGTTTGTGTTTTGTTCGTGTCTGCTGTTTCCCTCTGCTTTCATCTCCACAGCTCACTCTTGGCCTTTTTCCTGGTATCCCTTGCCCCTGCATTGCAGCTCCCTTGATAGCTCTGGACAGTTTTCGGACAGTCAGATACTTTGGTCTGATGGTCACCAGGGTAGAGCTTGCTAATCTAGACTGAGCAGCAGTGCAGAACATTCAGTGACATGGGAGTGGGATCAAGGGCTTCAGTTCCACAAAACCGTTGAGGACCCCATCATGTCTGCACATCTTGAGGTGGCACAGTGCCGATGGTTAGCACTGCTACCTCACAGTGGTCGGGACCTGTGTTTGATTCCATCCTTGGGCGACTGTCTGTGTGGAGCTTACACATTCCCCTCTGCCTGCCTGGGTTTCCTCTAGCTGCTTTGGTTTCTTTCCACAGGCTAGGTGGATTACCATGGGAAAAGCATGGTAACAGGGATAGAAGGGGTGGTGGGTCGAGGTGGGATGCTCTTTGGAGGGAAGGCATGGACTTGAAGGGCAAAATGGCGTCTGTCTGCACTGTAGTAATCCTACGATCTGGATTGCAGCTAGTCTCCTTGTTGGACACATGCCCTAACAATCTTTAGATTCAAAGGCAATTTACTTTTGTCTGGCCATGGAGAGAGAAGTCCATGTGAAGTTATCAGTCTCTTATTTCCTTCCCACAAAAGCCCCCTTTAAGTGGTTGGAACTATCTGCACTTCACGACTGAACCTTGCAGGGCCCAAATTACATCTGGTACATCATCAAACATCAGCAACCCCTCAAGGCTGCAGGTCTCAGCTTACCTGGTGAAGCTTCACCAGTACAGGGCCAGACTTATCCTTCTCTTCATACTTCTCCACTTTGGACTGTAACCTTTTGTAGTCTTGTAAAGTCTGCTCTCGTCTCTTCACGGCCATGTTGAGACTTGGGAAGACGTTACTGAACCTTGGTAATGACAGAAGAAAACACAATTGAAGAAAAGGCTGATGAAGTGCTCCAATTATGGCCTTAACCATGGCACACTGGGCTTGGTTAGCTCACTTGATGGATGGCTGCTTTGTGATACACAAGGACTACAATAGTGCACTGTCCACCACTGACACTCACTTGCAGCGGTGCATACCATCTACAAGGTGCTCTGCAGGAATTCACCAAGGGTCATGTGAAAGCTCTTTCCAAGCCCAGAGCCACACCACTGAGAAGGACAAGGCTAACAGATACACAGAAACACCACCCACTGCAAGCTCCCCACCCCCCCCAGCATCCTGAATTGCCCACGTATCTCACTGACATTAAGTCAAAATCCTGAAAGTCCATTCCAAACAGGAACAGGACTGCAGCGGTTCAAGAAGGCAGCTCAACACCACCTTCTCAAGGCGAATTAGGAATAAGCAATCAATGCTGGTTCAGTCAGCAATGCCCACATTCCATGAACGAAGATAGAAAAGGTTATTATGGTACATTTTAAATACTGTTGCAACTCTCCTTCTTGATCATGCTCATTCTGAGAAGACCCATTTCCAACTGGGTAATTCATTTGTATTTTAATGCTAATCGATGTGCTGCATTTGCTACTGTGGTTTTAGATTTCCTAGACAAGTTTTCATGAAGGAATTCGAGTTCACAGGCATGAGAAGCAGAATAAGTACATAAAACCTCAACACATAACCAGCACCAGTGTGACAAAGTTGCTCCTTTCACAAGATTATCTTGTCCTATTTTTTCAGAGAGGTCATAAACGACACAGACTCCAAGACATTTGGGGTTGAAGGGTTTTTGGGGCCAATGTGATAAGCCTCAGGTAGAGGCTTTCAAGTTGAACAAACCCTTGCACAATGAAAGGGGAGCAGCCAGCTCTCCCAGCTCAGCTTCTCTCTGGTTTGGTTTGGGTTTTTAGCAGTATTGTGGAAAAAGCTGCTGGACCCAAAGGAGTAGGTCCAGGCTGGGTACTCTCTCTCTCTGACCTGTCTCCTGGAAGACCCCAGGTTTGGTTTTACCTTTTGCTTATGGGGATTATTGCAAGTATTTGGAACAGCGTCATGAAATTGGGATCGTCTGTTGGGTTTTCGGAGAGGTTAAGTTACTCGGTATTCTGTTTTCTGTGGTTTGTGTTTCATTCGGTACTCTTGGAAATAAATTCTATTCTGTTTAAAACTAAGTGGTTTGACCAGCTGATTGTCTCCTGGAATATCCACACTGCATCTGCTTAAAACAACGAGCAAATTTTGAGAGGATTTGGCACTCAGGTTGAGGTTCTGGATGTAGATTTGCTCGCTGAACTGGAAGGCTCATTTTCAAACGTTTCGTCACTATACTAGGTAAGATCTTCAGTGAGCCTCCAGATGAAGCAGTGGTGGTGTAGCCCGCTTTCTATTTATGTGTTTGGGTTTCTTTAGGTCACTGATGTCATTTCCTGTGGTGACGCCATTTCCTGTGGCAATGTCATTTCCTGGTCTTTTTCTCAGGGGGTAGTAAATGGAATCCAAGTCAATCTGTTTGTTGACAGAGTTCTTGTTGGAATATCCACAAACACATTGACATGGATCCCATTTACCACCCCCTGAGAAAAAGAAGAGGAAATTACATCACTGGGGTCAGCATGGTGGCTCAGTGGTTGGCACTGCTGCCTCACAGCACCAGGGTCCCAAGTTGAATTCCAACCTCAGGCGACTGTCTGTGTGGAATTTGCACATTCTCCCTGTGCCTCCTTGGGTTTCCTCTTGGTGCTCCGGTTTCCTCCCACGGGCCAAAAATGTGTCGGTCAGGTGAATTGGCCATGCTAAATTACCCATAGTGTTAGGTGCATTAGTCAGAGGGAAATGGGTCTGGGTGGGTTACTCTTCGGAGAGTTGGTGTGGACTGGTTGGGCCGAAGAGCCTGTTTCCATACTGTAGGGAATCTAATCTAATCTTACCTAGTATGGTGATTAAACATCTCAAAATGCACCTTGCAGCTCAGCGAGCAAACTTACATCTACAACTAGCAAAGTTAGGGCGTGGGCTAAATTCTTGAAACGTTTGGGTGGTCTGGCCTGGTCCATAACAACGGGTTTCCCTTTCTGCACCACTGTAATACACTGCATTTATCTGTTAACATCTATGCACATACTGTTCTGTTCAAGGATGTCTGTCACCAAATGCAATGAGAGAACAGATGGTGGTTCAGTGAAGGGATAACTGGGTGAAAACTTGATTGGATGGAGAGAGATGTCGGAACAAGAAATCAGTGACAATTACAAACAAATCACTTGCGAAACAGCACAGATCCAGAAGAAACAGTGTCTCATCCTGCTGCAGAAGTACAGGCCAAAGGACAGAGCTGATTAGGAAATAGTGACTTGTATCACTAATACTTTGTAAGGTCTTAGTTTAGTTTGTACTTTCTCAGGGTTGTATTCTGTAGTAACAAGACACAGGAAAGAAGGGCCCAGGAGAAATGAATATTATTTGGTCTTAACCATCTTCCAAAAGGCTCAATTTAAAAGGGTAGAAGAGTTCAAAATCATGGTGTGCTCACCCTGCTCCACATGGGAAACTGGGAATATATCCAGGGTCTGGGACCAGCATGTGTGCAGGAAGTGTCTCCAGCTGCAGCGCCTGGGAGGCTGTGTTTCAGAGTTGCAGCGAAGGCTGGACAATTTGTGCAGCATCCGCTGAGCTGACAGAATCATGGAGAGCACGTAGAGGGAGGTGCTCACACTGAAGGCTGCAACTCAGAGTTAAAGAGCACAGAAGCAGACCCTTTGGCCCAACCAGTCCATGCTGACCAAAATCCCAAAGTAAACTCGTCCCACCTGCCTGCTCCTGGCCCATATCCCTCTAAACCTTGCATATTCATGTGCTTATCCAAATGTCTTTTAAATGCTCTAACTGTCCCCACATCCAACACTTCCTTTGGAAGTTCATTCCACACACAAATCACTCGCTGTGTAAAAAAAGTTGCCCCTCGTGTCTCGTTTAAAGCTTTTTGCTCTCACCTTTAAAGTATCCCCCTCCAAGTCTTGAAATCCCCCGTCATAGGGAAAAGACACCTGTCATTCACCTTATCTGGACCCTTCTTTAAGGTCACCCCTCAATATCCTGCGCTGCAGTGAAAAAAGATCCCGGAAGTGACTTCACCTGATGAAGGAGCTACACTCTGGCAGCTTATGATTTCAAATAAACCCACTGGACTATAACCCAATATGAATATATTTGAGGCTGGGGTCGTGAAAGGCAGAGGCTTCAAAGGCCAGAGTCAGACAAGGCCACAGTAAAAAAGAAGCGGGAAAGGGACAAGCAATGTTAAAAAGGCTTTGCACCCGAACATGCAGAGCGTTCGAAATAAAGTGAACAAATTAATTATGCTCAGCCTCCTTTGCTAATTTCAGAGCATGAGGAAGGAAGCTGTTCAGCACCTCAAAGCAAACTGTACCATTCCACTTACATGAAAGCAGGAGCATTCCATTTCTTAAGCCTGATCTGCCAACCAGTACAATTACTGGAGATTTTGCAACAAACCTGCTTTCCTGACGTCTCCCTCAGTTCCCAGAGGGCCTGAAACTCTGTTTACCCCAGCCTTAAATATATTCAGTGAGGGAATGCACACATTGCTCGGGGCGGAGAAGTAAGAGTGAGAGTGTGTGTGAGCATGTGTTAATTCCTCCCTATCGGAGACATCAGTGACTATCCTTTATCCTCAGACAGGATCCCTGTGTTCTCAATTTCCCAGCCAGGGAAACCAATCTCAGTGTTAACTCCATCAAGCCTCTATAGAATGCTCACAAGCTCAGACACATGACCTCTTGTTGTTCTAAACACCAACACATTTCAGCTCACCTTTCCCAGCCTTTCATTGTCGGCCACTCTCACCTGGTGAAGCTCAGCAAATGATCTCTCTCAGCTCATTTTTCTATATGGGGTTCATACCGCCTAACTACCTGACCAAACAAAAATGATCGATCCCATTCCAAATTTTTTGAGTGACTCCAAATCTAAGCAGCTACTCTTAGAGTGTTACTGATAACCCCTCAGTGTGGAAACAGGTTACTGTCAGCACACATCAATAGCAAAGGAGTGGGCTGATCAGTCACTCCTGACTGCTCTACCTTTCAACAACATTGTGGCTGATGTTCCACCTCAACATCATTTCCCATGTCCCTGATGTTTTCCATACCTACAGTGACAGCAATCCATGTTTCAAATCGACACCATGACTGGAACTGCACAGCCCAAAGGCTCACCACTCTCTGGGTGAAGAAATTCCTCCTCATTTCAATGTTCAATAGAATACCCTTTACTCTGAGGATTCACCTCAATCTCTCCTCATAAGATAGTCCCGCCATCCCAGGAATCGGTTGAGTCAACCTATATTTCACTCCCTCTGTCTCAATATGTCTCTCCTTGGGTCAAAAGGCCAAACTGCACACAATAACCCAACTGCAGTGCAACTTTGGTCCTGTACTCAAACCCTTCTGTAATTGCAGCCAACATATCATTTGCCTTCATTTGCCCTAACTTCACACGTGTTCTTTGTACCAAGTGAACCGGCCAGTATAAAAGGTCAAATAGCATCCTTACCCAAACCAACAAACAAGAGTATAACTGATCAAAATTGAGAGAACAAGGTTGATTTGTGAATATTCATTTTGTCATCAGCTCAAGAGCAAATAATGATAAAATGGAACCCAGTTAAGTCAGAGAGATACAGTCTTTTAAAGTTCAAAAGCTGCCCTGTATATGTGACAGTGAATGTGTCTATGGAATGTCAAGGCTGCAGATAAAACCAATTGCAGAAAAAAATTGAGTACGGCACAGTAAGTCAGCACACAAATTCTTGTGCAGCTTCTGCTCATTTAATAACCTTGTGGCAGGAGGGACGCAAGCAAGAACATCCATAAAGAGATCAAGGAGATCTGCAGATGACAAAATGAAGAAGCAGACTGATTAACTTGTAATCAACAGGAAATGGCTGGGAACTGTAAACAAACATCAGATTGTACAGAGACGCGTATTTAGGAAGTCGCCGATATCAGCTAATCTCCAAACTCAAAGGAAGACTCAGTATGTGGAAAGCCAAAACAGCTATGTAGGCAGGCTGGATTTTCAGGCAAGCACAGTTTGTCAGTCAGAGATGGGCAAAAGGTCACCGTGCCTCAAACGCAAGAACAGATTCACTTGGAATGACAAAATGAATGGAGGATCAAACAGCAAATGAAACTCCCTTTGAAATAATTCAGTAAGAAGCTGGGAGTTGACTAAACAGTCACACAAACAAGGATGAAGAGACATGGAGATAAATTACCAATGCTCTAATCAAATATCTGTGTGTGCAGCCAAAATATACTGGATGTTTGAAACGGTTTATTTGCTCTACACAGTGAAACTTGGCCATTGAGAAAGAGGAGACAAGAATCTCCTCACCGTCAGCATCAAAGATACTTCCGATCAGCCGGACAGGTCCAATAAAGGGAGATAAAAGATACAATGCAATGGCACGGAAGCCCATGTGTGTTGGCCCAGTCATGTCTAGAATGCAAGACTCCAGAACACTATGGCAAGCAGCACAATTGGCAGCTGAGTAGGAAAGGGAAACATGGAAGAACAATGAATAAGCAAAACAATGTGGAACAAGATTTTCCAGGAGCAGCTGTCAACTTGGAATATTCACGGCAGGAAAAGAAACATTCTCTCAGGTGAAGGCTATGTAGCCTCTGGAGCTTGTTCTGCTGTTCACTATCTTTTTTAAATTCGCGACAGTATGGAAACAGACCCCTCAGCCCAACAAGTCCACACCAACCTGCTTAAGAGTAATCCACCCAGACCCATTCCCCCACATTTAGCCCCGATGAATGCACCTAACACTACGGGTAATTTAGCATGGCCAATTCACCTAACCTGCACATCTTTGGATTGTGGAAGGAAACCGGAGCACCCAGAGGAAACCCACACAGACACGGGGAGAGCATGTAAACTCCACACAGACAGTCGCCCGAGGCAGGAATCGAACCTGGGACGCTGGCGCTATGAGGCAGCAGTGCTAACCACTGAGCCACCGTGCCGCCCCTCAATGCCACTTACACACCCTGGTTCCATGATCCAAAGGAGTGGCAGAAAAGCCAGCAGATGGTTGGGCTTACAGAAAGGTTATGTCATTCAAAGGCGGCTTGTATTCATGGGGTCTGCAAGAGTTTTGTGGTCCAGTACCAACATAAATCAACAAAGTGGTTTGTGTCCAAGACCACCGACTCCCAAAGGTAAAGCCAGCCCACACCCTCAAGAGTTTGGGACTGACTGGATAACCAAGGCTTGCGACCAACTTGCCTTCAGCGCCCCTTTGCATTGTCAACCAATCAGAAGTTAAAGCTATTCACGTGTAAATACCACGCACACAAACAAAAAGATGAGGCAACAAATGTGAGTGTGTGAAGAAAATGTTATCTACCTGCACTGTTAAGCAAGAGGCATATGATTCAAACTGCAACCTCTCACCAAAATGTTTGGGGCAATAATCAAAACACAGAACATTTCAAAAGATTCCAAGATGACATGAATAAACGTGTAGAATGGGAATCATTGGAATATTAGTTCAAAGTTGCTAATTGCAAGGTATTACATTTTTGGAAGAGAACCAAGTGGTGACAAATTATTCGGAAAATAATAATCTAAAAAATGCACAGCGAAAAACCAGACCTGCAAGTATAAATACCCAAGTCAGAAAAGGTTGCAATACAGTCTAATTAGGTTGTTAAAAAAAAACAAACCAAACACACTGATTCACTGAGACAATCATAAAATACTGCAGACACTGGAAATCAGAAATAAAGACAGAAAATGCTGGTGAAACTAAACGACTCTTGCACAATCAGTGGAGTGAAAAACATAATTAATGCTTCAAGTCCAATGTCACTTCCTCAGTGCTGGAAGGAGCTGGGAAATAGTGATTTTTATACTATAGGCCGATGGAGTGGAGGACAAGTGGAACAGGGGGTGAGGGTCAACAGAGTAAAAGACAAAGGGAGTGTTAATGGTGGTAAAGGAAAGATTGAGATAGAAGATAGGTGTAAATGACAAATGAGAAAAGAGGAAAACAGGTCTGTTTTGCTGAGTGCACAGCCAACCAGACAAGGGCTTGGATTTGTTTTATTTGACAAGAGGGTTGAAAGACAGAGTCTGATTCTCCAATTGCTCGGTCTTGCTCAATGTTAAGATTTCCATCATGGGCCTGAAGTGTTCCAACAAAGTGCAACACAAGCTGCAAGAGCATCTCATTTCCCACTGAGACACCTGACAGCCTTCAGGAGTCAGCAGTGAGTTCAACAACTGAAGGCCAAGAGCTCTGTCATCCATTACGATAACAGACTCGATTACTGGCCATGTCTTTTTTTCTGTCTTTTTGTCTTTACTTTCAGCAGTGTAGACTTGGAAAGAAATCATCATTCCTTCAGCGTCACTAGATCTTCCAGTGTGGTTTAACTTGCAGCACATGGATAGCAGTGGTTCAGGAAGGCAGCTCACCACACCTTGTCAAGGCTAACTGGGCAAAAGTTACAAATACTGGCCAGCCAGTAACACCCCTATCTCATCGAACATAGAACAATACAGCACAGAACAGGCCCTTCAGCCCACAATGTTGTGCCGAACATTTGTCCTAGCTTAAGCACCTATCCAAGTACCTATCCAATTGCCGCTTAAAGGTCACCAATGATTCTGACTCTGCCACTCCCACAGGCAGCGCATTCCATGCCCCCACCACTCTCTGGGTAAAGAACCTAGCCCTGACATCTCCCCTATACCTTCCACCCTTCACCTTAAATTTATGTCCCCTTGTAACACTCTGTTGTACCCGGGGAAAAAGTCTCTGACTGTCTACTCTATCTATTCCCCTGATCATCTTATAAACCTCGATCAAGTCACCCCTCATCCTTCGCCGTTCCAATGAGAAACGGCCTAGCACTCTCAACCTATCCTCGTACTACCTATTCTCCATTCCACGCAACATCCTGGTAAATCTCCTCTGCACCCTCTCCAAAGCTTCCACATCTTTCCTAAACTGAGGCAACCAGAACTGCACGCAGTACTCCAAATATGGCCTTACCAAGGTCCTATACAGCTGCAACATCACCTCACGACTCTTGAATTCAATCCCTCTGCTAATGAACGCTAATACACTATAGGCCTTCTTACAAGCTCCATCCACCTGAGTGGCAACTTTCAAAGATCTATGAACATAGACCCCAAGATACCTTTGCTCCTCCACCTTACTAAGAATCCTACCGTTAACCCTGTATTCCGCATTCTTATTTGTCCTTCCAAAATGGACAACCTGACACTTGGCAGGGTTGAACTCCATCTGCCACTCCTCAGCCCAGCTCTGCATCATATCTAAGTCCCTTTGCAGCCGAAAACAGCCCTCCTCACTCTCCACAACTCCACCAATCTTCGTATCATCTGCAAATTTACTGACCCACCCTTCGACTCCCTCTTCCATCTCATAAAGGAATAAAAAAAAAATTGTTGCAGATACTTGACAGATATCTATAACAGACAAAACATTGCAGTGGAAGGAACAATTTACTCTGTTTTCCCACTCAGGTGATCCTTATAACAGACATATATTCCACATCGGCTGAAAGTATTAGCCGGGACTAATTCATACCTGTTTGTGGTTATGAAATCAGCAATTTAAAACTCAATAATTCCACTTTCATATTTTTTATTTTCATGTTTCCATCACATTCCAGCCTACCCCAAGTCATCTAAGCTGCTGCCGTTGTAAAATTACACAACCTCTGGAATGAATTCACACAATGACAAAGGAAGAATTTAGTGCAGAGGTAAGTTTGACGAGCAGTTGCCTGAACAGGGATGTCAGCTTCTCAGAAGGAGCAACCTCTATTTCAAAATGAATTCAGACATCCTTGCAAAGACGGCAGTGAAATCCCCTCTTGAACGACTGAAGTTTTTGTGATTACTGTACACAATTACACAGTTGCTTCAACTAAGAGATGTGCAGGGTCATTTCAGCAGGCAGGTGACAGCCAATCACACTGCTGAGAGTCTGGAGTCACATAACAACCACACTGCACGAACAGCAAACATTTATTTCCCTCAACACATTTGCAAAGTCGTTGGGTTGTTTGGCCAGGAATGGTGTGTTCCATAAAGGACTATTCGCTCAGGTGGCTGGATGACGAAGAAAGACAGAGAAAGTAACAGCCAGAGTGAGAGCCAGACAAGAGACAGAAAACCTTCCCCATCCCTCAAGTGGGGTAGGGAGCACAATTGATGGATTAGTCTTTGAACCAAACTTCTGACCAGGGCCTGGTTACACCTGGCTCAGTTCCGATTACAAGTCGGGACCCAGCAGTCATGGGGGAATTGGATTGAAGGATCCAATCTCTTACCACAGTCATATGTTAACATGGAGCAAACATGATGGCAAAGCAACCAAAAACAGAATACTCAAAATGTGATCAGATAACCCATTCTATTCCTCTTTTACCTCACCAGTGTCAAAACTGCAGGGTCAGAAATTGAACCACATTCCCATTTCAACCCTCAAACACGGTGCAAGAAGAGCAGTAAATCAATGCTGTATTGACCAGAAATGTTGATACATATTCATTCTTGGCAAAAACTCAGAGGAACAAGTACAAACAGCTTTACCTACTCCATTTGCGTGGCTTTGCTCAAATCATCAGTTGCTAAACACAAACCTATTTTGTGTGAAATCATAGAAAAATTCCAAGAAACCATTGAGCAATACAGCCCAAATGGTATGAGCAAATTGCACTCCTTAATTCTGATTTGTGAAACAATTTGAGACCTGTATTGTTAGGTCAACGTGAAGGTGTCTGGCAGCTGAAAACTGGAAGGACAGCAAATGTCTGCAATAGCGCCCAGACCACTTCCGGGGTCAATCTGTTTCCACTAACTGAGGATAATTCATCAGGCAAGCCCTGTCACTGCGCATCCATCCGAAAGAAATGATTTACTGACAGCATGGAGAAGACTACTCCTTCTCTGAAATTCAATGAATTCCCCTAGCTGCCTGATGTGGATTCTGATCTCTGATTTTGGATTACTTTTGCTGACTGTGTCCTCTTCAGGAACACCTACACATGGGCAAAGTTTCCTCACAGAAGTTCCCTGAAAGGAACCTACCCATTGGCCTTTAAGTCCAAGGTTTATTTCCTGAAGAAGCATGATATCAGTTTGTTTTTTTTTGGTTTTGACTTTATATTCTTGTTTAATTTTCAAATATCAATCCACTTTGTAAAGATTAAATGTGACTCACTTCTGGAGAAACCATTGAAACCAAAGTGAGGGAGGACCGGAGGTAACTCTGTCACAACTCTTGGACTGGAGGTGGAATTTGAAGTAAAAGAGCAATGATGAAATACATTGGACAGCAGCCAACATGTGATGACTGTCTCATTATGTTTCCCTTCGCTGAATGAAATGAACACTCCAGGGCAGGCTCATAAAGAATGTACTACTCATCAATCCTAAATAACTGCAGACTTGGAACACAGAGGAAACCCTCACTTACTGATGTACAGACTCAAAAATAACAGACATAGCCAGTGGGACACAGACTGCCGAGATGGTGCCTGTGGTCCCAACAACCCACGTTTAACTAGCACCTGGAGCATAGTAAAGTGCCTCACGATGCTTCACAGAAGCAGTTGTTAAACAAGATATGAAATTCAGTGTGACATGTAACCCAAAGCTTGGTCCAAGAGGCCAACTTCAAGGCACAGCTTAAAAAGAGATACGAGAGGTGTTGAGATAACAGGTTGAGGGCCCAGGAAGTGGGAAGCTTGTCCACCAATTAACATCAGGAACATGTAAAGGTCAAACCAGGCTTATCACTGAGTAGGCTTATCACTGAATCACTCAGACACACACTGCACTCGGAGTGAGAGCACACAGACTAAACTCCACCCTCAGCAGACAGTATGCAGAGGGAAAGTCCAAGGGCAGCTCTCAGATGATGCCTGGGATCAATTCATCAATAGCTGGTGCAGGATAGCGAGAGCTTGGTGGGAGGGCGTGCTGCACTGTTGCAAATGTCAGTTTACGCGAAACATTAGACTGGGGCTCTATTTTCCCTCTCAGGTGTCATAGAGTCATAGAGATGTACAGCATGGAAACAGACCCTTCGGTCCAACCCATCCATGCCGACCAGATATCCCAACCCAATCTAGTCCGACCTGCCAGCACCCGGCCCATAGCCAGGTGGCCTGAGAAAATTCCATCGCACTCCTTCAAAGAGCAGGCAGCAGTTGGAGAACACTGCTTCCTCGTGCAACATTTCAGAAGAGATGAGACAATCATCATTACACTGGCAGTTTTGTCCATGTTAATTATCTCCCTTGTTGCCAACCGTGACTACAATTCAATAGCTACGGCATGGGTTAGAAAGCATTGTGATATGAAAATGAAAGTCTTTCCTTCTGCACATGTTCATTAATTAAAAAGACACAATCGACTAGGGAGAGTATGTCACCATTTTATTAATGTTGCCCTTGACACTACTCATGGTGAGTCACTGTGTTATGGTTCAGCTTTTTATGTCAAGTCAGAATGAAGTCAGGGATACTGTCTTCAAAAGACGAAATAATCAATATTATACCTTTCCTGACTGGTATAAAGGCATTTTAAACTGTTACTTTTAGGATTTAATTCTACACTAACATGAAAAGAACAAACTTGCTATCTTTTTATTTTATCCTGTCCACTTCAGTGATGTACTTTCAAGTTAAGAATAGATGGGAAGGTGGGAATGCAGCTTAGCAACTGGAAACAGATCCTGGTATTCAGCTGCAGTCAGCAAGAGGGTCGAGTTGAGTTTAATCCTCCAACTGACTGACAAGGGAGGCTGAGCATTTGGTCGTTCAGAAAAACAAGTCTGAGATTTGGGCGAACATGCTTCGGTCAATTTGGGGTGATGGTGGCTGGTTCTTCATTGGGTCCCTCTGCAACTAAACACAGGTGAGAAATGGGAATTTTCACCATTCATTTCTGAGCGAAAGGGTTCAAGTTAGGATGAGGGAAGATGCTGCATATGTGACAGCGGCTGGCAGTTCAAAGTGCCCAAACAACATTTCTCAAAGATTTTCTCCTTGAAAATATACGCTCCAGAGGGGTACCAACATCCTGGAGGGGGGCGGGTGGGGGGGGGGGATTTGCTAGTGCTCTTCAGGAAGGTTTAAACTCTGAGCAGGGAGATGGGGACCTGAATTGTATCTCCAGTGTAGCGGATGTTGAGAGTAGTGAAGTCAAGAATATGGTTTCAACATCATTGGATAAGTACTTGAAAAGAGAAAAGATTGCAGATCGATGAGAAAATTGCAGGGGAGTAGCATTAATTAATTGCCTTTTATAGCGATCCAGAATGAACATTTTATCAATTGAAGAGTAAAAAACCATTTGTACCAGTCAAGAGGAGAGGGCTGATTGGTCGCCAAGTGGATTCTGATTGTCCATGTCAAAACCTTCAGCAAAGTACAAGTTAATAATGACTGACAGTTAACTGCAGGTTTTTTCTGAAATTAAGCTTTGATAAAATATGTCTTGTTTCAGCAGTTTTTGAATCTGTTATGTAGTCAATTAATGACAACTTAAGAGCCTCAACCCACAATTGCTCCAATTACCTTCCTTCCCCTGTAGGCGAAAAAAGTGGCTTCTGTGCTAACAGCAAACAGTGGGGGCAATTATGGGTCATGGATAGGGACCAAGGAGCTCAGCTTCCAACCCACTGACACCTCTCTCCTCACAACCGCCACCCCACGATCTCTCCAAAAACTCACAGATTTTACTCACTGGTGTAAGTGCGAACAGCTGCGCAGCCTGGGCTTCTGTCGATTCAGTCCAACTCCCAGTGGCTGCCTTTTTTTATTGACTTGCAGCTTCACGTGAGGAGGGACTTCACTGACAAGGCACTTGATAAGTTGAGAAAGCTTCTGGTCAGATCTTTAGTGTCTGATTGGTGCTTGATGTAGCGGGTGTTCTTACTGTTGAAGATGTCCAGCCACAACCAGTACAAACAACACTGTAAATCAAGGTCAATGAATGAGCAGGCATACAATCCCGCCCTTTCATATTTATTCAACCTAAATTGACTGTTTAGTCTGTTAAAGCAAACTTCCTTGCTTCCATTTCACTGAGCCATTCACCATCGAGTCAACCAGATGTGAAAGATGAACATTTGTACAATATGCTTCCACACCTCTGCCAAAGCTATCTCTGGGAGACCTTGAGAATCTGAGCAGTTGAAAGATTTATAAGGGTGTTGCCAGGGTTGGAGGATTTGAGCTATAGGGAGAGGCTAAACAGGCTGGGGCTGTTTTCCTTGGAGCGTGGAGGCTGAGGGGTGACCGTATAGAGGTTTATAAAATCATGAGGGTCATGGATAGGATAAATAGGCAAAGTCTTTTCCCTGGGGTCGGGGAGGCCAGAACTGGAGGGCATAGGTTTAGGGTGAGAGGGAAAAGATATAAAACAGACCAAAGGAGCAACGTTTTCACACAGAGGGTGGTACGTGTATGGAATGAGCTGCCAGAGGATGTGGTGGAGGCTGGTACAATTGCAACATTTAAAGAGGCATTTGGATGGGTATATGAATAGGAAGGGTTTGGAGGGATATGGGCCGGGCGCTGGCAAGTAGGACAAGCTTGGGTTGGGATATCTGGTCGGCATGGACAGGTTGGACCAAAGGGTCTGTTTCCATGCTGTACACCTCTATAACTCAAAGATCACAGGAGTGTTCCGCTCAGCAGAAAGTGGGTTTGAAGTGTGTCTACTTCAACGCCAAAAGCATCTGGAGTGGAGTGGGTGAACTTGCACTTTAATGTACCCAAGACTTTAATGTTGTGGCTATTTTGGAGACATGGATAGAGCAGTGACAGGAACGGTTGTTGCAGGTTCCAGGATTTAGTTGTTTCAGAAGATGGTAAAACAGGGGGAGGTGAAGCATTGTTAATCAAGGACAGTATTACGGTGGCAGAGAGGACGTTTGAGGATTCGTCTCCTGGGGTTGTATAGGCTGAGGTTAGAATCAGCCAAGGAGAGGTCACCCTATTGGGAGTTTTCTACAGATCTCAGAATAGTACCAGAGATAAAGAGGAAAGGATAGCAAAGAAGATTCTGGATAGTAGCAAAACTAACAGGGGAGTTGTTATGGGGTACTTTAACTTTCCAAATATTGACTGGAATCGCTATAGTTCAAGTACTTTAGATGGGTCAGTTTTTGTCCCATGTGTTTCCTGACACAGTATGTAGACAGGCCAACAAGGGGCAAGGCCACATTGGGTTTGGTATTGGGTCATGAACCCAGCCAGGTGTTAGATTTGGAGGTAGGTGAGCACTTTGGTGATAGTGACCACAATTCGGTTATGTTTCCTTTCGCGATGGAAAGGGACAAGTATGTAACATAGGGCAAGAGTAAAAGCTGGGGGAAAGGCAATTATGAGGCAATTAGGCAAGATTTCGGATGCATAGGATGGGAAGGAAACTGCAGGGGATGGACACAATTGAAATGCGGAGCTTATTCAAGGAACAGCTACTGCATGTCCTTGATAAGTATGCACCTGTCAGGCAAGGAGGAAGTGGTCTAGTGAGGGAAGAAGTTGAATCTCGTCAAGAAGGAGGAAGAGGCTTTTGTAAAGATGAGATGTGTAAAGATGAGATGTGTAAAGATGAGATATGAAGGCTCAGTTAGGGCACTTGGGAGTTACACGTTAGCAAGGGAGAATCGAAAGAGAGAGCTAAGAAAAGCCAGGAGGGGACAGGAGAAATCTTTGGCAAGTAGGTTCAAGGAAAACCCCAAATATTTCTACAGGTATGTCAGGAATAACAAATCGCTAGGGTAAGATTAGGTCCTCCTTGTAAAATGTCCTAGAACATTTCTAGGACACCCGCACCAACCAACCGCACTGACCTGTGGCCGAAAACTTCAACTCCCCCTCCCACTCTGCCAAGGACATGCCGTCTCCATCATCACTCCCTGCCCACCCGATGCCAGGAGGAAGAACGCCTCATGTTCTGCCTTGGGACCCTCCAACCTCATGGCATCAAAGTGGATTTCACCAGTTTCCTCATTTCCCATCCCCCCAGTTCCAGCTCAGCACCGCCCTCATGACCTGCCGATATTCCTTCCCACCCATCTGTTCCACTCTCCCTCCGACCTATCACCATTACTCCCACCTCCATCTACCTCTCGCACTCTCACCTACTTTCCGCCCAGCCCCACCAACCCCCACCTCCAAATCTCTCCACCCCCTCAGCTTCCAGCTTCATTCCTGATGAAGGGCTTTTGCCTGAAATGTCTATTCTCCTGCTCCTCAGATACTGCCTGACCTGCTATGCTTTTGCAGCACCACACTCTCGAATCTAAGATTAGGGCCAGTCATAGATAGCAGTGGGAAGTTGCGCGTGGAGTCCAAGGAGATAGGAGAGGCGCTAAATGAATATTCTTCATCAGTAGTCACACAGAAAAAAGACAACATTGTCAAGGAGAATACGGAGATACAGGTCATTGGACTTGATGGGATTGAGGAGGTGTTAGCAATTCTGGAAAGTATGAAAACAGATAAGTCCCCATGGACTGGATGGGATTTATCCTAGGATTCTCTGGGAAACCAGGAGGAGATTGCAGAGCCTTTGGTTTTGATCTTTATATTATCATTGTCTACAGGAATAGTGCCGGAAGACCAAGAATAGCAAATGTTGTCCCTTTGTTCAAGAAGGGGAGTAGCAACAACCCTCGTAATTATAAACCAGCGAACCTCACTTCGGTTGTGGGCGAAGTTTTAGAAAGGATTAGAAGAGATAGGAGTTATAATCATTCCTAAAGGAATAAGTTGATTAGGGATAGTCAACACGATTTTTAGGTTGTGCCTCACAAACCTTATTGAATTCTTTGAGAAGGTGACCAAACGGGTGGATGACGGTAAAGCGGTTGATGCAATGTATATGGATTTCAGTAAGGTATTTGATAAGGTTCCCCATGGTAGGCTATTGCAGAAAATACAGAGGCACGGGATTGAGGGTGATCTCGCGGTTTGGATCAGAAATTCGCTCACTGTAAGAAGACAGAGGGTGGTGGTTGATGGGAAATATTTATCCTGGAGTTCAGTTAATAGTGGTGCACCGCAAGGATCTGTTTTGGGTCTATTGCTATTTGTCATTTTTATAAATGACCTGGATGAGGGCGTAGAAGGATGGGTTAGTAAATTTACAGATGACACTAAAGTCGGTGGAGTTGTGGATGGTGCTGAAGGATGTTGCAGGTTACAGAGGGACATAGATAAGCTGCAGAGCTGGGCTGGAAAGTGGCAAATGGAGTTTAATGCGGAAAAATGTGAAGTATTTCACTTTGGTAGGAGTAACAGGAATGTAGAGTACTGAGCTAGTGGTAAGATTCTTGGTAGTGTAGAACAGCAGAGATCTCGGTGTCCATGTACAAAGATCCCTGAAAGTTGCCACCCAGGTGGATAGAGTTGTTAAAAAGGCGTACAGTGTGTTAGCTTTTATTGGTAGATTAGATTACCTATATTAGATTAGATTCCCTACAGTGTGGAAACAGGCCCTTTGGCCCAACAAGTCCACACCAACCCTCCGAAGAGTAACCCACCCAGACCCACGTGGTAGGTGAAGTCGAGATAATCTCAGGGACAGAAGCTGAGATGGACCTGGTCTCTCTTGTTCTTGGCCTGGCTGGTGTACTTCCTTTCGACGCGCATAAAAAACCTTGCCAACATCCTGACTTTCTGTGCAAGAAAAAGCTTTCTGCTGTGTTGGGTGTCTGAAAATGCCCCAGGGGTCAAGCGTGCATATCCCTTTGGATTTTCTTCCAAATATGGTGCACCATAAAACGGAGAATTTCTGGAAGACGTGGCGGCCCTTTTTGGACTACCTGGTCACAGATTTGTCTGCCACGCTCATAAGGGCTTTTACACGGCCATAACAATTGTATTTCAGGACTCAAACACCCAGAGAGGAGGAATGATGAACATTTGAATATGTATAAATTAATGCTCTCGCTGGATGAGAGCTATTGTTTTGTCTCGCTACACCATGTTATTATTTATTAGTTAGTTGATGGTTATTAGTTTCTGCTTATTTATTTATTTTGTTGGTCCTTTTTTCTTTTACATATACATATTTGCATATGAGTGCAGTTCTGTGTTTTTTCTTTGAACTGTTTTGCACTGTATTGTTTTGGATTTGTTGTATTATTTAAAGATCCCTTTTTCAATAAAACTTTATATTAATAAAAGCATTTTGAACAATTTGTAGGTGGGGTGAGGGGGTTGGTGGGGAGAAAGAAGGTGAGTCAGGCATGCACTACCTTATGTTTGTGTTTGGCAATCACAAAGAGATGAAGAAATAGAGTTTGTTTCCATCAAAAACATTGACCTGGGAAACTGAAAATGGATAGGGTTTACCAAGATTCAACTCAAGACTGGCAGCAGATCGTAAGGTTTGCAAACAGTGGCTCACACGGACATGAATTTTAAGTCAGATTGCCTGCACAATATTAAATGAGTAATCAGTAAATGTGTACAGCCACAAGATGTTTAAGGGGATTCATGTGCTGTAGCGTTGTGCGTCTTTTGCTGTTCTTCTAACAACTCTGTCAGATAACAGAATGTTACCACAAACTACTACACCCAAGGACAAGCACTGACGGTTAGCTGAGCGGTGTAATAGCTGGTTGGAATTTTCCTGAGTGCAGTTTGCCTATTTTCCAAAAGGCTGAACAGCCAACAGCTACTTCTGCACTGAAGATTCTTCTTGTACATGATTGAATTACTACAAATGGTTACAACTAATGTGAATCAGTGTGGAGCATCACTGTTGTCTTTGGCACAGCCTTGGTTTGAGACAGAATTTTAAAATCAAGCAGATCCTGACTGCTTTGGCTGAGTGAGACTGGAATGCTGGGTTTGTAAGGTACTCTGGTGATCACTGCAAACCTGGCAACAAGGGTAAGGTTGCTTGTACCAACATCCACCAGGTTACCAACCACAAGATGAGAGGCCGCACTGACCAAAACCTTCAGTTGCTGGATGAAACAGAGAAGGAACTTTCTAGGAATTTCACTGAAGGCTTTTCTCAATCCAGCCAATGGTAAGACAGAGGAGTGCAGCGAAAGCAGGACTGCACTGACATCCCGTCTGGCTGCAGTGACAAACCCTTGCTGGGAGACAAGATCAGGCTGCAAGCAGAGTGACAGGCTTGCATCATCACTTTCAGTCCCAGTGCAAACTGGTGCCAGAGTAAAATGAGTCAATGAATATCGTATTTAAATCTAACAAAGCTTTCATCACGCAAACCCATTTCCAGAGACTTAGGCTGACCCCTAGTCATGTGCAGCACAAGTACTCACTTGTGCAAGCAACATAAAGAAAACTCAGATAAAAAACAGCATTGTGGAGACTGTGTGCTTGGACCTTGCAGGATATTGTCATTGAATTATGCTCATTATGACGAAGGGATCTTATCCACCTTTTCTAATGAGAAAATGTCATAGCTTTGTGGAATATGTGCTGCTTTGACATTTCATTCGGATTGCCGTAGCCTGAAAGATGACTGATGCAGAAAGCATGCAAATTGCCTTTCAGAGTATATAGAATATATATCTTTTTAAAAGAAAGTTTATCCCAGTTTGAAATACAGCCTGTGGTAAAATGTCACTCGGCCAAGCTGCACTGTGTTTGCCTCTACTTGTCCAATTAGCCCTTTGCCATTTACGTAGATTCCACTTGTTTTCAAATGTCATCTTGCATGTTTCGTAAAGATGTGATTTCTTGCGCACAGTGTGAGTTCTGTTCATCAAAATAAAGACAGAAATTAAAGCAAATTCCCAATACTGCCGTTCAGCATAATGCGAAAATCTTTCAAGAAAAGATTTTGAGATTCATACTCTGTAATCAAGTTTCGAGTTTAAAGAGTTCATGATTGACTTCAGTAGACAATACTTTGGTTGTGATAACGTAACTGGGAATTTGAATAACAAAGGAAAGCAATTTCTGAGAGATGAAATGAAAAAAAAGATAAATTCTTCCACTAAAATAAACCTGACTGGGAAACAAGTTGACAATTGCTTGTCTATTTCCAAGTGTACAGGTCAAAATGCGAATTCATGAGCAACAACATGACGTGGTGAGCAATTGATTCATCATTATTGATGTGTGAGACTCAATTACAAGCAAGTTGTCTCATGAAACAATTCAAACAGACCACCTTAAGCCACAAGAATCAAAGACATTTCAGCCAAGCCAAATTCTTGCCCAATACCTTGGACATCACTTCTAAATCACTTCTCCAAGAAAACATTATCACCTTTTCAAATTCATGAGTTATAATTTCCCAAGGCTTGTTAATTAAAATAAACAAGTTTTATGACTGTGTGTGTGTGTGTGTGTGTGTGTGTGTGTGTGTGTGTGGTTCATGTACAATACTGTAACACAAGTAAATGTGACAGGAGAAATATCCACAATAAAATACAAAGTTTGGGTGCCCAGAGTTGTCTGGAACCTTGCTGTGTGCAAATTGCCCTTCTTCTCACATTGCAAAATAACTATTTCAAAAGCTAACATTGAATGCAAAGATCATAAAACATGTTATTTATGTTAAATAGTGTGGCATATATCAGCTTAGTTAAATTTACGTTTTTTTTAAAACACAAGTCCTGAAGCAGGGAGGGGAATGATCTCCAAATTAAACATGGAGCCTCTACCTCACACTGAGTCAGTGTGAAATGGTGGGATTACAACAAAAGGCACATCATGATAATTTGACAAAATGTGAACTTTTGACATACTTGGTTCACACTGAAAGGGAAGGGATGGTCAGTCAGAACTGCTCCCTGCTGCTAAGGTAATTTTAAGTTTGAAATATTTGCTAGAAATGGAAAATATTCCCCAATGCCCAGGTCAGTGAAAACGTTCCAATAATCTGTCTTCAGTGAGTCAATGTTCCTCTTTTTGAATCATTCATAACATTCGATGTGAGGGAGGACTCAAAGAGAAACCTTCCACCTCTCCTGAAGAAAAAAGTCACAGCAGATGTTTTTTACTTAAAATACTGGTTTATGCCGAACTGACGTTACATCACATATCCATCAAAACCTTGGGAAAGCATTCATGAATCACTGGCAGGTTTTGATCCTGAACTGAACCATGAGCCACCTCACATGGGATTTGAGGTCTAACGAGCCACTTACCTGAATATTAAGCAAGGAACCTTTCCAGGAATTATTATCTGTTTTCTTGCTTTTACTGAAAGAGTTACTCCTGCAACAATCGCTGTGAATTGTCAAGTGCTGAGACTGTGGCTGCTGTTTCCTGCACAGCAGAATGTTTTGCCATGGGAATGGAGGTGGGTTATTTCTTACAAAATGGATTTTTCATATTAACCATATAATTAGAGACCTACATCCACTCCATGTTATGTTATAATATGTAAATTACTTCACGGTAATGATTATAACACTTCAATCCTGGAAAACTCTGCTGTTAGGTCAGGGAGAGAACAAGGAAGAGACATGACTGCCAGACAAACTTGCAAAATGTTTTCTGTCAATATGAAGTGGGAGGATTTTCACAGGAATATTCATTCACCACCATCAGCTGGCCAGTGTCAAGACTGGTACTCCTGTACACGTGCACATCCAGGAGCTCAGCTCTCACAATACTTGGCTTTGACAGATGGGGAAAGAATAAGTACAGTGATAACTGGTAAGGTGAGTAAATGCAGATAGCACTGTTTTGTTTGGAGAACTTTCCCTTCTAGTACAAAGTGAGGACTGCAGGTCACTGTCCTCTTGATCTGTCCATCTTCTTTCCCACCTATCTGCTCCACCTTTCCCACTGACTTACTGCCCCCAGCCCCACCCCCACGCTCCTATTTATCCCTCAGCCCCCTTCACCACCCCACCCCCAACATTCTTGATGAAGAGCTGATTCGTGAAGTATCTATTCTCCTGCTCCTCGGATGCTGCCTGACCTGCCGTGCTTTTCCAGCACCACACTTCGACAACTTTCCCTTCTCGGCCACTTGTCAGTGACACACCTTGATCACGTCACACTCTGCTCCCAACTAGAATCAACGCATACTCAACAATTCCGATAGCCCATCGTGCTCCTTTTTTTGTTCTGAACCTATCAGCCTTCCTGCCAGTTAATCACTCCAGCCCTTTGAACGTCACAGACCTTCCCCAATGTTCGATCCTGCCTTGCCACTCCCTCCTTTCTCCGGTCTGTACTTGCCCAAACCTTGCCATGCATCTCTGCTGTTCACACAATTTCCGGCTCTGATGAAAGGACATGGATCTGAAACATCAATTGTTCTGCCTCTCCAAAGCTGCTGCCTGACTGGCTGAACAGCTTTTCCTCTGTTAGGTCAGAGTCTGCAACACGTGCAGGATTGTGCTTTTGTCTGGTCAGCTGTATTCAAGACTGCTGAATCAATTTCTGAGGCACTCCTGTGAGCAATCCAGGGGGATAAAGAAATCACAGTGTTCAGCAAAAAAAGTGGCCTTTCCCTCCAGTTTCTCTCCACAGCTGGTTACCAGTTTTGAAAATACTGAAGATGGGAAAGGAAAGATGATTGAACGAGAGGGGTTGCCTGGCAGCAGGAGAACAGACCAATGGATCGCCACAAGTTGAGAACCCGAGCAATATTCTGATCCACCAGACCCTTTGCAAAGGAGAAACTTAACTCCAACATGAAAACGATCTCAACAAACAAAGGTGTGACACACCAGTCATTAAGTTCATCCCCAAATATTGGAAAGTGAATTTTGAAAAGACTTCCTCTTTTACAGCATGCCATTTCCACATTGCTGTAATAGTATTCACTGTCACCCCTCAGTCAAAGGAACTAACTGCAGATTTTAGATCAAGAATGGTCCCTCAATTGGGTTGTTGCTTTGACCATGTCCTTCACTCTGCAGTGACAGCTCCAAAATCCAAGGGAAGAACTGACTGAGAAAGCAACTGCATTTAAATTACTGCATTCCCAACCTCCAGATGACTGAAAATTCTTCACAGTCAACTGAGTGCTCCAAGAAGCAAAGTTTAAAGGGTTTGTGCCAATGTTCGGCATTCTCATGTGAGTACAAATGGCCACACAATACAATAGAATCATGGAATCCCTACAGTGCAGATACAGGCCATGCAGCCTGTTGACTCTGCAACAACCCTCCAAATAGCTTCATCAACGATCCCCATGAGCCCACATTTCCCCTGGCTAATCGACTTAATTTGCACATCCCTGGACTCAATGGGCAGTTTAGCATGGTCAATCCAAGCTGCACATCTTTAGACTGTGGGAGGAAACCCACACAGACACGGGGAGAATGTGCTAACTCCACACAGACAGTCGCCCAAGGGTGGGATCAAACATGGGTCCCTGGCGCCCGTGAGGCAGCAATGCAAATGTGTCACCATCCAGTTGAGATCAAACACACCACTGAAGGAGAACTCCAGTTGACTGTTTTGAACCGCGATCCAGTTCGTCTCGTGCTCCATATCCCTGAATTTTTTTTCTCTCTCCTTCAAGTATCTAATAAGAAGGAAAACAATCTTTGCCCTCTTGCAGAAAGCTTCCAGCTGCTTTCACCACAAGAAATAAATCATGAACAACCAATCGCAAAAGCATTTCCATGCTCTCTCACTCATTTCAATGATTAAGCTGTGATTGGTGTTTAGTTGACCGACATGCTTATTTGTTCCCACAGAAGGTTTAAAAAAATCCACTGGTTGGTGCTAAAATCCACAGACAGAGTGAATAGCTGCCAATTAGCTGATAACTTGTTGCTTAGTGACATCGTATCCAAAGAAGCAATATCACTGAACTCATTTCAATATTTCCGACAGCAGTGCATATCAAACTGATGGGATTGCTGGCTTTCAGAGTCACTGATCAAAGTGGGAATTTTTGCCTTCTGACAGTTTCACTGGCGCAGATTTGGATAATAGCGAGCAAGCGAGGAATAGAGTCAGAGGCTGTCAGCGAGAAGCTCAGAGAGAAATTGTGGCAGCAAGCACAAGCACAAGCACGTTTTTAAAGTAAAAATTCCTGAACAAAAAGCTGCCCTGAAATTTGGTTTTGCGTCAACACTGTGCGCTCCCCACACAGATAGGTGGCACTGTCACACATGACTGTCAGGTACAACCCAAAGAAATCCCAGGTCCACGCTTCCATTCAACTTCTTCCAAGTGTTACAGTTTGTCTCGTCTTTTTTTTTCCCCTCCAGGTGCTGACTCATGCCTCAAAAGGTAATCCTGGAGCGACTCTTCTCCACTTTCGGGCTCAGAAACACGACGGTTGGGAAACTAGCTTGACCATGGTGACAGCTGGAGCCCAGTGGTCAGCCGAAGTGGGGAGTTCAGCCGGAGTGACTTTGCCTTCCCGGGACCAGATCACGGAGGCTCAGCTTGGGTTCAGCCCTGTAACTCGGGCTGTCTTTTGTACTTGCTGCTTACTCCTTCACTGGGAAGCTGCCAAGAGACAAAATTGTTGCCCAGTGCTCATTGACCCAACGTGGTGTGACTTCTTGACCTTCTGTCGACCTCGGAATGCAAGTGGCTGCAGCAGCTTTGTCCAACTGGACATATCGCAAATTGCAAAACACAAATCCCAAATCCTATTAGATTAGATTACTTAGATTAGATTACTTACAGTGTGGAAACAGGCCCTTCGGCCCAACAAGTCCACACCGACCCGCCGAAGCGCAACCCACCCATACCCCTACATCTACCCCTTACCTAACACTACGGGCAATTTAGCATGGCCAATTCACCCTGACCTGCACATCTTTGGAGTGTGGGAGGAAACCGGAGCACCCGGAGGAAACCCACACAGACACGGGGAGAACGTGCAAACTCCACACAGTCAGTCGCCTGAGGCGGGAAATGAACCCGGGTCTCTGGCGCTATGAGGCAGCAGTGCTAACTTGGTCAGTGCGACATATTTCCTGAAGTGCATGAGTAAACTCAGCTCTGCTCTGAACAACAAAGTCATGGTTTCATAATCGCTTCATCCAGACTTTCGACTGCATATTTTAAAGTCAAGTTGTAAATCAACCACTCGAGCTCAAGTTTCAAGGTTAAAGCCATACCTCGGCTCGGTCTTTATCCCTGAAGCCCTGGACCAGTCCATAAACTTGGATCAGCTTTAGTGACTCACAACACTTTATGGTAGCACTGACCACAAAACATAACATCTGCTAACCCTCTAACCCACTGCCTTGTTTGGCAATGCCTGCAGAGGAGAAAAATATATTTTTCTTCCAAACAGAATTGCACTGTTTTGAGGTGTCAAGTAAACATTTCTCTCGAAGACACGTGGGTTTCTGCTACAAACACTGTATTGATCCCTCCCTTCTGGGTTAGCTTTTTTCCCTCTCTCCTGTCATTTTAGGTTCCACCCTGAGTACACACCATTCTCCAGCTGTGAAAATGCATACAACCACAGAGTACTGCTGAGTCCATCACTGCTGAATCAAAAGGTTTCTCTTCAGAAATACTGCACTTTGGGGGTGAAAATGTTCCAGTCACAGGTGGGTTAAACGTTAAGACAAACATTCGATAATCTCATTGGAAAGGGTGTGTGTGTGTGCACGCCTGTGTGAGCGCGTCTGTGAGTGAGTGCGAGTGAGTGCGTGCATGTCTGTGTGTGGGGGCGGGGGGGGGGGGGGGAAAGAGGTGTGGAGAGGTTGTGGGTAGCCATTCTCAAAGTGGGCCATGTGGTCCAATTAGTGGCATTTGAAGTGGGGGGGGGGGGCACAGACTGAAACGGTGTATGTTCGTCTTGATTCCCTGTTTCAAAGGGGGCTTAAAAATGTGTTGCTGGAAAAGTGCAGCAGATCAGGCAGTATTAAAGGAACAGGAGAATCGACGTTTTGGACATAAGCCCTTCTTCAGGAATGAGGAGGGTGTGCCAAGCAGGCTAAAAGGTAGGGAGGAGGGACTTGGGGGAAGGGCGTTGGGAATGCGATAGGTGGAAGGAGGCAATGTTCTGCAATCTTCTTCCTGACCTCTCCGCCCCCACCCCCACTCCGGCCTATCACCCTCACCTTAACCTCCTTCTACCTATCGCATTCCCAACGCCCCTCCCCCAAGTCCCTCCTCCCGACCTTTTATCTTAGCCCACTTGGCACACCCTCCTCATTCCTGAAGAAGGGCTTATGCCCAAAACGTCGATTCTCCTGTTCCTTTAATACTGCCTGACCTGCTGCACTTTTCCAGCAACATATTTTTTAAGCTCTGATCTCCAGCATCTGCAGTCCTCTCTTTCTCCCTGTTTCAAAGGGGGGGCCCATGGAAACTGGGAAGAGCTCCTGGGGAGCATGGGGGTGTGTGTGATGAGAATCACTGACAGTGCACGTAGGATAGAGAAAGATACAATGTCCAACGGTGAGGATCTTCACACATAGGAATTACTCAGGTTCAAAGTGAATGTGCACCCCTTGTCGAATATAAATCTGTCATGCTCGTATTCACAAATTCAGTGACAGAGTTCATGATGACATCATGTATTCTGTAGGCAACGTCATGCAGCAGTTTGGTTTTTCCCAGCAGCTGCAAACCTAACAGGATCAATCAAGACAGAGAAGGCATCGGATATTTAAACAGCCTTTAGGAATGCATGCTCTCCCCAAAGTGAACCTACACATCCGTCTGTCCATCCACCCACCAGGAAGTACACTTGAAGCCAATCTATTCTGGCCAAGTGGTTTAAAATGTAACGATTCACAGGCAGAATTTGTTTTTCACAAAAAAACACAACGACTTAATGAAAGGGAAATGTGAATCCATTCAGTGAACTACAGACATGATCCAATGAGTCGTCAGAATGTGAGTGTGAAAGAAAAACTGCAAAGTTTCACAAGAACAAAAAAAAAGGGGAAAAAGATTTCTACCTCTCAACAGGATGCACAAATCAGAAAGCTTATTGTCATCACAATATTTTACTGTCAAACATGATCAATTTTCTGAGAGAGCGACAGAGCAGGGTTGAGAGAAAGGTCAGGTAGTAACCAAACAAAGGGAACTGCCCAGGGATGGACAAATAACCAATGAACGGATTAGTGCAAACCACCTCATGCAATCTTGCTGCAGCTTTGTTCCAGCCACCCAGCGAAGGATCTCTCTCGGAACTGGCAATTACTGTGAGACACAAAGGAAGAGCAGTGAAATGTGCAGGCAGGCTGCTCACAGAATCACTTGGGAATGCTGTTAGAGTTTGTTCGCTTGGTGCCAGAATCCTAAATCCAGGCCACAGTAAAAGGTGTCAGTCAATGAGCTTCAGAACGAGTCAGGGAAATGGCCGGGGTGATCTGAAACTAATTTTCACTGTCAAAACGAGTGTGTGTAACCGACTTAGAGGCTTTCATGTCCTTGCCAGATCCTTCCCCACAGCTGCCCCTGGCTGAGGGGTAACACTACAAGCTGCAGCCACACCAGGAGTTGATGCTCCTGTTCGTGGAAGGCAGCCCAATGCAGCCACGTGGCCGAGTAATGACTTTGTAACAGCACATGCCAAGTACATTGTTGGCTTTAAGTCCTGGCTACACGGCAAAATGGATCGATTATGATACGTGCCACAACAACTCTGCAGTGTTCAGTCGAAGATGACCTGGTCAGAGTTGTCTCATCTCTCCTTGAACACGGAACTCGAGTGCGACCAGTACGTTCATGTTCACATGTGCTTGCTTTCTTACTTGCTTCCCCCTCTGGGGCAGGAACCATGTTGCAGCATTGTTGTCTCTCTGCACATCCCTTGAGTTTATTCCCAGTGGCCCAACTCTCACAGCTCCCTTGCCTGCAGTGACAACACGCTGCCCAACCAGTGCTGCTTCTTTCAGCTCCCAACAGGAACAACTGCCAAGTGTCTAATCTGCTGTTACACTCATGGCACCGCTAGCCTTTCAAAAACAGGCCAGTGTTAATTGCCCTGTCTGACCCCCACCAGGCAATGCCAATGGCAGTCACCTCACGGCATAAGACATCTCGAGGGCTTAAATAGAGTCAGCTGGGAAGAACAATGCAGGCAATTTGGAACACAGAGAGGCATATGGACAAGGACGATCCTTAAACACACAGCTACCAACATCCTCTTGCACTTGTTTGGGGTTTGGTTTGCGGAAGACACCGGACGTCCATGGAGGAAAAGCTTACATAATGAAGTGAAAACAAACAAACTGCAGCAGCCGCGTACACTAATCCAACAGCAAGGCCAGCCTGAGTCTTCGGTACACCCTGCTGCCTAATTACTATAAGCATGGAAAGTAACTCCTTCACTTTGTCACAAACAGCCTGATCTGTTTTGCTTCCTTAAACAACACGGTAAAGTGAATCATTTGCAGCTGTACACCTTGTATCAGAGCTGTGTATTCTTTTGACATTTTTACAATATTATAACACCTTGCCTCAGAGCTGTCAACTACTTTGCTGGTTAACTCTCATTATAAAATAACAAGCAATTACTTTATTTAAACTACCCAGCCTTCTTCTCATTTACTTTACACTGCAGACCTTTATGATGTTTTTGTTTCAAACTTCTCCCGTTTCCTTCACTTCATTCTATACCGTAAATCAGAGCACACCCATCAACCTGGCTTCTAAGACAACCACACTTCCCCAGACTCAACAATAACCATTTGCATTGACTTAACATATCAGCCGATCCCACCTGCCTTCCTTACTCACACTGAAGTTTTCACCAGACAGAGGCATGTGACTGGGCACAGGGGATAAGGAAGTGATATGGGCTACATGTAGCTATATGACATGCTAACATCATTTCTTGGCTGCCACTTCATTTCAGCCCCTCACTTCAATATCAGTGTCAAAGTCAGCTCCTGTTTATGGAGGACCCTGACAAGGTCAACCTCCAGGACAAAGTCCACAGTGACTGAGCAGGTCCCTCCACTCAGTTCACACCTTCTGAAGTCAGGCTGGTGAACCTGCTGCCCTCGATTCTCCAAGTTCACGGTCCACACTGTTGACCATATCTACCCGTTATCTCTCAAAGTCAGGTACCCCAGTCAAAGCCAACAATTAATCGTTGTTTTCAGGTCAGTTCCTCATCGTCGAGGCACATGTCTCTTTAACACACTCTGTTGTTGCTCCACAGAGCTGGGCACAGAAGCGACTCAGGTAGGCAAAGCCTGGACATTGTTCAGATGCAACCATGGAGACAGACAAGTGCAAAGGCAGGATCCTTTCAAACCCACTGCCATTTGCTGCTAATTTGATCCTGGGGCACTGAAGGCCCTTGAGCCTTCCCATTCCCCTTCAGACCGTTCTCCATGCCCCCCACCCCCACCCCAAGGGACATCTCCTATGTCCTCCATGTGACTCACTCAGCAACAAACCACAATATCACATGATCCAATGCTGATACACATTTACAAATACACCCAGTCAAAAGTTTGCCTTGAAAATAAAACTCTGACAACCTCACACTAGTTTCAGTCATAGTTATTACAGTCTGACTAACAGAAGCTTTACCTCTTGACATGACTCTTCATCTTTGTTCAAGTAAATATTCAAAGTTCCGTTCAAAGAGAGAATAAAAATGTCAATCAAATTAAACAACCACTCCACTTGAGTCGGTGTGAACAGACCACTGCTGTGGGAATATCAGAACTCAGCCAGCACCAGGTTATAGTCCAACAGGTTTATTTGGCAGTGCTTGCTTTCACAGTGCTGCTCCTTCACCTAGTTGCTGAAGTAGGAGCAGCACCCCAAGAGGTAGCACAAGGTACTTCCAAATCAACCTGGTGGACAATGACCTGGTGTTGTGTGATTTTTGATCTTGGTCCACCTCAGTCCAACACTGGCACCTCCACATCAGAGTTTAGCCAAGCATTGCTACAAATGCCAACTGAGAAACTTATATTGATGTAATTCACAGACAGACTTAACCACAAGGACTTAAAAATGTGTTGCTGAAAAAGTGCAGCAGGTCAGGCAGCATCCAAGGAGAAGGAGAATCGACGTTTCGGGCATAAGCCCTTCTTCAGGAATGAGGAGGGTGTGCCAAGCAGGCTAAGATAAAAGGTAGGGAGGAGGGACTTGGGGGAGGGACGTTGGGAATGCAATAGGTGGAGGGAGGTTAAGGTGAGGGTGATAGGCCGGAGAGGGGGTGGGGGCGGAGAGGTCGGGAAGAAGATTGCAGGTTAGGAAGGCAGTGCTGAGTCCGAAGGTTGGGACTGAGACAAGGTGGGGGGGGGGGGGGGGGGGGGGGGGGGGGGGGGGGGGGGGAAATGAGGAAACTGGAGAAATCTGAGTTCATCCCTTGTGGTTGGAGGGTTCCCAGGCGGAAGATGAGGCGCTCTTCCTCCAGCCGTCGTGTTGCTATGGTCTGGCGATGGAGGAGGCCAAGGACCTGCATGTCTTTGGTGGAGTGGGAAAGGGAGTTAAAGTGTTCAGCCACGGGGCGGTTGGGTTGGTTGGTGTGGGTGTCCCAGAGGTGTTCTCTGAAACGTTCCGCAAGTAGGCGGCCTGTCTCCCCAATGTAGAGGAGACCACATCGGGTGCAGTGGACGCAGTAAATGATGTGTGTGGAGGTGCAGGTGAATTTCTGATGGATATTAAAGGATCCCTTGGGGCCTTGGAGGGAAGTAAGGGGGGAGGTGTGGGCGCAAGTTTTGCATTTTTTGCAGTTGCAGGGGAAGGTGCCGGGAGTGGAGGTTGGGTTGGTGGGGGGGTGTGGATCTGACGAGGGAGTCACAGAGGGAGTGGTCTTTTCGGAACGCTGATAGGGGTGGGGAGGGAAATATATCCTTGGTGGTGGGGTCTGTTTGGAGGTGGTGGAAATGACGAAGGATGATACGATGTATCCGGAGGTTAGTGGGGTGGAAGGTGAGGACCAGTGGGGTTCTGTCCTGGTGGCAATTGGAGGGGCGGGGTTCAAGGGCGGAGGAGTGGGAAGTGGAGGAGATGCGGTGGAGAGCATTGTCGACCACGTCTGAGGGGAAATTGCGGTCTTTAAAGAAGGAGGCCATCTGGGTTGTTCGGTATTTTCAGCAACACATTTTTAAGCTCTGATCCCCAGCATCTGCAGTCCTCACTTTCTCCGAGCTGAGTTTAACCACATGGACGTCCAGGAAAGAAAACCCATCAAAATCCAATCGGGAATTGGCAGGAATCTAACTGAGACAGTAATTTGAGAGAGAGCATCTCGTTTTTTTATTGGGGAAAAAAAAAGTGGAAATGTGGTTCACTGCCTCAGATCATTCATGTTTCGCAAGATTTTTTTCTGCTTGAACATGGGATCAAAATGAAGAACTTAATAAAGTCTGAGCTCAGTCAATGTTGGAGACACAGTGTGAGTACATGAGAGTTAGAAAGATATCAGTGGCAGGGACAGGAATACACTGCAATACTGACCATTTAATCCTTGTTTCGGAATTCCAGCAACAGTGGAGGTTTGGAACAACAAGCGGCCTTCCTATAACAGCGTTAACATTCTAAAACATGGCCAAGCACTTCATAGTGAGGCGACGGAACATTATTTGACACTTGGCTCCCCCAGAAGAAAATTCATACTCCATAATTCACCATAACTGTGCATCGAACAATGGGAGTTTGTTCGTCGTGTGCTTACAGTTTGCAGATTGTTTGCGTCACAAGCATCGTTTTTGTTCTGAGCTTTTCGTCATGAGCTATAGTGTGTCCATAATATGTGGCTTGGTGTAAACTTTTGTCTTCTAAAGTTCCTACTCAGCACCTTGGAACTTAGATGAAAGATGGCATCCAAGCCCGAGGGCTGCTTGTTGTGGCAACTTGCTTGGAATGTGAGCCAGTTACAAGGCATGCAACTGTACATCTCCTTCACCAGTCAAGGACAGGCAGCAGCAGCTCCCATGGTGCATCACAATTGGCAGGCGGTGACTCTGCCTATCATCCCCCAATAGTATGGTGCCAGAGAATCAGGCCTCATTTCTGGAATCAGTTGCTTGAGTGCAGCAGAGGCAACAGTGCGAGCAATTGGCCCAAGTACAGTGGAGCAAGCCAGAGCCATGCAGCCAAAGAAAATACCACCCAACGGTCAGAGGCATTGCTACAATAACCAGACTGGATGATAAATCACTTTGCAAGTCATGACTGACTTCTGGATGATCCTTCGCCAATCTATCTGTAAGGCTCATTTCTGACCATTGGAGGGCAGTGGGTATGACACAACACTATAACTGCTGTGTTCTCAATGACATTTGATCCTGCATGTATTTAACAGGAGTTGACATAAGTGAACACACAAGAAAAAACACTCATGATTCAGTGCTGTTCAGTGACCAAAGGTATGTCTCTGACTGACATTTGCCACCACCAAAGAGTTCTGTTTCCTGTAGTTTACACTTCCCATATCTGGCAGGATTATGGCTTGAATGAGCTGGTCTCAAATTTATAATTGCTCACAAGGAAGCAAAAAGACAAAATAATAGTTGGTTTTGCAAAACAGTGTTTCGTGTGTGTGTCTGAGCGCGTGTGGGAGGCAGAGTCTTGTTTAGCTGTGCTCAGTGATGTCATTGTTGATGACATGTAAGTTCCTGTTAAATGGCTATCTTCAGAACCAAGCAGCATTGCAAAGGGTTGGCTCTGTGTTTCCATTCTGACTTCAAGTCCATGGGGGCCTGCTTTGCGGAAATTCCCTGTGAATACGAACCAAATTTGGGAAGAGCGAGTGCAGGAAGCAGAGGCACCAACCCATGAATTGCATGCGATTGGCCTTCCTGAAGAGATTCCCACTGGGCCTGGGATATTATTCCGTCAGATCCCCAGACAGCACTCCAGAAAAATTGAGCGCCATTCAAGCAACACTGAAATCAGAAATCCATCGAGCGGAATGAAGAATCCCAAGAGTAAGCAACAGAACAATCAACCAGGCCCATTCATATCCCAAACAGGAGTCCTGACTCTGCTGCCTATTTGCATAGATGAGCAGCATTCACCTTCTTCTTAAAATCATCAACTGAACGTCGAAAACACACAACAGCAGAGCACAGAAACAAGCATCTCAGCTCACCACGTCTGTGCTGACCATGATGCCACTCTCAACTAATCCCAAACAGTTCACATACTTCCCTTCCCTACATGTTTGTGTCTTAAACACATCTGCTCAACCATCCCCCACCTCCCCCCTCTCCCAGCACATTCTGACTACCCTGTGTGTTTAGAACAAGTTGCCAAGCACCTCTCCGTTAAACTTTGTTCCTCTCACTTTACACTTAACACCCTCTTGGTATTTGACATTTCCACCCTGGGAAAAAAGACTGACAATTCACCCTATCCTCTTAACATTTCGATCAGGTCACCCCTCAGCCGACAGCCACCCTCGTGAAAATAATCCAAGTCTGTCTAACCGATCTTCACACTAATCCAGTCCAATCCAGGAAAGACCCTGGGAAACCTCTTCTGCACCATTTTCACAGCTTCCACATCCTTCCTGCAGGGCGGTGATAAAAGCTGAACCTTCCAAATGCAAGAATATACATTTAATCTTGAATCATATTTAATCAAGAACCCATCTCAAATTCCCCTCCAAAGTGCTACTCAATACACCTGACCAAACTATCTGAAGGATCCAAACAGGTTGTGGGTAAGACTGGCTTGTTGGAAGGTTTGGCTGGGGAGGGAATCGGGCACTCACCTGTCTGCAATTTCAAGTAACCGGTGTCCAGCAAACAAGTACAATGATGAAGAACTGAGGAGCAGGAGATAGTCCCCCCCCCCACCCGCCACTTCAGGTTCCTCAAGCTTGTGTTGCTGTTTGATAAGATCACCCTCTTGTTCTCCAAGAATTTCTCGCCTTCATTGCTCAGTCCTTCCAGGGATGTCATGTTGAAGTTGTACAGGACACTGGTCAGACCTGTTTTCCAGTTCTGTGTCCAGTTCTGGTTGCCCCGTTATCGTAAGGATATCATAAAGCTGGAGAGGGTTCAGAAGAGGTTTACTGGATCTTGTCGGGTATGGAAGGTGTGAATGATAAAGAAAGGCCGGATAGGCTGGGACATGCTTCCACTGGAGTGTACCAGGCTGGTAGGTGACCTTATCAAGGTTTATAAAATCATGAGGGATATAGTTAGGGTTAATGATTGTTGTTCTTTCCCGAGCGTGGGGGATTTCAAGATTGAGGCACATTTTTAATGGTGCGAGGAGAGAGTTTTAAAAAAAGACATGGGGGCAACTTGTTTATTTTTGTTTCCACTGAAGGTGGTTCACTTGTGGATTGAGTTTGCTGAGGAAGTAGCTGATGTCGGTACGATTAGAACGTCTGAATTACATTTGGATAAGGACACGGATAGGAAAGATTTGGAAGGATATGGGCCATGGGCAGGCAAGTGGGACAAGTTTAGTTTGGGTCTGTGGTTGGCACAGACTGGTTTGACTGAAGGGTCTGTTTCTGTGCTGTATGACTCTATCTCCCTCTGTCATGAAAATATTCAAAGTCTCTACTTTGACCGGCTTTTCAGGAACAGAGGTCCAAAGATTAACAACCCTCTGAAGCAAATGATTTGTGCCAAAACTCTTGTTTTAAATAGGCAACCCTTGGTATTGAAACAGTCCTTCACAAGAGGAATCGTCCTTTGCACATCCACCTTCAGAATCATTTATGTTTCAATGAAATTATCCTCACCCAGTGGATACAAACTGAGCACAACCAACCTTTCTTCCTGAAACTACCTGCCCAGTCCATGTGTTATTAATTAAATTATTATTAAACCCTTCTGTGAAGTACCAATGCATTCTCATCCTTCCTTCAGGAGGAGACCAGTACTGTGCACAGTACTCCCAATGTGATCTCACCAGTGCAGTGTATAACTGTTCCATGTTCCCCTCACAAACAGGATAACATTACAGTATTTCCCCAAATACCTGCAGCACCTGAATGTTCACCTTTCGCATGCAATGGCTGTTTTTTTACACGGAGGGTGGTTTGCGTGTGGAATGAGCTTCCTGAGGAAGTGGTGTATATGGGTACAGTGACAACATTTAAAAGGCATTTTGATGCGTTCATGAATACCAACGGTTTGGAGGGAGGTGGGAGGAATTTAGCTTGGGATTATGGACTGGTTGGACCGAAGGGTTTGTTTCTGTGCTGTATGGATGGCTTTTGATGGTTTCAACACTTATTTTCCTATCTGTGTTCATCTCTCCAGTTCTGCCCAACTTTGTGCAATTGTATACACCATTTCTTCAAGTTTGATCATATCTTTCAGTGTTTTAGTTAACTGCGTACAGTGGGTTCTCCCCATGGAAGTTTTCTCTCTTCTTGCAGTGTCTAGTCTGTGTATTCTGAAATGTCCCCTTTACTATCTATCACTGCATCTCAAATGACCTATCCATCAAGCAGATTGGCCACTTCACTTCAGTTAGCTCAGTTTTCATGTCCTTCTAACTGCCCTTGCTTAAGTTTCAAAGACTCATCTTGTGGTCCTTCAAATGCTGAGCTTCCTCACTGTCAAGTTGAATGGGTTTTTAAAAAAATATTTTACTCTTCAGTGAGAACAGACAAGGATCCTTGTGACTCAGATTTGTTTGGCTTGTGATTCGCACTCATTGGCTGATTCATATCCAAGCAGCTCCAAACCCACCCCCTCATCTACTTCCTTTACTTCCCACTCCAACGTGCTCAGGACAAGGTTGCTAGCCATTACATCCAGGCTGTGCTGCTGTTTATTACTGGAAGTTCCTCGAGCTAATTCGAATGCTTACTCAATCAAATTCTTCTGGCTTCCACTGTTGACCTAGCGAGATACTTGCTGACTGAACAAGCAGTGATTAATCCATGGCGAGTGGTTTTTAACAACATTCCAATAAACAAGCAAAGTCAGCCAGGCTTTCATTGCATCTACTCAGGTCATTCACCTTGTTTAAACAGATTATCTCAACCTTGATTTAGTTCCACAGCAAGAGTTCAGAGTTTATATGTCACCGTGAAAAGTGTTGCACTTACTTTTTCAGTGGTTCAATGGCAGTTTTCTGAATCTGATTGACCTGATGAAAAAAAACATAGAATTTTTTATATTGACTAACCACATTGAACTGAGATGAAATGTAAAGTGCATGGGTGAGATAAATGGCTAAAGATAGAAATAAACCACAGTGCCAATCATTTTGAGTCAAGCACATGGGACAAATTAAACAGCTTTTACACATGACTACCTTCAGTGTCATCAAATTTAGGGGATTTTCTCAAACACTAAGCAGAAAGCAAGTGACTAATTGACAAGGTTCTGATGGCACAGGCATGATTGAATTGGGCAAGGAGAGAGATCGTGGCCGATAACCCATCACAAACGCACATGTAATTCCGACCAATTAAATCATTAGCTTCCATACTACTGGAAGAACAGGCTGCCATTTGGCCCCTTTTCCCCATGCCAGCTCACTGGTACAATCATCCAATGGCAACCCACTTGACTCTCTTACCCACTTAGAATTTCTTTTTGAAATTTTATTAATTAACCCAGTTCCATTGTTCTTTCAGGCAGGCCGGTGCAAGTTGACTCACTGTCCCCCTGCTTACACGTTCAAGCACTCCCTTCTCATTTTCTCTGGAAAGAATTCACACTTTGGTGCATCTCTGCTTCATCTCCATTCAGGGAGAAGAGCTTCAGTTTCTTCATCTACCTGAAGTCCCTTTTCCTTGGGACCATATCAGGAAACGTCTTCACACCCTCTCCAACGCCCTGACGTCCTTTATGAGGTGTGGTGCCCAGAGCTGAGCTGAGGTTTAACCAGTGAGTTGTAAATGCTTAGCATAATGTCCTCACCATTGCAGACTGTATCTCCATTGATAAGGCAGAGGTTCTCACCTTCCCAACTTGGCAATGTGACAAACACAAAGAGATTATTACAGTGAGGAGTACTAAACTTCAAGAAGACACGGAAAAGTTGGGGCCCACAAATTGCAAAGGAATGTGAAGGATTTTGAGGGGAAGCAGAGGCAACTCACGATACTAGTGCCAGGTGAGAGGAAACGCAGGCATGGAAATCGATTTGAGAAGCTGTGACTGTTCTCCCCAGAGAAAGGAGATTAAGGTGAGATTTGCCACTCTTTTTTGTACTTTACCGGGATGGGGGTGCCACTGGGTGGGTCAGCATTTATTGCCCGTCCTGAATTGCTTGGAGAGCATTTAAGAGTCAACCACATGGCTGTGGGTCTGGAGACACATGGGGACCAGACCAGGTAAGGATGGCAGTCTCCATGTCTCAAGGATATTAGTGAATTTGACACAAATATTCAAATTTTTGAGGGGTCTGAACAGAGGAGAGAGGTGCAAGGATCAAACCCAGAGAATCGTCAGGAATTACTTCCTTGAACTCCCTCATCTCTTCACGATTATGTCTCTTCCCCAAGCATTTGGACCAAGCTCTGAAACCCCTCTCCCAATGTTTGCTTTCCAAAGCTGATGCAGTTTTTCTTCAACTGCCCTTGAAGCTGCTGATACTGAATGCTGCCTGGTTTTGCCATGATAAACCAACTTTCACAGCCAGACCTATCATGTTTCATAACAAAATGACAGAAAACCAGAATACTACAGCCGGTTTGGATGGATGAGGTTTACTTCCACATTGGGGCGGCATGGTGGCTCAGTGTTTCACGCTGCTGCCTCACAGCACCAGGGTCCCAGGTTCAATTCCAGCCTTGGGTGACTGACTATGTGGAGTTTGCACATTCTCCTGTGTTTGTGTGGGTTTCCTCCGGGTGCTCCGGTTTCCTCCCACAGTCCAAAGATGTGCAGCTCAGGTGAATTGGCCATGCTAAATTGCCCGTAGTGTTAGGTGCTTTAGTCAGAGGGAAATGGGTCTGGGTGGGTTTCTCTTCAGAGGGTTGGTGTGGACTGGTTGGGCCAAAGGCAACCTAATCTAATCTAACCCATTATGTGAATGATGCTGCAGGAAGACTGATGCTGAAGCACAGTGAACAGGACATGAATTGCCTTCCACCAGACCAAGTACAAAGACTTGGAAATTGTTGAAACAACAGAGACTCCAGGTGATTTAACATAGGTTTGAAAGTCATGAAGGGATGGGACAGACAATTAAGGGAGGGTGCTCCAAAACAGGGACCCCTAGTAAATAAATGATTAAACACTACGGATGCAAGTCTACAATATGTGATACCAAACACCATGTCAACATTATACAAGTGGTTCCTGTTCCATGGGTAATCAATAGTCAACCACAAACTGTGCAAATGATGTCTGACTCAAGCCATGAGATACAGCTGTATCTTCACCCATGCTTCGATGACATGACTAAACAATTTAATTGCATGCATGAGAATATGGCAACTTGGACTGAATTTTCCTGCATGGACAACCCAACAACTGTCACTGATGACATGACTTTGAGAGTCACACTGTGCCTTGGTGAGACTGCAGTCACTTCATTTGGGATCACCAGTCCAGTTTTACAACCAGCTGGTCATTGTTTCCTGACTTCTCACGAATTCCGAGGGAACACTCAAGCACAAGTCTGCCCTGAGCCTGAAACAGACTCTCAACTATGAATGTAAATTCTGCTGAGATTGAAATGTACATCCAAAATAAAAGACCAGTCAGCTCAGTCGATTTGCAGCGTTACGATTTCGATAGTCCATGAACCAGTGGCATTTGGGCTCAGGTCTGTGCTTTACACTACTGCAAATCCTTCTTGAGACCACCTCCATGGGAGCCAGCAGGCAGAGGCTGGGTGTAATGTCTCATTTGAAAGACAAACACTTTTGGCAATGCTGCACTCATTGAGCCCTGCAGTGGAGTGACAGCCCTGGATGATGTGCTCAAACTGCAGGGTGGCACTTAACCCATAGCTTCTTGTGAAAAGCTACGGTGTCCATTTCAAAACCCACTGTGATTCTTTTGGCAACTGGACAGTGAGCGAGGTTACTTTGGAGGGTATGAAAACTCAGTTACACATAGCCTCAGTGTGAATCAGGTTACACTCAGGGCATCCTGGGGTATTTGGAAACCTGATGGTTTTTCACAGAAGCACACTATCTTGTCTGGCTGATTTGAAGTTGTGCTAACCAATGAATCACCTAGTTGTGATTCTGTGATTTATTGATGCAGGACTGACTGCCACTGAGTGACAAATGAGGCACCAGAAACATCAAACAAGCTTCCTATTGTTGTCACATATGATATCACTGAGATCATGTCAAGTTTAAATCTGAGTTAATTACAAACCTTTTCCTGATTGAAGGTATCCATTCTGCGCATTGCAGTGTCCAGTGCGGTCACCGTCTCCATAAACATCTGATCTTGTTCACACAAAGGGTTGGCCAGCAAATCCGAAGAGATTTTCACCGCTGACTTGGACATGGCTGGAAAGAATATCACAGAACTTCTTTTTAAAAAAAAAATCTAAGGCACTTATGTGAAGAACACACCTAACTTCAATTCTGCCAAGTAATTCCATGTGACTGGAGACTGAAACCAAAACTGATGATTGGTGAGTGAACATTTAATGTGTCATGGACTAGGCCAGACCACTCAAAATATTCTTAAGCAGGCAGCCCAAACTAACTTTGCAATTTGTTTTGGTAAGTGTACAGTGAAAATTACCCGAAGTTAGCAAGATGGCTGCCAGATTTTAAAACAGACAAATATTTATTCATAAAATTACACAATGAGACACAAAGTATTGAATAGAGAATACCCACAGAACTCAGTCTATCCAAACTAGACTTCATAATGCTGTTCCAAATACACACAACAGTCTCAATAAACAAACCCCTTAAACACAGTCAAAATGAAGTTAGAAGGGCAGAAAGAGAGAGAGTCTAGCAGCCTGTTTCCACACAGCTCCACTGCTGAACTGACTCAAACTTAACTTGAGTTTTCAGGACTGACCACTCTCCTTTCATTATACAGGTCACTCTAAAAATAGAAAAGCTTTGGCCTAAAGTCTCATCTGTTTATGTATAAATAAAAAAAGCCTTTCATCTCTGGAGCAAACCAGTTGATTTGGAGCCGGAGTTGTTTACCCCTCTGAGAAAAAAAACCAAGGACACAGTATCCTTGAGTAAAGGTACAGCTTTGTGACAAATGGCAACACGCAACACGACTTCATTCGTGTAAATGGGTTTGTGCTTCCATTAAAATAACACAGAGAACTACTGTGAAAATGTGTTTAGATCGAAATAGAGAATATAGGAGCATTCGCCCCTTCAAGCCTATTCCACCATTCAGTGTGAGAACAGCTGATCATCCATCCTGGTCTGCTATTTGCATTCTGTCCCCGTACCCTTTCATCCCTTTCGTGCTCAAGAAGTTGTTTCTCCTTGCACCCTCAGGGCAGGGTTATCCTCCAGTTCTCCCACCCTGCTACACCCTCCCAAAGCACTCTCTCTAACCCCTTCATTGCAACTCATGTGGTCAGATTATTAATAGCACCCCTGCTTTCATTTTGTGCAGGAAATTCATCCTCAATTTCAACACAGAATCGTAGGGTCTAGACCGAGTTAAGTTTCAACACATGAATTTGTCTGGAAAAGCAAGAAAGTAATATACTGGCACTTAGGTTCCATGTTGTTCCATTATCAGACATGTGACTTTGGGACTGAACTATTCAACACCGAGTCGAGCAGTGCTCCCGTGGCGTGACAATATTCAGATCAGTTGGGGTTCAGCAGCTCACAGTTAAGTCAGAGATGTGTCAATTCAAGTCCTGCTCCAGAATAGGGCATGTCATTTCACCTGACAGTTTCTGAGGGAGACATGAAATCTCGATCCCCTCTGCTTTCCCTGGTGGATGTGAAAAGAATCTCCAAAGTGTCCAAACGAAAATGGAACCTTCAACTTGGATCACTGAAATACATCTTCCGGTCATTGTCATGTTGTTACTTGCAATACCTTGACTGCATGCAAATTGTGCTTCCTATAGTGTTAGGTAAAAACAATGACTGCAGATGTTGGAAACCAGATTCTGGATTAGAGTGGTACTGGAAAAGCACAGCAGTTCAGGCAGCATCCGAGGAGCAGGAAAATTGATAAACACCTCAAAAGCAAAAGCACTGAATTAGCTGTTAAGTGCTTTGGGATTCCCTGAGGTTCTAAAAAGCATTACAGAACTGACAGGTTTTGGTGGATCTATCTGGTAAATCAGCAAATATAGGTGGTGCAATCAAGAATGTTTCAATTGCTTTTCTCTGAAAAACTGGTTTCTCAAAAGGCAGCTACCTGTATTGTCAGGCTGAAGACAAGACAGACATTAGAGGGATGTTATTTGCAGCATCCAACATTTATATTTTAAAATAAAACAACCAGCTTGAGTTGCAAAGTGTCAATTATCACTTTAGTGTGAGTCATGCAACATTCACTGTTTCTTTTTTGTCAGTGACCATTTAGCTCCATTACATAACGTGCATCCAAACCTCTCATGTTGCTGTAGAAGTATAATAGGTGCCAGAGCTCAGGCAAAACAAAGCACATCTTGAGGTTCTGAAGTACTGCATTTGACATCATTCAAGGAGCCATGATTTGCAGCTCCATGCATGTGTCCTAATTATATGACAACAGCCTTGTGGGAGGCCCCAGTGGTTTCTCTTGCAGCCCACCATACTGATAGTCAGCACATCCTTGATGCCATTGACCCACTCTCTGGAACATGGGCCTGAATTTTCACCAATATTTTGGTTACCTAACCAACCTCTGATTGGTTCCTGACAAGTAGAGGACTTGTTTTCAAAAACAAAGAAATTATAATCACTCAACGACAAGGTAAAATGAAGAGGAATTCATGTTCATTCAAAGTTCCTCCATGAATGTATTTTGCAGGATATCTTTCCTTGTCATGTGATATGAAACAGCATGCTCTCAATAATTTAGCAGTGTTGCATGGGATGCAGCCTACTGACTTAATCTTCCTTTTGTCAGGAGTAGAGTCTGCAGCAACTCTCACCAAATCTCAGCAGACACAGACATGGAGCTGAACGACCCCAGAAATTATCTGTTGGACAGAAATGGGAAGATACCACAAAAACTATTTTTGTTGGAGTACTGGGGGAGGCAGGGAATGTTTTCCATGTCATTCTCGCCAATGTTTCACCCTCAAACAGAATCCAGCTAACAGATGAAAACAGCATCTGTGGAAAGGCTAACAAGACTGAGGCGATTCTGGAAAATGACTGCAGTGGTTTGGAGCAAGGTCAACCAGGTGGACGTCCGACAATCGGAGATCCCTGATTGGGGCTGTTCACCTGATCCAAATAGGCTGGATAGAAGCAGCAGAGAGTGTCTTCACTCTGAGAGCTGACTCTGAGGGAGCTGGATCAGTGTCAAGGGCTCGCCACATCGAAACAAAGGGTGATGACATACTGGTGTCTGCGCAGTTATTTCAACGACTGTCTCACATCTTCCAGCAGAGTTCAGACCAAAGGTCATTGAGCTGAAATGCTCACTTGGTTTTCCCTTGCCCAGATTCTGCCTCATCCCCTGACAATGTCCAGCACTTGCTTGCTTTTACTTCACAGGTCCAGCAATTCCCAATTTTCTCCAGATTACAGAAAATAGATTATCTGGGCATTCACCTCAATGCTGTTTGCTGTACATTAATTGGCTGCCACATTACCTACACCAGGAGCTACATAGAAGTATTTCTTGAGTTCTAAACAACCCTGTCATGAAATCAAAGGTCAGGAAAAGCTCTTTTGTTACTGAGGCTGACCTGAAGGACGAAGTATTTAAATGATAAAAGATCTGTGGACACATGGTTAGATTATTTATATGAGCTGTGTGAGGGAAACAAGAGATTGTGCTTTTTAGTAATGTCAACTTGGAAATAACTTACATTTCAGAAAATTTGTGATTTCTGGGAGTGTTATGGATCTTTGGAACAGGTTTCCGAACTCGCTCTGAAAAGGGAGCAGAGAATCCTCATTCCTGTTACACCTTGTCATCAAGCACAAAGTCTGTGCCTGTTTTATCGTTCTTTGCCCAACCTTCTCCTTGGCAAACTGAGACAAAAAGATGTTTTTGAATGTGGTGTGAAGATTGGCTTGCCTCCCTATCTGCAGGCAGTTTGAGGTTTGCTTTCCACATAACCCACACCTCTCCCAGTTCTGCTCAGGGCAAGTGCACAGTCCTACCGATATCTGCTTCAGTGCTTTTCTTCATGTCCTTGTGAAGTTTCTTAATCTGATCTTCCAGCCTGAACAGGAAACAAGGGGAAAGAAAAAGTCATCAGTCTCGCAAGTGACACTGGAAAGATAGTGATTTCTGTCTTCATTAAATATTTCAACTCTAGTCATAAATACTGCGCGCATGAAACACAAAAATTAAGGATGTTTAAGCTTCAAACGACAACACATTGTTATCGGTTGTGCTTAATTCTCAGTCTTATACTTACTGCTGAAGCTTGCCATATTCTCGCTCAAAATCTCTCTCCACCTGCAAATTTAACAAGGGAGAAAAAGCATCAATTAGTAAAAAGACGAGAAGTGCAAAGCTCTCGATATGCTGGCTCGAGTGGCACGGTTTCTGTTCAAAATTTATGCTTGCAAACAAAACGACTAAATATTCATAACACCGTGTTAGCAGAAGCAAGAGCACAGCAACAGACTGATCAATGTACATCAGGCACAGAATGAGGCCATTCAGTACACAGAATCTGAGCTACATCTTGCCAAGAGTAATCCAGTTCATCAAACTCCCACATTCCTGCATGAAATCCCTCATATTTTCATTGCTCCAAGTACTAGTTCAACTCTTTTTCTGGGAAAAACAACAGATTAGGGAGACACGGTGGCACAGTGGTTAGCACTGCTGCCTCACAGCGCCAGGGACCCGGGTTCAATTGCTGCCTCGGGCAACTGTCTGTGTGGAGTTTGCACATCCTCCCAGTGTTTGTGTGGGTTTCTTCTGAGGTGCTCTGGTTTTCTCCCACAGTCCAAAGATGTGCAGGTTAGGTGAATCGGCCATGCAAAACTGCCCGTAGTATTAGGTGAAGGGGTAAATGTAGGGGAATGGGTCTGGGTGGGTTGCTCTTCAGAGGGTCAGTGTGGACTTGATGGGCCGAAGGGCCTGTTTCCACACTGTACGGAATCTAATCTGTACCCAGTATCCTGTCAGAGAGTACATTACTGATGTGAACCATTTCTTTCCCAGTTTGAATAATACAATCTTGACAAGGTACACAACACTTGAGCTCTCAGTCGGAATGCAGCATCTTGAGCAGGACACTGTGGTACAAGTCAATGGCAATCAGCCAGGGTCACTTGAATGGGAAGTCATTCAGATACTCCCAGTCTTGCCCCACCCTATCATTGAACATGGTTGCAGAATCAAAGTGTCAATGCAAATAGAGAGACCATTCAGCCCATCAACTCTGCAGCAGCACGCTTCTTCAGCTGGGCTACTCAATGCTATCTCAGTCACCGTACCAGTGCTCATATCGTCTCCTTGAGTAACTCCTCATTCCCTTCAAACAGGGATGCACGGGTGCTTCAACAATAAGCTGCAGTTAACCAGTCCACCATCTCCCGAATGGAACCTCCTGTCAGACCCTCCAGGGATTATTAACCATCCACTTGTGCCTCTTTCTGGCTCTCCCACATCATCTCGGCCCTGAACGTCTGTCGCTCGTAGTGATCCCTGATTCCATCAGGAGTGGGTTGGAGCAGGGAGGCAGCTGTGAGCATTTTCAGGCACTGGGATTATTCGATTCAGGCCTCATTTTAGCCACAGGTTTGACCAGCAATGGACCATATCCCGAATGGGGAGGATACCCACAGTTTCCTATCTGATTGTTCCAGACTCCAGCACTCATGAAACTTGTAATGGCCACAACAGTGACAGATTCGTAACTGTTTGAAAACAAATAGTCACAGCACAGAAAGATCTAAAAAGGCAGCAACACAGACATTATATTTACAACATTACAAGACAAGATGTTTAATATCTTCGGATATTATCGTAATGAAGACAGGACATAGGCCCTTGGAACACGGTCATTAAAATCACGGAGGAACACTGCATGGATGCTTCAAGTCTTCCTCTGCTATTACACAGTCATTTCTGAACTTGGAACTTAACGACCAGTGCGATTATGTGTAATTATTAAACTCAGAGCTCATCATTTGAACACTCTGGTTTTCCAAACGGATGCACCAACAACTGATTATTCATATGGTGAAACCACCCCCCTCGAGAGTGCAGCAAGGATTGCTGGACCTCCAAATGTGCTCACTCACCGCATCGTCAAAGGAACTCTGTCAGACACAATCAGACAAGGGGAGGGAGGAAACTACTCTCCCTCAGCTGAGCACACTTCTGAATTTTATTTTACAGACGTCCTTCACACTCTCACAACCCCCACATCAGAAAACACAGACACACGCAGCTCCTTGCTCATTGACAGTCCTGAAAAATGCTACTTCACACTTCCTGAAGAAACACGACTGGGCAGACAAGTCAGCAGCATCAGAAAATATGACAGCTCCTGAAATCTCGTGGACACAAGTTCCAGGCTGCCTGTTGGGGATTGACTCCATAGAGTCACAGACATGGACAGTAGGGCGGCACGGTGGCTCAGTGGTTCGCACTGCTGCCTCACAACACCAGGGACCTGGGTTCAATTCCACCCTCGGGCGACTGTCTGACTGTGTGGAGTTTGCACATCCTCCCCGTGTCCGTGTGGGTTTCCTCCGGGTGCTCTGGTTTCCTCCCACAGTCTAAACATGTGCAGATCCGGTGGATTGGCCATGGGAAATTGCCCACAGTGTTCAGGGATGTGCAAGCTTGATGGATTATCTGTGGGAAATGGCAGGTTACGGGGATATTGCGGGGAGTCAGATCTGGGAGGGTTACTCTTCAGAGGGTCAGTGTGGACACGATGGGCCGAATGGTTTTCTTCCACACTGCAGGGATTCAATGAGTAGCATCCAAATCAAGGTCAACGTTTTCAGAAGAAGATCAGGCATTCAAACAAAAGCCTCAACAAACACAGTCAATGAGCAAATTGTTTCCGCATGCTCATTTCAACATCCAATTAAAACTATTTGTCTAATGAACTGTTCTTAGAGTATTTTCCACCCTTCCAGCTATTCCCTCGTTCCATTCTGCCTCAGGTGTTGATTGGGTTTGCCCTTCAATACAAGGAGAATATTTTATTCCATTACTAACGTATTCTGACAGAGTAAAGGTGCTTTCCTGGATCAGCAGGATTGCAAATTCCTCCAGTCTGCCGGCACATGACAGATAATCATGTCTCTGGATCCCTCCCCTTTCATTCGAATTTCCTGGTCTCTCTCTCTCTCTCTCTCTCTCTCTCCCCCTACACTTGACGACACCGTCAGAAATGCCTTCTTCCAGACTTGTACTGAATTGCAAATCCACAGACCTGTTTACTTGACAGGGGCATCATAGCACCAGGGACCTGGGTTTCCTTCGGATGCTCCGGGTTCCTCCCACAATCACAAAGATGTGCTGGTCAGGTGAGTTGGCCATGCTAAGTTGCCCACAGTGCTCAGGGATGTGTGGGCTAGGTGCATTAGTTAGGGGTAAACACAGGGTAGGAGAATGGTTTGGGGTGAGTTACTCTTTGGAGGGTTGGTGTGGACTTGTTGGGCCAAAGGTCCTGTATCCACACTGGATGGACTCTAATTCTGTTTACTACGCAGCAGCTTAGACTGAGGGGGGACATGACAGGAAGTCTATGAAACCACAAAAGGATTGTTTTGTGCTAGTTTACAACATTGAAAAGGGGCAAGGAGGGGGCTGTTTGGAGAGGAGGGACTGACTTGAGGCTAATTCAATCCTGTTTCTGTGCTGACTCTCTCCAGGCTTTGGTGAATTAGGGTGCTGCATGACTGGGAATGGATGGATCATTTGAGATCGGAGGGATCTCCTGCAGTGGTTTAGATTGGTTAAGGTGAGAGTGGCTCAGAGAGAAACCCAGTAGCATGTTAACACCAGCTTTTTCTGTGTTACCTCACTATCATTACCTTGAGGTTGGTGGGACTAGCTGCTTTTTCCTTCCTTCTGTCCTTCCACCTCTCTGCTCAACTGGTCTCCAAGATTGAGTGCACAGTCTCACAACCCAATTCACTCAAACGCAGGACATCAAATCATTTCAAGCTCTTCTCCTCCTCGGCCTTCCAACTTCTTTCGGCTTGCACACACTTTGAGATCGAAGGGCACAGTACGGATCCCAGTGCGACAGTCAACTTAACACCACTGAATCCCAATTGCAATCCCTCATCCCAAGCACGGTTCCTGAAAATCCTGCTGAATTCCACATTCAGTCCTCTCGTGCCAGCAGTAAAAACATGGGTTGCAAGAAAATCTCCCCTCTTTAAATAACTGCAAATAAAGTGCAACATTTTGCACAGTGACTCATCAGCGAATGGAGCATATTTCAAGTCAAGCTTGACAGCCCAGTCAATTACTGGTGTCAAACCCATCCATCAGACACCCCCTGCGCTTGGGCCATTGGACTCTGCAATTGGACTGTAATTTCTCTGCTGCTATGCTGTGGAAATGAATTCACAGAAACGTTTAAGTTGTCTGAGAGAGATCTCCTCAATATGCCCATATCACATCTCCAAAATATAGCCGTTTCTTTTACGAGAAAACATTTCAATCTTGGTGGGATCCCACACAAAGCATACAAGTGGGAGGAATCACACCTCGTGATATTAGACCCTGGCAGCTGAGCGCAAATGTGCAACTCCATGGTTTCAGTGCTTCTTTCCAAGGGAACGATGCAAGAGCATTAATTGGGCAGCACATTCAGCACTCAAAACAAACTATTTTCATTGCAACGTGGATGATTCAGACGACACTATTTGACCTGCTAAATGCTCAGATCGATGAATCATTCACAGTATTAAGGGTTAGCCATTCACAGTGATCAGTGCAACAGGAACAGCAATCTCCAACTCAACCAGTTCCGACATTTAAAAATGTCACAAATATAATCACAGATAACAATAGAATAATTGAGGAACTAAATGGAATATGTAGATAGCCCTGACATTGCATAATTACTGTGAAAAGCAGTGTTGAAGAAACAGTTGCCAAATCATGATGGGTTTTGACAGAGTTAATAAAGATAGAAGTTGTTTCCTCCGGCATCAGGATTGGTACCAAGGAGATACAAATTTAACATAATTAGCAAGAAAGCGAGAGGTGATGTGAGGATTTTTATAAAAAAATGACACAGGCGTTTCTTATGAACAGGAATTCGTCGCTTGAAAAAGTAGTGCAATCAGATTAAATACAACCTTTCCAAACTAAATTATGATTAGTTGAAAGCCTATGGGAAAAGATCATGCAAGTGGAGTTAATTTCAGGCCCATAAATGAGTGATACACTCAACGGCCTCCCATGTGGGTGTCAGTGGCATTGCCAGTAGTTCCTGCTGTTCTTCATTCCCCTCAAGAAGACAGGGCCTAACCAACTCCTCGAGCTTCTGCAATCACTGCAGGTACACCCATAGCATGACTGAGGAGGCAGTTCCAGGATCTTGACCCACTGACAGAAACAATGGCAATGTTTTTCCAAGTCAGGATGATGAGAGGTTTGGAGGTGGACAAATTCCCTCTATCTGCTGCCTTTGCCCTTACAGTGGTCAAGTCCACAGGTTTGGAAGGCTGTGTCAAGGGAGCTTTGGTGAATTTCTACAATGCATCTCGTAGATGGCACACAGTGTGTGTCAGTGGAAGAGATAATGAATGTTGAAAGTGGTGGCTGGGGTCACTCATAGGCAGAGGTTGGACAAGCTAGGACATTTTCTTCAGAGCCTAGGAGACTGATAGAGGTGTATAAAATCATGAGAGGCATTGGTAGGGTGAATGCACTCAGTCTTTTCTCCAAGGTTGGGGTATTGAGGACTAGAGGACATCAGTTTAAGGTTAGAGAGGAAAGAATAAAAAGGGAACCTGAGGGGCAACGTTTTTACACAGAGGATGCTACGGATATGGAATGAGCTGCCAGTGGAAGTGGTTGAGGCTGGTATATTAACAATGTTTAAAAGGCATTTGGACAAATACATGGATAGGAAAGGATTCCAAGGATATGGGCCAAGTGCAGGGAAATGGGGTTCGTGTGGATGGACATTTTGGTCAGCATGAAGCAGTTTGGACCAAAGGGCCTGTCTCCGTGCTGTAGGACTCTATAATCTGTTCCGAGACATGATTCCCCACCTGAGACTTATTAAACTGTACCTCCTGTACCAGAGGGAGGGACACTACCACTGCACCATAACAGCCCAAAAGCAAATGTTGTGGCTGCTGATACTCTACCGTCAGTCGGAACATTCATCAGCCCCTTTACCAGCAAGCGTTTTCGAAGAACACACACTGCAGAGGTCAAACCTTGAGATATCCTGTTTATGAGACAGGCGCTCCCCTAGACTAAGGCATGGCACCACCCACCAGAACATCAGCCTGGGGTTCTGGGTTACCAAACCTGGAACGTTACCACGACACAAAGAACCAAGTGAAGATCACCAGCGGCACAGTGGCTCAGTGGTTAGCACTGCTGCCTCACAGCCCCAGGGACGTGGGTTCAACTCCAGCCTCGGGCAAATGTCTGTGTAGAGTTTGCACATTCTCTCCGTGTCTGCGTGGGTTTCCTCCGGATGCTCCGGTTTCCTCCCACAGTCCAAAGATGTGCTGATAAGGTGAATTGGTCATGCTAAATTACCCGTATAGTTAGGGGGTCTGGGTGGGTTACTTTTCGGAGGGTTGGTGTGGACTGGTTGGGCCAAAGGCCCTGTTTGCACACTGTAGGGAATCTAATATAATCTAAACACAGTCAAGCTTGTAATCTGGCTCATCAGCTGGTGGTTTGACAAGTGACATCCATTCCTGTACAAGGACTCATTCCCTGAAAACAAAAGCAATCTGCTCATTCTCTGTGTTCGATGATTTGTACCAACAAGGAGCTTGAAGCACTCAGAGCTCCCCATTGCTTTCTCCACAGCAATGTCTCAAATAATCACAGTTGACTTGTCAGCCACTCAGCACACTTTCATCCCTTCATATAAACAGCGCTCATGATTATTTGGATTTTTTGGGGGTGATTGCACTGATCCTGAGTGCAGGACAAAATGCATCAGCAGGATGTCTCTTTGGTCATCAATATGCAGCCGAAAGTGGCTATCCCTGAAAAGCCAGGAATATCACCGTCCTGATCATACCTACTTAAGTGAGCAAATTACCAGCACAGCACATCCCCACCAAGGTCAGAAACTGTCCCAAGGCCCAAAGTTATGTGGCTCCAAGTTTAATAGCACCAAACTTCTGCAGAAGCACTGATTCCAGTTGGCAAGTGGCTCAACGATCGAGATGTGGCAGAAGCAGACAACATTGATTCATTCAGATGAAAATCAGATCATTTCTTGCAGAATTAACATGTGAAACTTGTGTAAACAGCCAGGCCCAAAACACCGAGAGAAAACTGTCTGAGTTCGATGACAACTCAGTTTGTTGAAAGTCTTTCCCTTAAAGTCAGGGTCAGCTAATTGACAATCCAATTGGTTGGGATTCTGGGCCATTTCAGAGACAGTTAAAATTCGATGGCAATGGGGCCATAGGGGACCAGACTGGGTCGAGATGGTTGATTTCCTTTCCTGAGGATCATCAGTGAACTAGATGGGTTTTTACAACAGCTTCATGCATGAGTATTGTTTTAAAATTTGAAATTTACTTTAATTACGAATTATTTAACTTGTGCAGCTGATTTGTTGGGATCTGAACTCATCTGTAGAGTGTTAGTCCAGGTCTCTGGATTACACAATGAGGAATGTCATCCATGTAACACCGAACTGTATGAAAGACAGGATCAAACAGTTCAGGTGCCAAAATACACAAGTGGCATTCAGAAAGCAGAGATGTTCACAAATGATGACCACCAGACAACAGTCAACACAGAAAACACTTTGTTTCAACTTCAAGCATAACACAAGACAGTTGCAAAGCTGCTCGAACCGGAATATCTCCCTGTCCGTGTCTGTGGCTCTAACCGGAATATCTCCCTGTCCGTGTCTGCTCGAACTGGAATATCTCCCTGTCCATGTCTGCTCGAACCGGAATATCTCCCTGTCAGTGTCTGCTCGAACCTGAATTTCTCCCTGTCCGTGTCTGCTCGAACCGGAATATCTCCCTGTCCGTGTCTGCGGCTCTAACCAGAATATCTCCCTGTCCGTGTCTGCTCGAACTGGAATATCTCCCTGTCCGTGTCTGCTCTAACCGGAATATCTCCCTGTCCGTGTCTGCTCGAACTGGAATATCTCCCTGCCCGTGTCTGCGGCTCTAACCGGAATATCTCCCTGTCAGTGACTGCTCTAACCGGAATATCTCCCTGCCCGTGTCTGCGGCTCTAACCGGAATATCTCCCTGTCAGTGTCTGCTCGAACCGGAATATCTCCCTGTCCTTGTCTGCTGTAACCGGAATATCTCCCTGTCCATGTCTGCTCGAACCGGAATATCTCCCTGTCCGTGTCTGCGGCTCTAACAGAATATCTCCCTGTCAGTGTCTGCTCAAACCGGAATATTCCATGTCCGTGTCTGCGGCTCTAACTGAAATATCTCCCTGTCCGTGTCTGCGGCTCTAACCGGAATATCTCCCTGTCCGTGTCTGCGGCTCTAACCGGAATATCTCCCTGTCAGTGTCTGCTGTAACCGGAATATCTCCCTGTCAGTGTCTGCTCTAACCGGAATATCTCCCTGTCAGTGTCTGCTCGAACCGGAATATCTCCCTGTCCGTGTCTGCTCGAACTGGAATATTTCCCTGTCCGTGTCTGCTGTAACCGGAATATCTCCCTGTCCATGTCTGCTCGAACCGGAATATCTCCCTGTCCGTGTCTGCGGCTCTAACAGAATATCTCCCTGTCAGTGTCTGCTCAAACCGGAATATCTCCCTGTCCATGTCTGCTCGAACCGGAATATCTCCCTGTCCGTGTCTGCGGCTCTAACAGAATATCTCCCTGTCAGTGTCTGCTCAAACCGGAATATCTCCCTGTCCGTGTCTGCAGCTCTAACCGGAATATCTCCCTGTCCATGTCTGCTCGAACCGGAATATCTCCCTGTCCGTGTCTGCTCTAACCGGAATATTCCATGTCCGTGTCTGCGGCTCTAACTGAAATATCTCCCTGTCCGTGTCTGCGGCTCTAACCGGAATATCTCCCTGTCCTGGGAAGTATTCCGACAGTCACAGGACCCAATGAGTCATTTACCAGTTACAGGAACAGAAATCCTAACCTCTCTCAGTGTGCACTGCAAGAACCATTTCATATTCAGACCTGTCATTTTCCCACAGCTTTAAAAGCCCCCACGTTCTGTCCAAGTGGCAACAAGGTTGTACCATGTGTCACGTCAGTCAGAGATCCAACTGCACAGGAATTCAGTGTCAGGAAGCTGGGTACTGAACAACTTTGGTTAACATGAAAAATGGTATTCACTCTGGATTTCCAAACAGACTGCAGAACCAATTGCACTCATTTAATTAAAGACTTACCAATACTGGGTATTGAGTGAGGCAAAGCTTAATTAGTTTGCAGTTGAACAAAGCTGCTGTTTATCTGCACTTGCCTCGAGCCAAAGATTTCTTTTCAATCTGAAGTAAACTCTGATGTTCCGCTGAGTTGTAATACTTCTGTTTACAGCTATCTCAAAACAACATACTCCTGAACGTCATCATTCTGGCCAACATTTAAACAAGACGACATGACTATTGTGCCCTCTTCACCAGTTCAAATCTCGGAGTGTTTTTACACTTACCAAACAGTGACGGTGAACATAATTATGTCAAGAAGCAGCAGCTCGCATTGACTGCAGCGGGTGAGTGTAAGGGAAGGGCCACACTGATTGGTTAGGGTATGGAATGCACTGTCTGGAAGTGAGAGGAGGCAAGTTCAATCCAGGTATTCCAGAGGTCATTATTTCTATTTGACTAGTCATCACCGTGCAGTCTTCCAGGGACAAGGACACAGCAGTTCAGGCAGCATCCAAGGAGCAGCAAAACGTCGATTTTGCTGCTCCTTGGATGCTGCCTGAACTGCTGTGCTCTTCCAGCACCACTAATCCAGAATTTGGTTTCCAGCATCTGCAGTCATTGTTTTTACCTTTTTACTTCCAGGGACAAGGCAGCAGAATGGCATGAAAACGTTCTGAGAGCCGGAACAGTCACAATGGGCTGAATGGCTTCCTTCTATGCTGCTGGGTCAGTCATTTAAGAATGAGGTGAGGAAACAGGTCTTCACCCAGAGGGGCTTGTTTTGCAATGCTCCATCCAGTCAGCATTTGCCTACCAAGCTTTACACTAAATCAGATCCATGATCGCTCAGCGCCCCACATCACCCCTTCAGAGTACCGTACTCAGTCTCAATTACCCACAGGAAGACAGCTCACACTGTTACATGGCAGTGGGTGTCAGAGTCACTTCCCTTCACAAAATGGGGAGACCACGGCAGTATGTGATATCACTGGACTGGAAGCACACGGGCCAATCCCACCACAGCAAATGGTGGAACTTAAATTCGATTAATATCAGGAATATAAAAGCAATCTCAAGCATCAGGATCACGAAACTATCATCAATAGCCACAAATCTCTAGCAGGTTCTCTCATGGCCTTCAGTGAAGAAAATGTGCCATCATTCCCCAGTCTGGCCGACATTGGACTCCAGACCCACACTTATATGGTTGATTAACTTCTAACTGCCCTCCAGAACGTCCCAATCTAGTTAATCAGTTCAAGGGATGGGCAATAGTTACGGCATTGCCAGTGACACCCATGTCACTTGAACTTTAAAAAGTTAAAACAAAGTCCATCAATCCACTCCTACAAACACACTCGAGGTGCCTTTTCGAATCAGTTCAGTTTCAAAATCAGTGCCCTGTTCTGTTCCAGGACAGGATTTCATGCAATGTACAACTACAATACATGATCCTTACCAGGGCACTGCACAGAACAAGACAGCACTTCTCAGATCAGGTGGGGACTGAACGAAAAGATTGACAATCTTGATTTATCACACCAGTAGGAACAACAGTGCTCCACTCCTCATAATGCAGGGGCCTTCCATATTCAGAGGGTATTGAGGTTACTGAGATGGCACCAAGGTTATGTAGACATCAATCGTTATGCATAGGCCCTTGTACTCAACATTCTGCCACCCTTCCCTCTCCGTTTGCCAAGAAGCGACTTTCAGCTGCACTCTCTCTACACAACCTCTTCTTCCTCTGTTCCTCAACCTCCAACCTCCCCACTCCCCACTCAGTATGTCTCAAACTCTGCTGGTCACTGGATCTCTGCATTGCTGCAGCTGTCCTCCTGCCCAGATATACACTGAGCCAGTAGCCCCCAGACTGTCTGCCTGACTGAGAACAAGGTAGACAGACAGAGAGACCTGCCACTCTACATTGCAAATGGTGCTCCATGCAGTGGGAACAGTGGCTGGCACTGTGTGACCAGTCTCACTGCAGGGCAAAAATCACCAAAGGAGAGAGCCGGACATAAACACAAACTGCAGAAAACAAAATTGTTAGGAAAGTGTGGAACCAGTTTTCATGGCATTGGAACAGCATCGCAGGCGAGAGACTTTCTCTCTCTCCCCTCTGCTCCTTTCCTGCATCAAGCATTGCAGTGGATCAGAGTATGAAACGATCAGCCAGACGGTCTCCTGACAACGCAGCATCAGAAGAGCCCAGAATGACCTGGAGAGAAGGGACAGGAGAAACACAGAATGGCAGAGGAAAGCATCAAGCTCTAGCACTCTGTCACTGCAGCAACAAATGGGAACTTGGTCAAAGCCAATGAGCCAAGCTCCAGGACCTGCCAGTTCCTGTACAACAGGGGGCAGATGGAATTGCCAGAAAGGAGGAGCATTTTTTTCCCATAGCCTTCAATCTAGTTCTTTGGTTGAGCATTTGTGATCCGTCCCAATATCTCCTGTGTGGCTCAATGTCAAACCTGTCGCCAGGAATACCCCTGTGAAGCACATTCAGAGGTAATTCCTGCTGCTTTGTAACATCTTTCATGTGGTGAGAAATTCCAAGGCCCTTGGCAAATGTTTTATCAAATCCAAATTTGAAACTAGGACTCGAGGCCAAAAAAGCAAACTTGATCGCGGTTGAAAGAGGTATTTGCAGGAAAAGATTAAAAAGCCAAGAGGTTAAGGACTCAGGACCAAGGGAGATGGAGGCATATTCACCAACAGCACAACCAAGATAATCAGGGGCACACACATTATTGATGCCCGCAGTGAAACTATTCAGGACATTGTTGATTTGCTGCTGAGCAGACTAGCTCTAGTGCCTGTCTTCACATCTCTGTGGTATGCAGACATTTTAACATCAGAGCCAACAAAATGGCAATCTCTAAGCTACCTGATAAGACTTGCAGGGGCAGTTGGGAGCAATATTTTTCGACAACTGGGCCATGGGCGTGTCTCAGAGAATTAGCTCCACAATTAACCCGACATTCCAGCGTTAAACAGTCCATTGGCTTATGGAAATTCTTGGGAACAAACCCGTTTGATAACAAAGCTCTGAATTCACAACCACACCATATTCTCATACAATCAATCCACATGCTCGCTTGTCACTTCAATCCACATGTCACATGCAGAATGGGTTTTGCCAGTGCTCAATCCACACAAGCAGTTGCAGCTTTCAGATGAGAGATGAACAGAAGGCATAGTGCCGCTGTATTCCAGAGGCTCTAATGTATCACCCAGGAAGGTACTTCAGGTCAGTACTGAGGGACCAATGCAATGTGAAGAGGTGCTGTCTTTCCCAAGTGAACTGTCTGTCTGCTCTCAAGGTTCGATGCAGAACCATATGAAGGAGGAAGAGGAGAATTCTGGCCAACTTGTATCACTCAACAATCAGCACTCAGAGCAATGCACTCATTGTTGCAATAGCCTACATCATGGAGCCACAAACAGCAAAGAATTCATGGAACATCTCTCACTCCGTTGGGATATCCTCTACTGCTTCACAGCCAATGAAGTAGAGCAGAAGTGTAGGGAGACAGTCACGTCAATCTCTCCAAGGTCACAAACAGTTGGAAGAATGCCCCCCCTGGAATCCTGATCATGCTTACCCTATAAATATCTGACCATTCTGATAATAATGTTCACTGTTGCTCAATTTATCATTCTCCTCCAGCTGCTTTAATCAGGTTTTGCCATTTACAAGAAATTATAAAAAGGATATTGTTTGATCTTGCGTGAGGATTAATTTCTACAATTAAAAACAAAACAGTGGATCTGAAACACAAACAGAAATTGCTAGAGAAACTCCATCCATCCAAAGACAGCATCAGGGTCCTGATGAAGAGTCACCGCACTTAAAACATGACCTCTGCTTTCTTCCCACAGATGCTGCTGAGTTTCTCCAGCAATTTCCAGGTGAATTTCAAATTCATGTCCCCCCCACTTACTGAAATGGACAGCAGTGAGCTTCCACCTAATGCCCAGATGAGAAGTTAAACCGAGGCCCCCATGCCTTGGAGGTGTGTAGAGACAGGTCCTAAACACTGCCTGAAGCTCTATACAGTCTGCAGCAACCTGCAAGTTCCCATCCAAGTCAAGTATCCTTGTGAGGGGCCACGTGTGCACAGCCTGTAATTAAAATAATCAACAGTCTATACACTCAACTGAACAGAGGGCACAAAGCTAAAAGATTTTGAGGGGCCTTTAACACTCTCTGATATTTACCTCCCTTTTAAGTAACATCACACAGACACTGTGGAAGCTTGCTTTGCACAACACAACTGATGGGTTTTCTGCAAAACAACAACAGTGCTGTCACTGGCTGTGAAATGCTCAGGGATGCCCCAAAATAGTGAACATCAATACACATTATTTGGCTCTTGATTTATTTCTTTTTCAAGTAGGGAAAATGGGACATACCATCAGGAGCTCTGAATGGTTGTGAGAGAGATATACAATAAAGGAACACCTCAGGATAGATGATAGGACAATCTGCAGCTAGTCTCTGGTCCTGCCTCGCAACAGATGGTAACATTCATACTGCCAACAGAGGGGAAGCCCTAACTTTCACACAACTTGTCTTCAAGACTTACATGGGCAACCAGCATGATCCACTGCCATGGTAGTCAAAGGACAACACCAGCCACTAAAGATTGAAGAATTCTTTCACAATTTTCAGACATATTTGGAAACAATGCCATAAGCAAAAGAGTAGAAGACAAATCAAGTCTCTGTCAGACTGGGAGCTTCCTGTGAGATCCCTGGAATTGCACAAGGATTGGTTGTGTGAAAATTCACCGGTGAGCTTGTGAACTAGTTCATGCAACACTGGAGGATTCCAGCACACATTTGTACACCTTCCTGAGGAAATACAAGTGAACACAAGGTGGTTTAAACACACGCTGACAAATTTGCAGAGCCAATTAATATCAAGTAACACTGCAACCACACCCAAAGCAGCATTGCTGCAATCAGTTGACTATAAACATAATTGTGGCTCAATAAAAGGTAGCCACATATGTCCCAGGGAACATCTTAATACATGAACGATACTGTATTGCTCTGCTGCGCTGTCTACCAGACGAGACCTGTTTGTACAACTTCAACATGTCTAAGGTACACCAGAGGTTGGATCAGACTATATTCCGAGACTATGGTGCTCAGTGTGACATGATCAACATCAGTCAGGCTCTTCTGAACAAGTGCAACTTCTGTAAACTCAGCGGAATACAACTCCTCCATCACTTCTGGTGTGCAACCTTCCACAATGTATCATGTGATAGGATAAGAATGAAACAGCCAACACAATTAGCATTGGAACAACAAATAGCTGACAATGGAACCAATGGCTCATCACTGGTGGTCTGTTGTGCAGTTACACGCTGTCCAGTAATCATTATTGCCCCAAGCTGGACAATTTTGAAGCTCACATCTTCATTATCATTCCATTCTGTATAAAAGGTATAATCAGAAACATTGAAAAACAACACCAGGAGATGGTGACATAGCGGTCACATCACTGGACTAGTCATCCAGAGTAACCCAGCAATACTCTGGGATCTTGGGTTCAAACCCCATCAGGGCAGACAGTGGTGTTTCCATGTAATTAGTAATTGTAGAATGGAAAACTATTCTCAGTCATAGTAACCAGGAAACGATCAGGGATTCTTATAAAAACACATCCGATGGTCAGATTTCCTCCAGGAATGGATATCAGCAGTCCTTGCCCAGTCTGGCCTCTCACACGTGCCATACCACAGCAAACTGTCTGACTCTCAGCTGCACCGTGAGATGATTCAGCAACCATTCAATTTAAGGCCAATTAGAAAGGGAGAACAAATGCTGGCTTTGTCAGTGACACATCCCATATAAGAACAAAATTCTCCTCAAAGGCAAATGTGAAAAGCAATGGATATATCTGTCCCTCAAACCCTTGCTAAGATCACAGCTTAAGTTGCACTTTGTAGCGCTCTCCCTGCGTCCCCTGATTCGTTGAGGGTCCAAACATGCACCAATACCAGCCTTAAATACTCTCGGTCACCTCAGAACGCTGCTGCATTCCAAAGATATAATCAGCCATGAAGTGAGGAAATTTCCCCTCATCTCCTTCCTCAATGTTCAATTGTCTAACTGCAGACTGAGCTGGGAGAGCTGGGTGAGAAGGCGGGGGGTGTGGTGGTCAGGGGAAGGATATACATGTTGTTGTTTTTAAAATCTTGGACTTTTTTTTAAAAATAGACAACAAAGTGCTGAACCATGATACCTGGAAGGAACGTGCTGCCAATGGTTTTTGAGAAACACAGGTCATCATGCAAACTCGAGATGAAAGTTGAACTGCTCTCTGCTTCAGAACACGAGGTGTTCACACAGAGTGACTCACAGGCAATTATCAACAAAAGCCAGTATTTTACCGAGATATAGCCTTCAAGGAACTATTTAAATCACCATTTGCATCAAAATCAAGTTCCTTTCCGGACTCTGATTCATGGAGGTGGCGTGTTGAGGGGCAATGGGAAAGGGATTGCCTCAAGAGCACAGCTGCCCCTTCAAATCGACACCAATGCAACTGGTTTCTGTATAAACCCAAGATATTTGTGCGTTTGCTTTTAAATATTTAGCTTTTTACTCCCCTGTGTAGTTTTAAAACAAAGCAAATGGGAATTTAGCCCAAACAAGACAAGGGTGCTTGTGCATATCAGTGTTGGCACACAGGTATTACCAGGGAATTTTCATGCTGGGTATCACATATCATTATTATCCTTTGAAGATAATGCTACTGGATAAGAAGCCCAGTGACAGGGCAAACTTTCAGAATGACAAACGTGGAGATAATCTTCAGGAACAGATCCATCACTTACAACATATTTGGAGGGGAACCCACCTTTTATTTGTCACAAGGAATTGTTATGAAGGAGTAAGGGTGGCTAGCAGAACTACCTAACAGTACCAAGTGTTCTAAACCAGATATAATGTAACATGTGGTCCAGCAGCTAGTGTAGTTGGTTGCCTGGAGACAAAAACAAATTTGAATTCGGCCAATCAGTTTAAATTGTACCACAAAAAACCAAACTCCAATCAAGTTTGAAATCTGGACATTGACAATCTTAAAACCAATGACACAATCTGATGCTTTGGAGGTATAAGACCGGGGAGAATTGAACAGTTAAGAGGAGAACTGCCAAGCCAACGATATCTGCAGACTGCCTGGAGAATAGCTCTGTTAAAGGTACCTTTATCGATCAGTGACCTGTGAGGCAGAAATCCCTAAGAAGCAGAAAAAAAGTCAGAGGAAGATATAAAGAGAAGATTCGACAGCTGGTTGGTTCTGAAATTTGAATTTTTGGTAAATCTTAATCGGGGGTTTATCAGACTAGAATTATAGAAGGGAAAGTAAAAGATAGTTTCAAGAAAGGAGTTTTAAATAGTTGTTAGTTAATTATTCTCTGTTATACTTTGAGAAATAAAGTTGTTAAGTTTCACAGATTACTGCACGGGATAAGTTTTTTCTGTGTTGCTAGTTTTAAATTAAGCAGGAGGGTTTACCCTTTGACGTATCAGAATTTTATCGCTCAATGACCATGTACCCAATTATCCACGCTGGTGTTTATGCTCAACATGCTTCCTCACACTGAACAATGTCTCCTCCCTCTCCCTCATTTACCTCACTTCACCTCAAGCACTCTCTGAAGCTGTGATTTTCATATTCTCACCCTTGTCTGTGGCTGAAGAACTTTCTCCTCAATTCACAACTGGACTTCTTGGTGACCATCTCACGTCTAGTTGTGAATTCTTTCAAGTGGGATCACCTTTTCCACTCCTCACCTTTCATAATTCTGAAGACACCTGTTACAGTGACCCCTCAGCCTTCTCATCTCTGGAGACAAGAACACCAACTTGTCAAGTCACACCTGATGCAAATAACATGACAGTCATCAAGATGTGAAGCACGGAAACAGAGTCTTTGGTCCAACTCATCCCTGCCGTCCAGATATCCTAAATTAATTCAGTCTACTTGCCAGCACTTGGCCCATATCCCTCTAAACCCTTCCTATTCATATACCCATCCAGGTGCCATTTCAATGATGTCATTGTACCAGCCTCCACCACTTCCTCTGGCAGCTCATTCCATAAACATACCACCCTCTGTGTGAAAAGTTACCCCTGAGATCCTTTTTAAATCCTTCCCTTCTCACCTTAAACCTATACCCTCTAGTTCTGGACTCCCCAAACCCTGGGAAAAGACTTTATCTATTTATCCTATCCATTCCCCTCATGATTTTATAAACCTTTTTAAGATCACCCTTCAGCCTCCAAAGCTTCACAGAAAATATCCCCAGACTACTCAGCCTCTCCCTGTGGTTCAAATCCTCCAAGCTAGGTAACATGCTTGTCAATCTTTGTTGCAGCCTCTCAAGTTTAACAATTCCTTTCCAAAAGAAGGGAGATTGGAACTGAACACAGTCTTGATTGCACGTCAATTTGGGACCTTCCCTAGTGCTCCTAAATACGTACTTGAAGATCACAGCTACCCGAACGTAATTTATCCCTGATCGGACAGCAATTTAACACAACTGCCCTACTTTCCAAATCTCATCCTATAATAATCACCATGAGTTCTCAGGTTTGCATTTTTGATGACCTTGTCAAGATACATTGCAACTTCTCGGAACACCACTGCTGAAATGTTCAGTGAGCAAATGAGGATGTCATTGATTGCATGTGCAAACCACCCTCAAAACCAGAAAACAACTTCCAACACCAAAAGCTGAACAATCTGGCTCTTGGGTCAAACCCTTCAAACACGAGGCCAGACTACCCTGAATCTTACGTGACCCACAGCATTCTGGAGTGCAGCCAAGGTCGGACGGAGAAAAGGTGACACAGAAACATGACCAAGGTGCAAGAGGGAGCTGTGTCCATCCATCCTGCAGCAGAATCAATACCCTGGCACAAATCTGAACCAACAGCTTGGCAGAGGGCATAGTTTCATATTTTACAATAAAGTAGGATAACATGAGAAAATTCAGACCAGACCAAATGTTCACAAGAAACAGTTAAGGGGCAATTTGGCACACTTTGATCATCAGGGATTATTACAGGAGCACCATACCACATAACACACAGTGCATTATTCAGCCTTCAAGATCCACTTGTGTGCCCAAATGCCACAAAGTCTAATTGTGAAATCATCCCAGCCACAGGTCAGAGTTTACTGCTGTTTGATGGAGGAACAGTGCTCACAAGTTTCAGGCTTCAGGCCAGCAATATGCACTTAAATGACTGACTGACTGACTTCTCTGGAATGTGGGGACGGGCCGCTGGACACAGCAGCCTGGAGTGTGCTGGAAGGAACGGCTTCTCAGACTCAGCAAGGTGAAGTCACCCAAATATCACAGTGCCCTCTGCAGATCACCTGGCAAGAGGTACGTCACTCGGTGTCTCACAAAATTCAGCCAGCAGAACCAGGAAGGTGCAGCACTGAGCCCAAAGCAGGAGCTGCAATCTCAATCTCAACATCAAGCCAAGTGGAAAGAGAGAGAGTTAGACAGTGATGAAGGAACACCTTTGAACAAATATAAACTTTGCAAGCTTAATCTGAATCTGAAGTCAATGTTGGAACTATGTGCGCCCAACTCAGTGAGGTGTCATCTTCTCCCAGATAAAGCAGTGTTCTTTCTCAACATCAGCTTCCGGATTGCTGTCTTTCTCCATCCATGAGCATTTGTTGGAAATCTGACTCGAAACGCACAAAGTGACATGAAGCATATTCAGCTCTCTGTTCTTTCCACAGTGAATTCTCAACATGTCTATTTGTACAATATAGATTTTGGAGAGAAGGGGTCATTTCAATTTCAGACCACTTCCTGCTAATATATGGCACCAAAATATTCAACAGTCCTGTCCAAACAGTGCAAACCGATGAAGAATTTAGCTGACCGTGAGAGAATAAAAATATTCTTTGGCTTTGAAATCTTATACTTACAGTCTTCGGCACAATCTGTTTCTTGGGCTGACCGATCTTGAAAGGAATCCTGTAAAAACCAAATGCAAGATTTCACCATTCTTTGTGCTCAGAGGCCCTTGTAACAGACAATGTCATAAAATGCTCTGAGAATATAACACCTTGCTTTTCCAGTGTACTGACTGCACACACTAGATGTCTCCCCATACTGTGACAAAAGATAGTTAACGGACACAGGATACACAAACTCATCCAAAGTCCATGGTGTTTCGAAGCAGACAAGCCAGATTCTCCGCTCTCGAGTGTGCCAACGCCCCATGAGTTTGGAGAAGGGGGGCAGGGTGGTAGCGCAAGGATCGGGTCTATTTTTAACATGCCAGTGTGAGGGGCTGGAGGGATGAGGGAAAAGCAGAAGGACAGAAGGAGAGCACGAATTGAAATCTCCAGTTTTAATCCATGCCGTTCACTGTCTACGATACTCAGGGAGACATGCTTGCTCTCATTTCTTGGCTCTCTCTCACAACAGGGAGCTGGGTGAAGAATGGGTTGAACCTGGGTTGCCAATATCCCACAGCCAGCTGGTTACAAATGGAGACTGAAGTGGACCAGGGAGGCCTTCTGCAAGTGAACACCAGGGGAGCATAAAAAACAATCAGGGAAGTGAAACGAACATACATTTGCACCTTTACTCAGTGCCTGAGAAGTGTTCCATCTTTGAAACTTCTCCTCAGACATCAATAACTGACTGCATCTGATAATGCAGAAAGGACAGGAATCACTAGGATGGATACAGATAAGGTGAACGGCAAGTGTCTTTTCCCCACAGTGAGGGATTTCAAGACAAAGGGGAATATTTTTAAGGGGAGAGAAGAAAGATTTAAGAAAGGACATAACTTGGATTTACACAGAGTCGTTCGTGTGTGGAATGAACTTCCAGAGCAAGTGGTGGATGTGGAGACAACTACCTGATGAAGGTATGGTGCTCTGAAAGCTTCGACTTCCAAACAAATCTGTTGGACCATAACCTGGTGTTGTGTGATTTTTTAAGATTTATAAAGACATTTGGATAAGTTCGTGAACAGGAAAGGTTTGGAGGGCTAGGCAGGTGGGACTAGTTTAGTTTAAGATTTGGTTGGATTGGACTGGTTGGGCCGAAGGATCAGTTTCCATATTCCATATGAGTTGATATTCCCGGGCACGGTGTATCTGAAGGAAAAAATCATCTTCCCATTCTCATTTTGTTCCTCAGCGGCAACCATTTCTGAAATAACAGATCAAAGAAAAGGACAGACAAACCAAAGTAGGCGCACTGATCTGTGAGCAAAACTATCTGACATCAGAACAAGAGAAACAGCACAACACATCTGAAAGGAAAAGCAACATTCACAGAGTGGTTACAGCAGTTGTCTATCCCATCCAGGACATCTATACCAGCTCAGTGCACTGGTCACATCGCAGGATTACTGCTGGTTCAAAGTTTTAAGTGGATATTCATCAAGATTTAACAGAGCCAAATCAGTTTCCTCCATTTTTCATTACAATCCAATCTTTAAAATATTTTCCAGTTATCGGAAATTAAATAATCGCTTCCATGTGTAAATTACTTACGCTTTGTTGTCACATTAGGAAATGTCATAAACTCTTACAAATTGCTGAATGCTTTGTGAAATATGATCTTGGAGGCGGGTAAATCACAGTGTCCTCTCAGAGGTCGTGATTAGACCTAATTACACGAAGGCCCTGTGTAGTAACATCAAACCATGGTCAAGATGCAAGCCAGACTCCAACCGTTTTCACAAACCAGGGTTAAATGTGACCTCATCCAGCGAGGCAAGACAAGCACATGACACAAAGCAGTTTTTTCATCATTCTGATCATCGTGGTGGTGGTTGGGGGGGGGGGGGCTCTGTTTTTATTTTGTTTCACTCCAAGTATCAGTTGAATGGCTGCAATACAGACTGGCTAAAAATCTCTCATTACATGATTTCCAGCGTAGTTGGATTGAGTGATAAATACAGAGTCGGAAGAGGAGGATGTGGATGAGTCATTGTCAAAAATAACACTGAATAAGGAAGGGGTTAATCGTGGGCTGCACAAAGAAAAGGGTTCTCCAAGCAATTACGTTGATTTAGATTTTTTTTTCTTTTTAAGTACCTTTCCACCATCAAGGCACTTTCCATCTCAGCTGCCTATGTGTACGATAACTCTCTCACTCACAGAGATATCCTTTCCTAAGAAATGGTAGCAGTGCTAAGCAAATTCTCAAAGGTGCCTTTGTGATGAAAGGTGTAAAATTAGAGGAGATATCTTGGGGATTTGGATTTAAAATAGAGGCAGATCTGTACGGGTTAGTTGTGTGAAGGATTTTTGAAATAAAACTGGTCAGAAAGTCATTAGTAAGTGAATCAATTCCAAGAAAGCACATCACTGCGCCAAGTGCCCTGGATTGCACTTGAATGCTTACATTGCTCATTTTGAAACAGGTCAGAAAGTCAACAGGCTTCAAGGATTTTGAGTTCAGTTCAGAACGAAGAACAATTGCTCAAAACTTGCAAATGGTAGTGTTCCCAAATATCTACCTTGGTGAGTTGTTGTTGCAGTGCATCTTATGGATGGTTCATAAGGTAGCAACTAAGCACTGATGGGGGAGGAAGTGAACGTTGGCAGATGTGATGCCAATCAAGCACCGTGTCCTCACACATTCACTCAGTCCACCAGCATCACTCAGCGGAAGCAGCAACAAAATGATGGAAGGTTCATGCCACCAGACTTGAAGAAACTGCACAAGAGTCTCCGCGGTCCAAAGTAAGGAAATTGGAAGGAATCGTCAAAGTAACAATTCCAAGAGTTGAGACACAGTTAATTTTGGAGAAATTTCACCCATCTGCAAAAGATAGTTTTCGCGAACAAATCAGCTTTTTCTCCTGCTGATTGTGCTACAATCAAAATATCAAACAAGTTTTCACCAAAAAGAAACAATAACAATTTTCTGTCATTCACAAACATTTTGTGTGAACATCTTGAAGTAACTAACCGCCATGGTGGCCAACTCCAGAAACAAAACCTATGATCTATCAAGCCAGGTTCCATGCTAGGATCAATATCTGGGATCACAAGATCTTTAACAGACCGAGAAATGATATTTCTTGTTCCTCTGAACTCTTCTGCAAATGCCCATTTGAAGCATTATTTAAAAATGCAGCCCTGCACTTGGTCAGGAAAGGATAGCCAAGGGACATGGTGAAACAACTAGACCTTTTGCTTCAACAGATGCACTTGATATTTGTAAAATATATTTCATGACTATCTAATGTCTCAAACCAATTGACAGTTAACTGTGTACTTTCTGAAGACAGGCCACAGTTTTAATGCTGGGAGTAGGAAGAGAGTCTGCTTTCTGTGATGTTGACTGATGATTAAATATTAGAACACCAGGGAGAAGTCTCTTGCACTTGTTCAAAATGGTGGCAGGGAGTAGGCAGAGAGGGCCTGACACCTCTGACAGTGCTGTGCTCCCTCGGTACTGCACACTGAGGTGTCAGGCTGAATGCGTGGTCAAGCCATGGGACCCAGAGGTGGATATGCTCCCAACTGCGCTTTGCTGACATTTCTTCCAAGGACTTCCAAACCTGCAGCACTTACCTTGGGACTCCTCTTCATGTATGAGGCATAGCTCAGTGACCGGAGCTTCCTCAGCTATTGGGAGACATCAGAGACAGGCAGAAATTGCTCTCACCCTTACTTCTGCATCACTTTGTATTCTGCATCCTTGTATATGCAGCATGGGAGTCTATACAGGTATCTTATCATGCAAATCAAAGCTCAGGTTCCTTCAATCCAAAACCTGGGAACCACTGCTTTTCAGACCAAGAATATTTTCAGTTTTTGGACACAATTACCCAACAGTTTAAGATCTTTTGCTAACCATCTCACCACCACAAACAAAATATTTCTTTAACTCAAAGTCATTGTTTGTTGGGGAATGGGTTCATGTTATTTTTATCAAAAACCTGATGGCATCTGCCAACGTTTGCTTCCCTTATCTCTGCACTACTTTCTCTTTGACTCCATTTGATGATACACTTGCCACGGAAGTCCATTCGGGTCTCATGGCTCTGTTCCAGCCTTTTGGGAGAAGTATCTTGCTTGGCCTGAACAGACCGAACACCATGTTGGATTAGACCTTCGGAGAAACACTTTGTTTATGGGTCCATTTGGGAAAACAACGCTCTTATCCCCCAAGATGGCCTGAACTCAGCCTGTCTATAGGCTTATTTGGGTTTGCTCAGGCCTTCTTTCAAAATAGAGGAGAAAGCTTACCCAGCCAAAATGCACGAAGACCATGCGGCCGCCCTCCTAATCATATCAATACATCAGGTCCACAATTTGCTCAGGCAGACTCAGTGGGATACAATGGTCCTGACAGGAGGCCATTGAACTCAGAGTCCATGCCAGCCTTCTGTACAGCATGTCAAACTCCAAGTCTGATAATACCAGGCAGCTAAACGAGTGGATTAGAAACTGGGGAGGAATCCTGACTGATTGTCCAAAGGTGTTCAAGAGGCCAAATCAACTCAGAGCAGAAGGAGACCCTTCGACCTTTGATCCTGTTCTGCCATTCAATGGGACCATGGCTCATCTGCCCGTGTTTCACAATACACACCTTCATCGACTCCCAATAACCTTGGACTTGCTGCCTGACAGAAATCCACCCACCTCTGCCTGAAAAATATTCACTGACCCTACTTCCTGAGGCAGGGGGCTCCAAAGTACTACAACCCTCAACAAAAATGATTCATTTGTCCAAAAATGGCCACCTTCATTTTGAAACAGCATTCCCTTGTTCTGGAATCACCCACAAGGGAAAACATCAGATCCACATACCCCTCATCAAGGCAATTCAGGATCTTCGACATTTCAATCAAGTCACTCCTCACTTTCTAGCTTCCAGTGAAAGCCAACCCAACTGGACCAACCTTTCCTCAGAAGACATCCAGGTACCAGTTAAGAAAACCTCCTTAGTATCAGCTGCAATGGTTTACATTCCCGCCTTAATGAAGGTGACCAAAACTGTAACACAATTGACACCGCCCAATGGAGATGAACAAGCTTCTTTTTTATAGAGGTCCTCATTGGCAAATAAAAATCACCTCATGCTGAAGTCGAAACCACAGAGCGGGGAAAGCTGATTCCATGAACTCCAAGCCCCAGGAAAAGCATGGCAGCTCCATCAGTTTCTGAAGCCATGAACACCAACCCTGTTAAAACGTTGCCATTCAACCCATTCTTGGGCTCTCCTTTCTTTTTCCAACACGGGTGGGCCTTTCTCTAAAATTTTCAACTTTACTTCATCCCAAAGTGGCCCTCCGATTCACTCCTGTTGCCTGGATCTCCCCCTGCAACAGAGGGGCAAAGGTTTAAAAAAAAGAGTAGTTTTGATTAAACTGACAGCCAGATGTTTGCTCCAGGACTTAGTGACTACAGCTGAATTAACTCTGGGAGTGAACAGAGTGCAATTTTGCGTTAAGTTTTGATAGACGAACAAAAAGCTTGAGAACACTCTTGCCCTGTTGCAATCACCGGGTTATCACATAAAACAGCCAATGGCAACTTTATGGGTGTTTGAAAACCCGCAAAGAGGGAAACTGGAGCTCGACTAACAACTATTACATCAAGCTGGAGATCCAAAATTAAAACTGATAAAATCAGCAGTCAGGTGGAGCAAGAAATGTTTTCAGCCAGTACACAAAGACAACAAGGCAAGACTTGAGATAGGGCAGGGCAGACATCAGATGGCAGCAGTGGGCTACAGTGACCAACTAGTCCAAAAAAAGGCTGTGTCCCAATGAGCTGCGAATGGCAGGACATTGCACAGGAAGCAAAAGCATAAGAAATGTCCGATTACAGAGGAACTTTGATTAGCTGGCATTCAATGAACCAAACTTCAGATTATCCGAACAAGGTCCCGATGCTTGGCTCACTATGTTATCCAGCATTCAATTATCCGAACGAAATATTCCCCACCTGTGTCCTTCGGATAATTGAGGTTCCTCTGTAATTGCCGTGATGAAATTTCAAGGACTTGTTTTGTGTACCGAATCGAAAGATGAAGAGTCACAGATCCAAAATTCTCTCTTCACACATGCTGCCTGACCAGAGGAAGATTCCCAGCATTTCCTGGGAATGCAGTCTTTTCGGCTATGCTGGCAAGTACACAGAACAGTTCCGGGTGCTTCGGTAATGTTGTAAGGTCACTGCCGCAACGTACAAAAAGATGATAATTTCTGCAATGATATGACTAAACAATCTACCTACACAGTATAAATCAGGGATAAACCTTATCCAGGACACACAATGTTGCTGTCTCATCTCGTGCATCCACCTGAGACAGCTGCTGGGGCTTGAGCTCAACAACGCATTTGACAAACAGCAGCAACACGACCAAACTAAACAAATGGTCACACAGCAACATGCAGAAAGAAAACTCTGGGCACAGGTTCAGACAAACAATGACTCTGTTCACCACCTTCAGTCTGCAGCTCAGACAAACAAAGAAATGCTGCAAATTCAATCTTTCTACTGGCTTTCAAGGACCTAGGTTCCAGCACAGTATTCTTTGAAGTTTCCATCACATACAGACAGGGTAGTTCAGAAGGCATTTTATACACATGCCTTATTGCTCAGACCTTTGATTATAGGATTGGGACATGATGTTGAGGGTGTACAGGATGTTGGTGAGACTTCCTCTGGAGTACTGTGTGCAGGGCTGGTCTCCCATTGATTAGAAAGATATTATGAAACTGGAAATGGTTCTGAAAAGATCTACCAGGATGCTACCAGGAATGGAAGGTTTGATTTACAAGGAAAGGTAGGATCGGCTCGGACTTTTCCCACTGGAACATAGAGGTTTATAGATTGTTGATGGGCGTAGATAAGGTGAATGTCAAGTGTCTTTGCCCTTGGCAGAGCATTGCAAGATGAGGGGGCAAATCTTTCAGGTAAGAGGAAAAAAATTTAACAAAGACATGAGGGCAAGTCTTTTTTTATACAGAATGTGGTTCATGTATGGAGTGAACTGCCAGAGGAAGTGATGGAAACGGGTATAGTTAGAATGTTTAAAAGACATTTGGATAAGTACGTGAATAAGAAATGTTTGGAGGGGTGTGTGCCCAGCGCAGGCAGGTGGGGCAAGTTTACTTTGGGATTATGGTTGGCATGGACTGGTTGGATCAAAGAGTCTGTTTCTGTGCTACAAGATTGTCTCCTGTTTGGATGCAGTTTGTACAATGTAAGTGCTCAAAGATGGAAGGGAGAGTACCATCATTTTGTTGCCTTGCAGGACAGATGGAGTGCCATTCAAATCCCAGCGTCGATTCTCATAAATGCTGACCCGAGCAGTGATTATACACTGGAGATCATGGGCCAGCAAGTGATTGACAACATGCTTCAAATTCCTATTAATATTGAATAAAGTCCTCTTTCACCATATTACAACAAGCATTATGCACACTGCGCATTTGCATGCACTTTGCAACTATTAAAATGAACACGGCCTGCCAGCCATTCAAAGTTTTATCAAGGGCAATTGTACAGACTTGCAGCAACCAACCTGCAATGCCAGGGGCCTTGTGTTCATATGCAAATAGGGTCACTTTAACACAAGTGCTGACAAAGTAAGAAAACAGGTTTCAAAGAAGATAAACTGTCAGCGAAATAATTCAAATATCTCAGCACAGCCTTGGCATTCAAAGTTTAAGAAGTGAATGAACAGTCCATTTCATTTCTCTCTCATGTCACAAAGACTAGTATTGCCGCTGAGTTGAACATGGTTGGTGGTTTGAACATTGTACTGACAACACAAAGAGCCACGTGTCCAGGTTTTACACTGTTTTGTCACTGCTGAATGCTGCCTGTTGCCTCAACCATTGAGCTATTTGAGCCAAACTTTCTCCTGGCTCTGGAACAGCTGCTACTGCAGCACAAGACAATGAGGGCTCATGAGGGTTGCATTGCACGTCAAATTCACTGTGATGATCCACTCTCCTCATGAGAAAAATAACAATTCTGTTACTTCTGTTAAAGCACAAGTGCTGACCAAATAAATCAATGACCATGGGAATAAGAATAAAGTTCACTTTCTGACAAACATACATGGACTTCAGTCACCTGGAATCTCTAAACTCCTCTCCATCTCCCTTCTCTTCTTCACGAGAGGCCTTAAAAACACTTCTTTCAGCATTTTTTTGAAGTGCATTTTGCACAGCTCAGTGATTATCACTTCAGTCTAGGAGCTGTCGTAGGATTGGTGTCAGGTTCATGAAGGTAAAACGCAGAATCTTGGTTCTCATATCCACAAGCAATGATACAGCAGAAGGGGACAGCCTTTGGCTCAGCTGTCACCAACACCCACGGAATGGAGGTATCCCATTCCCAAAACCCCAGTCAGTCCTTCACACCAGTTACATAGTTCGGCTCATCTGCACCCAAAACCCAATTTGTTCTGCCTTACGTTTTCGACCCCTCAAGTGAGCCATGGCCTCACCAGCTTCTGTGGAGGAACACAGAATTCCACGTTTGCATGACCCTTTGAACAAATGCTTCCTGACATCACCCCCCAGTACGTCGGTGGGCATTTTCCTGAGAACAATTCCAGTGTTTCCTCAGCAATAGGGTGGGTGATTGAACCCAAAGAACTGCAAGGTAAAAACAATGACTGCAGATGCTGGAAACCAGATTCTGGATGAGTGGTGCTGGAAGAGCACAGCAGTTCAGGCAGCATCCAAGGTGCTTCGAAATCGACGTTTCGGGCAAAAGCCCATCATCAGGAATAAAGGCAGTGAGCCTGAAGTGTGGAGAGATAAGCTAGAGGAGGGTGGGGGTGGGGAGAAAGTAGCTACTGCGGAGAGGAAAAACAGAGTTAATGTTTCAAGTCAGAATGTTTCTGTGCAGAAGAGGAGTCACACTGCACTCAAACGCTAACTCTGTTGCTCTCCCACGGATGCTGCCGGTCCTGTAGAATGTCTCTAGCACTTGATGTTTGTATTTCAGATCTCCAGCATCTGTGGTATTTGACTTGCATCATCTGCATGGTGACTGGAGGTGGCTAACTCTCCTCTTAGCAGAGGAAGTCGGATGGACTCTTCAACAAGCTCAGGTTCATCCTGGAGTAAACAACAGCACATCGTTGACAAGATAAATGGTGCAAAAAGACTTAGTTTCAGGCCGGAGAGAGAAAACATAACGATCAAGAAGTTTCATGCCATAATGAAATGCAAGAGGAGGAAAAAGAACCCACACGACTTTTCGGTTTGATGGTTTCCATCATAATGGATTAGCATAATTCTTTGCAGCAGTTTCCCCAATATCTAGTCTGATGAAAACATGACTGCCTGGACTGACAACTGAGCGCACTCCAGGTGGAATGAATGCACCAAAGCTGTTGAGGAGCTTTTGAAGTCATCCCCACAACCCATGTGTACCCAAGTCACTCTGAGACACAGACAGCTCACAACACATTGGTTACATTCTATACTCATGCAGAAGTGGGAAACAGAGACAGCACTAAGCCTACTGTACCTACCCTCCTGTTCAATTACATCAGGACGAATGAGGATCTCATTCACACATCACTCCTTAACCTACCAAGCTACAGATCAAGCTGTGGAAATGGGTTTGGCAAGGCCAGCTCTTTTACAGCTGCTGCCAATGACCTGCAATGAATGACCTCTTCCCGTGACATCAATCTGCAACGTTTCTGCATCACTGCAACGATCGAGACATCGGTTTTGGGCTCTCGAGAAAACTGTTTCTCTCCATCGATCCTCCTCACTTTTGGTCATGTTCAGTCCCTCGGCCTTGAGGCTGGACTGCTGTACTCAAGCTGTGGTGTTCAAGTGAAATATCTGACCATTCTCTTCACAGCCTGCAATGATCGAATCCCAACTGCTGTCTCAACGCAACAACATTTATAGCTTTTTGAAAGAAAAATCCAGACTTGAATTTCTGCAGTGACTTGCACAACCACAGGACATTTCAAACCATTTGACACCCAGTGAGCTGATTTGTGAAATGTAAGTGTGTTTGTAACATGGCAGCTAATTTCTGTACATAGCAATGTTGTCATAATGCAAAAGACTTACACTAAGGATACTGGAAATCCGAAATAAAACTGAAGTGCTGATGAAACCCAGCAGGTCAGGCAGCCTGCACACAGAAGAGAGAAAAACAGAGTTCGTGTTTCGACTGCAATCTAACTCTGTCTCAGGATGAAAGACAGAGGTGGAACACACCTCTGAATAACACCTACTCCGAATCTCCCTCACTTCTCCTGATTCAGGAATAACACAGTGCCATTCCTTCTGTGATAGCTGACCTTTCAATCCCCATCATCCCCAAACCCAACCTTTTTCTGACAATATGAACCCATCATCTTGTCACCTCTCTCTACAGTTTTGAAGAAGACTCACACCAGATGGCCTCCTTCTTTAGAGACCACAATTTCCCTTCCCATGTCCTCCAACGCATCTCGTCCACATCCCGCACCTCTGCCCTCAGACCCCACCCCTCCAACCGTAACAAGGACAGAACACCCCTGGTGCTCACCTTCCACCCTACCAACCTTCGCATAAACCAAATCATCCGCCGACATTTTCGCCACCTCCAAACAGACCCCACTACCAGGGATATATTTCCCTCCCCACCCCTTTCCGTCTTCCGCAAAGACCATTCCCTCCGTGACTACCTGGTCAGGTCCAACCCGCCTACAACCCACCCTCCCATCCTGGCACTTTCCCCTGCCACCGCAGGAACTGTACAACCTGCGCCCACACTTCCTCCCTCACCTCTATCAAAGGCCCTAAAGGAGCCTTCCACATCCATCAAAGTTTTACTTGCACATCCACTAATATCATTTATTGTATCCGTTGCTCCCGATGCGGTCTCCTCTACATTGGGGAGACTGGACGCCTCCTAGCAGAGCACTTTAGGGAACATCTCAGAGACACCCGCACCAATCAACCACACCGCCCCGTGGCCCAACATTTCAACTCCCCTTCCCACTCTGCCGAGGACATGGAGGTCCTGGGCCTCCTTCACCGCCGCTCCCTCACCACCAGACACCTGGAGGAAGAACGCCTCATCTTCCGCCTCGGAACACTTCAACCCCAGAGCATCAATGTGGACTTCAACAGTTTCCTCATTTCCCCTTCCCCCACCTCACCCTCGTTCCAAGCTTCCAGCTCAGTAACTGTCCCCATGACTTGTCCGGACTTGTCCTACCTGCCTATCTCCTTTTCCACCTATCCACTCCACCCTCTCCTCCTTGACCTATCACCTTTATCTCCTCCCCCACTCACCCATTGTACTCTATGCTACTCTCTCCCCACCCCCACCCTCCTCCCCACCCTCCTCTCGCTTATCTCTCCACGCTTCAGGCTCACTGCCTTTATTCCTGATGAAGGGCTTTTGCCCGAAACGTCGATTGCGAAGCTCCTTGGATGCTGCCTGAACTGCTGTGCTCTTCCAGCACCACTAATCCAGAATCTGGTTTCCAGCATCTGCAGTCATTGTTTTTACCTCAATGCAATAACAACCGTAGCTCTTTCAAGTGATCGAAAACGGAAGGACAGAAGTTAGCTTGGGCATGCACAAGAATTCTCCAGCTTTGTCTTTGAAACAGCACCTTTACAATGAGCTGATGGGACCTCGGTTTCAGGTTTCATGTCTAACTGCATGGCGTTGGACCGTAAACCTAGATTATCTGATCAAACATCAAGAGTGCAGAAGCTCCTGTCTCAGAGCTGAGATACCAACCAGAGTGGCAATTCTGTAGATTAGGTGACTTCCATCAACTCTAGTTTGGCTATTGGCCTTAAAAGGTGCATTTTTAAAACTGTGTCTCAGTCACATGGACACATTGTGTTGACATCCAGAGTCTTTAAGAAATGCAAAGTTCTGTGGCTTTACAGCAATCAATGAGTTCTAGATGCAGACTTGAGGACATTACCATACAATACAATCACGGATAATAAGTGCGTACAAAACTCCAGGTCAATGTTGTATACTGTACAACCCATCCTTTTCACTTAGTAATAATATTCCCACCTGGGACATCGGGAATGCGGCTGCTCCTTGTTTGACCTTGCAATGCACTGCCAGAAGTGACATCTTTAGGGTAACGTCGCATCCCAAGGATTTAAAAGAACAAACAGCATCATTTAATGAAGAGCTTCAATGATCAACAGTGAAATGACTCACTTGGTCACACCGTTAACTGCCTTCTTTTGCCCAGGTGATGACAGCAATTGCAATTCTCGAGCATGATAGTCACTGTGATGTGGTCTGAGAAGGTAAAATATCAACACAAATTTCTTGGTGCACGCCAACATTTGGAGTCACAGTGGGTGTCTCTGACAGTCAACTTCAGATTGATTGCTTCATTCACAGTGACAGGATGAACACCAGCTTTAATTTCCATCCACTAACTGACCTTGCAACTCAAAGGAAAGCCTCAAGTCATTGATTCCTGGATTGACGAAAATCATATTCCATACTCAAACTTCACAAGTCTCCATACCTGCTTAAAAATTCAGTAATTAAACACTTCGCAAGTACAGAGTTGGCTGAGAAACATTTTGGACCCTCTTTTTTTTAACCTTCTTTCCTGACAGAAGGTAAAAGCTAAAACTGCTTAATAAATGAACAAAACACCTTGTGCGAGAGTTTCACTTCAGGATAGGCACACAGAGGACAGGTAAAAACAATGATGACTGTAGACGCTGGAAACCAGAATCATGAAATCTGGAAATCAGGAATACAGGCAGATGAAGGGCTTTTGCCCGAAACGTCGATTTTCCTGCTCCTCGGATGCTGCCTGAACTGCTGTGCTTTTCCAGCACCACTTTAATCGACACAGAGGACAGGTGTGAAGTGCTTCATGACCAACGTGAGTTTAAGATGTTTTATCACTCTGTGGAAAATCTTGCGGTGATGTTTTCCAGTGGGGATACAGATTATAAATTCAGAATTGAATACCACCCACAGAGGCCACCAATCTGTCTAAACAGGAATCAGAATACACCACAGTGGATCACACAGATCCTGCGAGCATACGAAAATCAAACCTGAGGTCCGTGCTGTACAACTCTATGACCCCTCCCAGACCCTGCTCACAGCTCAGAACTGGAACTAATGCTAATCCAAAATCCATCTCCCCCCCCCTTCCAGTCTCTGACTACGCAAACAGCTGAAGGCATGGCTGTCCATACTTCACCCATGCACTGGGATCCCCGAGTACCAAGCACCTCCAGTCGGATTCCCTCTCCATCTCCACTCTTGATAACTGTTGCCCAACACGTCCTCACTCTGTGGGCAGCCCAGTGATAATGTTTTCTCTGTAACCATGGCAACTTGAAGTGCCAGACGCACAGCCGTGGGACTGTGCAGCTCAAAATCACAGAGCACCAAGTGGCCAGTCAGGTCAACGCTATCTCTGTCTGACAGAGCAACTCCCTTTCATCCCATCACTTTCCCTTGTAGCCTTGTAGTCCCCTCTTCAGATCATGATCAACTCCCCTCTGAAAGAGTTAGATGTGTTTCGAGGAGACACAGGAAGCACCACGACAGGAAAATGATTAAAACTCAGAAGGCATCTGGATGGATATGCGAATAGGAAGGATTTGGAGGGATATAGGCTGGGTGCTGGCAGGTGGGACTAGATTGGGTTGGGATATTGGGTTGGCATGGACGGGTTGGACCAAAGGGTCTGTTACCGTGCTGTAGCATCTCGACAACTCTTGACGAGGGCATACACATCGACAGAGAGACACATGCAGTAAAGATTGGGGGGGGGGGGTTCAAGGATGGGCACGATACTGAAACGAGGGGCAAACAGACATTCGGCGGAGGGGTGTTGGGGGGTGGGGGAGCGGTTGCTGTGGTTGGGAGAGGGGTGAGAGATCTGGGGGTTGGGGGGTGGTCGCTGTGGTTGGGGGGGGCGAGAGATCGGGGGGTGGTCGCTGTGGTTGGGGGGGGTGAGAGATCGGGGGGTGGTCGCTGTGGTTGGGGGGGGGGTGAGAGATCGGGGGGTGGTCGCTGTGGTTCGGGGGGCGAGAGATCGGGGGTGGTCGCTGTGGTTGGGGGGGGGTGAGAGATCGGGGGGGGTGGGGGGGGTGAGAGATCGGGGGGGCGTGGGGGGTGGTCGCTGTGGTTGGGGGGGGTGAGAGATCGGGGGGTGGTCGCTGTGGTGGGGGGGGTGAGAGATCGGGGTGTGGTCGCTGTGGTGGGGGGGTGAGAGATCGGGGGGGGTGGTCGCTGTGGTTTGGGGGGGTGAGAGATCGGGGGGTGGTCGCTGTGGTTTGGGGGGGGGGTGAGAGATCGGGGGGTGGGGGGGTGATAGATCGGGGGGGCGTGGGGGGTGGTCGCTGTGGTTGGGGGGGTGAGAGATCGGGGGGTGGTCGCTGTGGTGGGGGGGGTGAGAGATCGGGGGGTGGACGCTGTGGAGGGGGTGTGAGAGATCGGGGGGGTGGTCGCTGTGGTTTGGGGGGGTGAGAGATCGGGGGGTGGTCGCTGTGGTTTGGGGGGGGGTGAGAGATCGGGGGGTTGGGGGGGTGATAGATCGGGGGGGCGTGGGGGGTGGTCGCTGTGGTTGGGGGGGTGAGAGATCGGGGGGTGGTCGCTGTGGTGGGGGGGGTGTGAGAGATCGGGGGGTGGACGCTGTGGAGGGGGTGTGAGAGATCGGGGGGTGGTCGCTGTGGTTGGGGGGGGTGAGATATCGGGGGGTGGTCGCTGTGGTTCGGGGGGGGTGAGAGATCGGGGGGTGGTCGCTGTGCTTGGGGGGGTGAGAGATCGGGGGGTGGGGGGGGTGAGAGATCAGGGGGTGGTCGCTGTGGTTCGGGGGGGTGAGAGATCGGGGGGTGGTCGCTGTGGTTCGGGGGGGTGAGAGATCGGGGGGTGGGGGGGGTGGGAGATCGGGGGGTGGACGCTGTGGTTGGGGGGGGTGAGAGATCGGGGGGGGTGGGTCGCTGTGGTTCAGGGGGGGTGAGAGATCGGGGGGGTGGTCGCTGTGATTTGGGGGGGTGAGAGATCGGGGGGTGGTCGCTGTGGTTTGGGGGGGGGTGATAGATCGGGGGGTGGTCGCTGTGGTGGGGGGGGTGAGAGATCGGGGGGTGGGGGGGGTGAGAGATCGGGGGGGTGGTCGCTGTGGTTGGGGGGGTGAGAGAACGGGGGGTGGACGCTGTGGTGGGGGGGTGAGAGATCGGGGGGTGGTCGCTGTGGTTGGGGGGGGTGAGAGATTGGGGGGTGGTCGCTGTGGTTCGGGGGGGTGAGAGATCGGGGGGTGGGGGGGGTGAGAGATCGGGGGGTGGACGCTGTGGTTGGGGGGGGGTGAGAGATCGGGGGGGTGGTCGCTGTGGTTCGGGGGGTGAGAGATCGGGGGGTGGGGGGGGTGAGAGATCGGGGGGTGGTCGCTGTGGTTCAGGGGGGGTGAGAGATCGGGGGGGTGGTCACTGTGATTTGGGGGGGTGAGAGATCGGGGGGTGGTCGCTGTGGTTTGGGGGGGGTGATAGATCGGGGGGGTGGTCGCTGTGGTGGGGGGGGTGAGAGATCGGGGGGTGGTCGCTGTGGTTGGGGGGGGTGAGAGAACGGGGGGTGGACGCTGTGGTGGGGGGGGTGAGAGATCGGGGGGGTGGTCGCTGTGGTTGGGGGGGGTGAGAGATTGGGGGGTGGTCGCTGTGGTTCGGGGGGGGTGAGAGATCGGGGGGGTGGTCGCTGTGCTTGGGGGGGTGAGAGATCGGGGGGTGGGGGGGGGTGAGAGATCAGGGGGTGGTCGCTGTGGTTCGGGGGGGGTGAGAGATCGGGGGGTGGTCACTGTGGTTCGGGGGGGTGAGAGATCGGGGGGTGGGGGGGGTGAGAGATCGGGGGGTGGACGCTGTGGTTGGGGGGGGTGAGAGATCGGGGGGGTGGTCGCTGTGGTTCGGGGGGGTGAGAGATCGGGGGGGTGGGGGGGGTGAGAGATCGTGGGGTGGTCGCTGTGGTTCAGGGGGGGTGAGAGATCGGGGGGTGGTCGCTGTGGTTCGGGGGGGTGAGAGATCGGGGGGTGGTCGCTGTGTTTGGGGGGGGTGAGAGATCGGGGGGTGGTCGCTGTGGTGGGGGGGGTGAGAGATCGGGGGGGTGGTCGCTGTGGTGGGGGGGGGTGAGAGATCGGGGGGGTGGTCGCTGTGGTGGGGGGGTGAGAGATCGGGGGTGGTCGCTGTGGTGGGGGGGGTGAGAGATCGGGGGGGTGGTCGCTGTGGTGGGGGGGTGAGAGATCGGGGGTGGGTCGCTGTGGTGGGGGGGTGAGAGATCGGGGGGTGGTCGCTGTGGTGGGGGGGGGTGAGAGATCGGGGGGGTGGGGGGGGTGAGAGATCGGGGGGGGGTGAGAGATCGGGGGGGTGGTCGCTGTGGTGGGGGGGGTGAGAGATCGGGGGTGGTCGCTGTGGTGGGGGGGTGAGAGATCGGGGGGGTGGTCGCTGTGGTGGGGGGGTGAGAGATCGGGGGGGGTCGCTGTGGTGGGGGGGGTGAGAGATCGGGGGGTGGTCGCTGTGGTGGGGGGGGTGAGAGATCGGGGGGGGTGGCGGGTGGGGATGAGAGATCGGGGGGGGTGGGGGGGGTGAGAGATCGGGGGGGTGAGAGATCGGGGGGTGGGGGGGGGTGAGAGATCGGGGGGGTGAGAGATCGGGGGGGTGGGGGGGGTGAGAGATCAGGGGGGTGGGGGGGGTGAGAGATCGGGGGGGTGGGGGGGGGGGGTGAGAGATCGGGGGGGTGGGGGGGGTGAGAGATCGGGGGGGTGGGGGGGTGAGAAATCGGGGGGGTGGTCGCTGTGGTTGGGGGGGGTTGAGAGATCGGGGGTGGGGGGTGGGAGATGTGGGGGGTGGGGAGGGGGTGAGAGATTGGGGGGGTGGGGGGTGGGAGATCGGGGGGTGGGGGGGGTGAGAGATCGGGGGGTGGGGGGGTGAGAGATCGGGGGTGGGGGGGGTGAGAGATCGTGGGGGGGGGGTGAGAGATCGGGGGGTGGTGGGGGGGGTGAGAGATCGGGGGGTGGGGGGGGTGAGAGATCGGGGGGGTGGGGGGGTGAGAGATCGGGGGGTGGGGGGGGTGAGAGATCGTGGGGGGGGTGAGAGATCGGGGGGTGGTGGGGGGGGGTGAGAGATCGGGGGGTGGGGGGGTGAGAGATCGGGGGGTGGGGGGGTGAGAGATCTGGGGGTGGGGGGGTGGGGAGATCGGGGGGGCAGGCGGGTGGGGGGGGTGTGGTTGGGGGGGTCAGAGATCGGGGGGTGGACGCTGTGGTTCGGGGGGGTGAGAGATCGGGGGGTGGGGGGGGTGAGAGATCGGGGGGTGGTGGGGGGGTGAGAGATCGGGGGGTGGTGGGGGGGGTGAGAGATCGGGGGGTGGGGGGGGTGAGAGATCGGGGGGTGGTGGGGGGGGTGAGAGATCGGGGGGTGGGGGGGGGTGAGAGATCGGGGGGTGAGAGATCGGGGGGGTGGTGGGGGGGTGAGAGATCGGGGGGGTGGGGGTGTGAGAGATCGGGGGGTGGGGGGGGTGAGAGATCGGGGGGTGGGGGGGGTGAGAGATCGGGGGGTGGGGGGGGTGAGAGATCGGGGGGGTGGTCGGGGGGGTGGGTGAGAGATCGGGGGGGTGGGGGGGTGAGAGGGGGGGGGTGAGAGATCGGGGGGGTGGTGGGGGGGTGCGAGATCGGGGGGGTGGGGGTGTGAGAGATCGGGGGGTGGTGGGGGGGTGAGAGATCGTGGGGTGGGGGTGTGAGAGATCGGGGGGTGGTGGGGGGGGTGAGAGATCGGGGGGTGGTGGGGGGGGTGAGAGTTCGGGGGGTGGTCGCTGTGGTGGGGGGGGGTGAGAGATCGGGGGGGTGGTCGCTGTGGTGGGGGGGTGAGAGATCGGGGGTGGTCGCTGTGGTGGGGGGGGTGAGAGATCGGGGGGGTGGTCGCTGTGGTGGGGGGGTGAGAGATCGGGGATGGTCGCTGTGGTGGGGGGGTGAGAGATCGGGGGGTGGTCGCTGTGGTGGGGGGGGTGAGAGATCGGGGGGGTGGGGGGTGGGGATGAGAGATCGGGGGGGGTGGGGGGGGTGAGAGATCGGGGGGTGGTCGCTGTGGTGGGGGGGGTGAGAGATCGGGGGGTGGGGGGGGTGAGAGATCGGGGGGGTGAGAGATCGGGGGGTGGGGGGGTGAGAGATCGGGGGGGGTGAGAGATCGGGGGGGTGGGGGGGGTGAGAGATCGGGGGGGTGGGGGGGGTGAGAGATCGGGGGGTGGTCGCTGTGGTTTGGGGGGTGAGAGATCGGGGGTGGGGGGTGGGAGATCGGGGGGTGGGGGGGGTGAGAGATTGGGGGAGTGGGGGGTGGGAGATCGGGGGGGTGGGGGGGTGAGAGATCGGGGGGGTGGGGGGGTGAGAGATTGGGGGTGTGGGGGTGGTGAGAGATCGGGGGGTGGTGGGGGGGTGAGAGATCGGGGGGTGGGGGGGGTGAGAGATCGGGGGGTTGGGGGGTGAGAGATCGGGGGGTGGGGGGGGTGAGAGATCGGGGGGTGGGGGGGGTGAGAGATCGGGGGGTGGGGGGGGTGAGAGATCGTGGGGTGGGGGGGGTGAGAGGTCATGGGGTGGGGGGGGTGAGAGATCGGGGGGTGGTGGGGGGGGTGAGAGATCGTGGGGTGGGGGGGTGAGAGGTCGTGGGGGGAGTGAGAGGTCGTGGGGAGGGGGGGGTGAGAGATCGGGGGGTGGTGGGGGGGTGAGAGATCGGGGGGTGGGGGGGGTGTGAGATCGGGGGGTGGGGGGGGTGAGAGATCGGGGGGTGGGGGGGGTGAGAGATCGGGGGGTGGGGGGGTGAGAGATCGGGGGGTGGGGGGGGTGAGAGATCGGGGGGTGGGGGGGGGTGAGAGATCGGGGGGTGGGGGGGTGAGAGATCGGGGGGTGGGGGGGTGAGAGATCGGGGGGTGGGGGGGGGTGAGAGATCGGGGGGGTGAGAGATCGGGGGGTGGGGGGGGTGAGAGATCGGGGGGTGAGGGGGGTGAGAGATCGTGGGGTGGGGGGGGTGAGAGATCGTGGGGTGGGGGGGGTGAGAGATCGGGGGGTGGTGGGGGGGGTGAGAGATCGTGGGGTGGGGGGGGTGAGAGATCGTGGGGTGGGGGGGGTGAGAGATCGGGGGGTGGTGGGTGGGGTGAGAGATCGGGGGGTGGGGGGGTGAGAGATCGGGGGGTGGTGGGGGGGTGAGAGATCGTGGGGTGGGGGGGGTGAGAGATCGTGGGGTGGGGGGGGTGAGAGATCGTGGGGTGGGGGGGGTGAGAGATCGTGGGGTGGGGGGGGGTGAGAGATCGGGGGGTGGGGGGGGTGAGAGATCGGGGGGTGGGGGGGGTGAGAGATCGGGGGGTGGGGGGGGTGAGAGATCGGGGGGTGGGAGGGGTGAGAGATCGGGGGGGTGGGGGGGGTGAGAGATCGGGGGGTGGGGGGGGTGAGAGATCGGGGGGTGGTGGGGGGGTGAGAGATCGGGGGGTGGGGGGGTGAGAGATCGGGGGGTGGGGGGGGTGAGAGATCGGGGGGTGGGGGGGGTGGTGAGAGATCGGGGGGTGGGGGGGGGGAGACACACTGGTACAGCCTCTCCCCCCACCCCCTGAGCCTGATACCCCCCTGGTACCCGGTCTGTCTGTGTCTGTGTCTGTGTCCACCCCCCCCCCCCACACACACACACACACACACACACACACACTCTCCCCCATGTGACGGGGGGGGGGATCTCTGTTTTGCCCAAACCCCCCCCCCCGTGAAGGGGGGAGGGGGGAGAGTTCTCTGTCTCTGTCTGTGTCCCCGGGGGGTGGGGGGGGTTCTCTGTGTGTGTGTGTCCCCGGGGGGTGGGGGGGGGGGGTTCTCTGTCTCTGTCTGTGTCCCCGGGGGGTGGGGGGGGGTTCTCTGTGTGTGTGTGTCCCCGGGGGGTGGGGGGGGCGGGTTCTCTGTCTCTGTCTGTGTCCCCGGGGGGTGGGGGGGGTTCTCTGTCTCTGTCTGTGTCCCCGGGGGGTGGGGGGGGGTTCTCTGTCTCTGTCTGTGTCCCCGGGGGGTGGGGGGGGGTTCTCTGTCTCTGTCTGTGTCCCCGGGGGGTGGGGGGGGTTCTCTGTGTCTGTGTCCCCGGGGCGGGGGGGGGGTCTGTGCGGGGTTTCCCTCTCTGGGCCCTGGGAGCCGGACGCTGCGGCGGGCGGCGGGAGGCCCGAGGCCCGAGGCCCGAGGCCCGAGGCCCGAGGCCTGAGGCCTGCTCCGTCTCTCTCTCTCTCTCTCACTCACTCACCAGCTCATCCCGATCCCCGGATCCTCTCCCTCTCCGGTCTCTGTCCTCCTGACCCCCCTCTGACACTGTGACGGGGGGGGGGAGGGGGAGGTCAAGGGTCGGCCCCGCCCTCTCTCTGAGGTCACGGTGACGTCACTCCCCAGCACAGCAAGAGGCCACAAACCAGGCCCTTTCTCCCTCCTCCCCATTAACCCCCCCACCCCCCAGGGGCTCTCTCTCTCACACACACACACACACACACACACACGCTCTCCCCACCCTCGGGGCGGCTCACCCTCGGTCACCCTGAGGGCGGGAGGTGACACCCTTGACCCCGTGCCGTTTCTGACCCCCTTCTGCCCCCCCCACCCCCCCCCCCCCCGACCTCCTCAGGTACATGGGCAGCTCCCCACCCCCACCCCGGCAAGACCCGGACGGTGCCCGCTTGTGCCGAGCGGCCGCCGCGTCGTGTGCCCACCTCTCTCTCACTGAATTCCCCCGCTGTCAACATCCGGAGGGGGTTACCGTTGACCAGTTGCTCAACTGCACACCCCCACCCCAACCCACCCCCCCCCAACCCAACGCAAACACTGGCGACTGGAGCAGGTCACAGGCCAGGAAGGCGGAGGCAGATAACTCACCCCCCCCCCCCCCCCCCCCCACGCCTCGACTCCCCAAAGCCTGTCCACCAACTACAAGGCAGACACCAGCAGTGTGATGGAATACTCCCCACCTGCCCTGGACGGTTGCACGCACACCCCACCCCCCCAAAAAACACTCAAGAAACTTGACTCCATCCAGGACAAGGCAGCACCGCCTCGAACGTTCCCTCACTCTGCCACTGATGCACACCGGCACCAAGTGTGCAAAAACGCACTGCTGACATTCACCAAGGCTTCTTGGACAGCACCTTCCAGACCCACAATCTCTACCACCTCCAAAGATAATGGGAACATCCCTCACCACCAGCCCCCCCAGCCCCCGCCACTCCCCCACATGTTCCCCTCCGAGCCACTCTCCATGCTGACTCGGAAATATATCAGTGTTCCTTCACTGGGTCAAAATCCTGGAACACCCTCCCTAACAGTACCCTGAATGCAACAAATGTCACAGAGTCTGCAGCAGATCAAGGAGTAAACTCTGTACCATCTACTCCAAAGCAATCAGTAATGGCAATACGTACTACACTCACCAGCAACACCCTGATGCTGAGAACTAGAGTCATAGAGATGTACAGCACAAAAACAGACCCTTCGGTCCAACTCATCCATGCTGACCAGATATCCCAACCCAATCTAATCACACCTGCCAGCACCCGGCCTATATCTCTCCAAACCCTTCCCATTCATATATCCATCCAGATGCCTTTTAAATGTTCTCATTGTACCAATCTCCACCACTTCCTCTGGGAGCTCATTCCATACACACACCACTCGTCAAGGAACTATGAACCTGTACCCCAAGGTCTCTTTGTTTGGCCACAGTCCCCATGGTTCTACCATTGACTGTATATGTCCTGCCCTGATTTGCCCTACAAAAATACAACACCTCACATTTCATTAAATTAAACTGAATGTGCCACTCCTCGGCCCATCGGCCCATCTGATCAAGGTCCCGTTGCAGTCTGACCTAATCTTCTTCACTCTCCACAACACCACCAATTAACCATTTCTCCCAAATTCACATCCAAATCATTTATATAAATGACAAAAAGCAGTGGACCCAGCACCAATCCTTGCAGCACCCCACTGGTCACACACCTCCTGTCCGGAAAACAACCCTCCACCACCACCCTCTGTCTCCTACCTTCAAGCCAACTGTGTATCCAAATAACTTGCCCCCATCTAGGTCACTCACGTCCTTTAGTGAAGGAAGTTTGTCTTCCTTAGCTTGTCAAGCTCACAGGGTAACCCCAGACCCACAGCAATGTGCTGACTGACCTGTTCTCTGAAATGGCTGAGCTAACCACAGTTCGGGATAATAGGTAAGTTCTGGTCTTAGCAATGATGCCCACATCCAATGAAAGAACACAGTTTTTTCTGAATTAGCCACCCATCCAAATCCCACTTTCCATTGACCTGTTTCTCTCCCATCTTGTAGGTGACAGCACTTTGAGTGAATATCACGTATTTTATAATCACACGCCAAAACCCTACTGTCCATTTCTGAATTCACATCAGGTCCCTGTTCACTGACCGATCCTGGCTCCCACTTTAGTGACACCTTGATTTGAGAGGTTCCCCCCACTCTGCTCTCCATCGTTGGATAACCAGCCACTCAGGTTTTGCGAGACTCTTCCCAGGTCTCCACTCGGCATTCCGGGTTCTTGTGGGTTCTCTCCGGATTGCTTGCACGTCCTGGTTTGTCAGCTCACCTTCAGCTCCGTGCCGATTCCCCCATCCCTCACATTCTGCTTCATGTGGACTGCACCATGGTAACCAAATGGTGCCTGTCTGCAGCAGCTCAGTGTCTGCACCAGGATGCTCCAGAATGAACACAAATCCTTCTCCCAAGCATCAGGAGCCAGAATCGAATCATTGCAGAAAATTGGAAAGAGTGCCAGCAAGAAAAGATAGCAGCAGTCACCCAAGTCCCAACAATCCCTCCTTTCCAAATGGGGAATGGTTACTCATAACAAGCTGACATCTTAGAAACAACATTACAAGAAGGAGACATCAAATGGCTGAGAATATTATGAAAGAATTTCATCATGGTCCTGTCAAGAACTGAATCGACAAAAGCAGGAGTAGGCCATTCATCACAGTTCACCCGTGGCAGGTCTCAACTGCTGTTTCATGCCAGCTCCTCATTGCCCTCAACTGCGTGCCATTTGACAACCTGTCCACCTTCTCTTTAAGTACTTCCAAAGATTTCAACCCCACAACTTTCTGGGACAATGATTTCTGGCCATTCACTGCCATCTGAGAGAAGGAATTCCTTCATATCTCAGTGTTAAATGAGAGTCTGCTTCTTCTGGGAAGGTGTCCACCTCTGGGTGGAAACATCTTCTCAGTATCCACCCTGTCAAGCCCCTCAGAATGTTGTATGTTTCGATAAGATCACATCTCATTTTGTGAACCCGAGTAAATAAAGGCCTTACCTTTTTTGAAATTTTTGATAAATAACCCCTTCTTCTCAGTGACTCAACTTTCAGCTGCCTCCAATCTTTTCTAAAAAACACAGAACACACCTTTAAGCTCTGAGATCAATCCATCAGCGACAGAAATAGTATATCAAGAGAATAGGAACATAAAAACAGAGGAACAGGAGGAGGCCATTCAGCCCTTTGAACCTGTTCCACCACGCAATGAGATCATGGCTGATCTGTGGCTGAACTTCACATATCTGCCTTTAGCCCATATCCCTTAAAATCTTTGCTTCTCAAAAAATAATGGATCTCAGATTTGAAGATAACAACTGATCCTGCATGCACTGCCATTTATGGAAGACAGTTCCAAAGCCCTCCCACCCTTTGTGTATTGAAATGCTTCCAAACATCTCTCCTGAATGGTCTGGCCCTCAGACAATGCCCCTGGTTCATTTGCCCTGTCTTTTCCTGTCAATATCTTGAAGATGTCAATCAGATCACACTGTAATCTTCAATATTCTGGAGAAAGCAGGCCTAATCTCTCCTCATAACTTACCCCTGAAGTCCTGGTATCATTCTTGGAAACTTGCATTGTACTCTCTCCAAGACCAGTATATTCTTCCAAAGCTGGTCTGCCCAGATCTGCTGACAGTGTTCCAAATGAGGACTAATCAGGGTTTAGTATAACTGCAGCACAACTTCTGCATCCTTGTACTTCTGGCCTCTAGATATCAAAAACAGCATTCCATTATAGAGTTGTCGAGTCATACAGAACAGAAATGGATCCCTCGATTCAATTAGTCCATGCCGAGCTTATTTCCAAAACTAAACTAGTCCTATTTGCCTGTGTTTGGTTCATACCTGTCTCAACCTTTTCTATTAATGTACCTGTCCAATTGTCTTTTAAATGTCATAACTGGACCAGCCTCCACCACTTCCTCTGGCAGTTCATTCCATATACGAACCACCCACTGTGTGAAAAGGTTGCCCCTCAGGTCCCTTTTAAATCTTTCCCCTCTCACCTTAAACCTATGCCCTGTCGTTTTCAACACCCCAACCCAAGAGAAAAGATCTTTGCTGTTCACCTATCCCTGCCCCTCATGGTTTCTGAACCTCTACAAGGTCACCCTGCAACCTCCTACACCCCAGTGCACAAAGGCCGAGCTGATCCAGCCTCTCTTTATAACCCAAAGGCTCCAGTCCTGGCAACATCTTTCTCAATCTTTTCTGAACCCTCTCCAATTTAATAATATCCTTCCTGTCGGATACATTACTTGTTCAGGGTGCAGCAAAGCCATCCTGTGACAAAGTGGGAACCCTGTCCAGTTCATCTCTCAGCAATGCCACAGAAACCCATTCGCCTTCTTGACTATTTTCTGCACTTGTTTGTGACATTTTAAAGGAATAGACACCTAAACCCCCCCAAGTCTATTTGCCCTTTGTTTTGGTCATCCATTGCTTTTAACTGCATGCTGTCTAGAAAGAACTCTGATCTACCCTTTTCCAATCCAAACCTCCCACTTGCTTACACTGAACTCCATCTGGGACTGTTTTGCCCATTCCCTTAGTCCATCCGTATCCCTTTGGAATTTTATCCATACCGTCTATAATGTTACCAAACTTTGTGACATCAGCAAACCTGGATTTGTATGGTTTTCAATGGCATTATCCAAGTGATTGGTGAAGATTGTGAATAACTGAGGCACTAACACAGATCCACATGGAACACCACGGGTCACACTCTGCCAATTTGAGTAACTCGCAAGTACCCCCACATTCTGTCATCTGCAACTCAACCAGTTTCCCAGCCATGTCAATAATCCGCCCTCAAAAACGTGGACTCCTTCCTGAGTCAATAGTCACATAGATGAGACTTCATCAAATGCCTTCTGGAAATCCATATCAACAACATCCACCGACTGTCCCCTGTCCATGATCTTAGTCACCCCTTCAAATGAATTCCATGAGGTTTGTCAGGCAGAACGGACCTGTTATTAATCCTTGCTGGCTCTCCTTGTTTAAATGGAATTCTTTGATCTGTTTGCAAGAATAAACACAAAACCGATGTTGCCACAAACTGCTACCCCTCCCTTGGAGTCCCAACCCTTTTACACGTCTTTCTGGAGGATTCGTCACATGATCTTTCACCACCGGTGACTCCATCCTTCAACTTGCCAGACACTGATTACTTTCAGTCATGGGAGGTTGCGGACTGGACCAGCATTACCGCCCTTCCCTCGTTATCCTTCAGAAGGTGACGGTGAGCTGCCTTCTTGAACTTCTACTGTAAGTAGACCCACAATACCCTTGAGGGGGGACTCGCAGGATTCTGACCCAGCGACACTGAAGGAACAGTGATATATTTCCAAGTCAGGATTGTGAATGGCTTGGAGGGTAACTTGCAGGGGGTGGTGTTCCCATGTATCTGCTGCCCCTTGTCCTTGAAAATGGCAGTGGTTGTGGGTTTGGAAGGTGCTGTCTGAGGGCCTTTGGTGAATTTCTGCAGCGCATCTTGTAGATGGTACACAACTGATGCCAGTGGGTGTTGGTGATGGAGGGAAAGAATGTTTTAGGGAGTGAATGTGGTGTCAATCAAGTGGCTGTTCCATTCTGGACTGATTGACTGACTTCTCCATCATTTCAATGTCGCACCTTCCCACACAAAGAGAAAAGTGACAAGTTCTTTGATACTCTACTGAATAATTCTTGACCGACAGTCAAAAGGCAATTTTCCCACCTCCAATATTTTTACAACTGAGATGAGGAAGTTCTCAAACAAAGAGGAAACAAGGAGCATGCATTGAAATGCTCCAGAGGTTGTTTTGCCTGGGTTGCCTCCAGCTTTAATCTGTAATTCCCGGAGATTCCAGGAGAATCCAAAACTGAGGCAGCCCTGGCTGTTTCGTTTGTGTGGACACTTTGTCCTTGGGAGAGAGAGGAGATTTGACAGATCTATGAGCAGTTCAAACACAGCTGACAGAGAGAAACTGTTGACACCAGTGGATTGATAAAGAACCAGAGGGCACTGATTGAAGGTGATGGGCTAAAAAAGCAGCAGCAGTTGGAGGAAAAGTCTTGATCACACAGCGTGACTCGAGATAGATTCAACTGAGGCATTCAAAAGACAATTCAGATGATCATCAGCTGAAGACAAAAGATTTGCAGAAAATGGCAAGGAGAGTGGGACTAAGTGAGTTTCTGTTGCAAAGCGTTGATGCAGACCCATTAGGGCTGAGTGGCCACCTTCTGTGCTGTGACCACTCATTGACTCTCCCAGGCTCCAACTTTCAGCCAATGAAGATTCAAATCTGAAAAGCCTGACATACACAAAAAGTTTTTATTCAGTCAAAGATTCTGTGAGAGATTCGGATTCAGGATCAGAAGGAGGATCTCAGCTCAGAGAAAGCATTTGCTGCACATTCTGGAAATCTCTCCAAGGGACAAATGTGGCACCCCTCTCAAAGTCACATCTCCCGAGTGTAATGACGCCCATCAGACAGAGGTGTTTCCATCACATTCGTGGGATGGAAGATCGACACAAATTTCTATGGGCTGAGTTAGACGTGATCGAAAGACACCCAAAACAATGCTTGTGAGTGTGGCATGAGGGCTCACAACATGCATTTTCACAACTGAGCGATACTGTAACCAAGAACCAACAATGTCAGAATGATCTGTGGGACATCCTGAGCACCAGTGACAACAGCAGCGTGACAACAGGCACCAACTGTGGAACCAACAACCCACAACAACAACATCTGGGAGGCAGCCACTTCCAGATTCTGAGCATTCACTGGAGAAGGACAGTTCCCCTGAACTCCCAGTTAAACCAATGCCTGACGTTTATTCATGACTGGCCTTTTGTTCTGCTCTTCCACACAAAAAGAAATATCTTCCCAAAGATGACCCGATCAAAGGTCATTTTAAAGACCTCTGTCAGGTCACTTCCTTTTTATTCAGAGATCTTGCAAAGGATTGCACATTTCTAGGCAGGT